>NC_139248.1:16123554-16705702 GCF_977018435.1 Lepisma saccharinum | reverse complement strand
AAAGTCTCAGTAAACATGGTGTCGTAAACAAACCATTTGTGAGATAATTGGAAATGTATGGTTATGATCCAACACTGACTTGATTGTTTGAACACACTGTATGCTTGTCTTCTAGCACACTCCGAGGTTTCTTTGTATAAAACTGAACACTGCTGAAAAGGGTCATTGTAAGCAAACAATACATCCTGTACAGGACAAAAGGCATAACAGGCATTCTACTTGTAAAGTGACAAGTGCATGATGTGTACCAACAATCACGTTAGTGGCGGATTGTAACCATACATTTGAAATTCACAAACTATTTTGCATCTACTATTGTTTACTTTTTACCATTTTAGTTTGTGCTATCACTTCTGATACACCCTGTATACACCCCTGTTTTGTATGCATCAGTGCAAAATTTGTAAAACAGTGAGATGGAATGTAGTAATGTTTCCCAAACTGAAGACTGTTGCTCACCCTAATCAGAATGTGTGCACATGCCTGTGTTCGAATTTAATCACCAATACTGACCATTGTTTTTCCAAACTTTGAGCATCCGGCAGAATGTAAGCAAAATGCTGATAAATACTTTTACAGATTTTAAACATCCAGAAAATTTTGAGCGAGAACCATGCAGGCAAGAGTAGGGAAAAAACTGGGTAGAGTTCTGTTACTGTAAGGCATGGTATCTGGCTGATAATCCTTTATTGGAGGAGGCATTCCTTCAAATTTCAGAAGGTTCTCTGTGTCTAGCTGTTCTTTCTAGCATTTCTGGAAAACTACTAAGAGCTTAGAACTACATCCCTAATCGATTCCAAGAAAAAAATAATTATTTTAGCCACATGTATCTCAGAGATACCACTGTACCGATATAGGATTAAAGGATTTTTTTAAAATTTTGTGTGACAAGTTCCCAATTTTTCATTGGTGCCATTTTGTTGAGAAATTGTTTTCAATAAGTTTAGTTTCATATTATGTGTATTTTGACATTTGAACCAATTCCTTATCTTACACTGGAGCCAAATGATGTGCAGGTGCTTTTTCCTGAAAACTTAGCAACTGAAAGGTATGGGGAAATATCGGGTTTTAGTCAAATTCCTGGATGAAACAAAAATTAATTTGTTTCTTTATTTGACACTATTATTGAACGCAAAATATCATTGTCTTGGAATAGCCTTTGCCTCTATAATGACTAGGCCTCGGATTTTTAGGTTCTAAAAAGTGTGCTTATAGGTTCCTAAAATAGGCTCTAAAAATCCTAAAATAGGCTCTCAATATCTTAAGTTAGGCTCCAAAAATCCTGAAGTAGGTTAAAAAAAACTAAAAATAGTTCAAAATTCCTAAGAAATACTGATTAGGTATATTCACCGGCAATGAAAATGGGACACCTATATCCTGAAATACGCACTATCTTGCATAACGTTGTGTGTGTTGCCTAACCCTATTTCAAATGCAGAACGTATCCTTGGAAATTTGCTATTAAAATCCACTCTTAGCCGCATAGTTAGGCAACAATCGTTTTTCATGTTATCCACAGTCAAACTCTGCAATTTTGTCTGTGATGATCATCTTATGTGCAGAAAATAATCTTTCAACAAAAACGTAGTCAGTGGTGCAAACTTCAATGCTGAAATGTTAGTTTGTAAGGCGTGAATGCCACAAAGCACTGAAGGGACAAAAGTGAGCAACACCACATGGATCAGACCACTTTGGATTGTACAGGTAACAGTGGCACCAGACATTTTGCTTTGTTTATAGCTTTGAAAAATCACGATGGACTTTGGAGGAAGGGAAATCGACAGAGAGTACGTTTCAAGCATGTTCGTCATTGAATTTTTTTGTGACCAAACAAAGCAAATGCCTCTGTGTGATATAAAAATCCTGTAAAACCTTTAAAAATATATAAGAACCTAAAAAAAGGCTTGATTTAGATGCATAACGTAAAACAGGTTCTAAAACGCAAAATAGTTTTTTTAGGCACTATAAAACTTCATCAATTGTTGCATTTTTAATGAAACGCTGACATAACTTATTATTTCTTACATACCTGTTTAGATTAAAAACCTAAAATGCAAGGTCTAATAATGACCCAAGGAAATAAACGGCTGGGTGCAATGTTTTGAATGCTGTGTTGGGGTAAGGTACCTTTATTAGGTAGGCCATTCCCGAGGTTCCGAGATTTTTTCCCTTGATCCTGTGCATGCTATGACATCATTAAGAGGACAGAATGGAACTTGTTCCGTTAGCATATATGGAAGCTTGAAATAAATGGGTCGATTTTTTACTTATACACACCTTTTCTTGAACGCCGGTAGAATGAGTACAAATCACCCTGTTTGTGCTCTTGCCACGTGCAATAATAATAGAAGAAAATCGCCTGGAATACATCGCTTCCCAAAATACAAGTTGCTGCAGCAGGATTGATTCAATTTGTTCCTCCAAATTTCGGACTTACTCAGTGGTGTAACCACAAAGGGGGCAGGGGGCATTGCGGGAGTCAATTCTAGGGGAGGCAATCATTGATGGCCAAGGGCGCCTGCAGGTGGCACAGAGGGGCAATTGCCCTATTCTATTTCAAATTTTATTCAATATAAAAATACATTTTGTAAAATTAACTTGCTCGCTTCGCTTGCAATGCCTGCTTTTCTCAGTCTCGTCAAGTTCAGACCCGTAGCTAGGTGGTGGCGAGAGTCGGCCATGGGCGCCAAATTATCTAAATTAAAAAAAAAAAGTTGTGAAAGAGAGAATTCCTTGGCACCATGTGATGTTTTCAATTTCAAATATTGGATCTAAAAATGTTGTTTTGCGCTTCGCTCGCAATATAATTGTTTTCTGTAATGTAATGTATTTATATAATATGTTTTGTATATATGTATTGAATAAAATTTGAATACATACATAATTTAGTGTTAGCATCTAGCATATGCATTTTCTTATTTTATGTCGCTCCATGTTGCATAAGTTATGTGTAAAACATATGTTGTACATAAAAGTTATACATGTTATATGTACAAAAAAAATATCTCCTGTATGCATTTATCATTCATTTTCTGCCACTCAAAAATACAGTTTGTGTGCTTGTTTTCCATTATTAGCTAATGTAAAATTGCTGGTGTTGAAAAAATATTTCAAATAGTTTGTTCTAAATAAATGCTTTAGCACAGACATCTACCCCCTTTTTGTGAAATTTATGAGGATAATAACATCTTTGATACTACTACTACTACTACTACTACGACTAGTAATAATAATGCCATTATTAATGTTATTATTATTACTATTATTATTATTATTGGTACATTTATCCTGGCACTTGCCCCCTCCAGACAAAAATTTGTGGTTGCGCCTCTGGCCTTACTTCCACACTCGCCTTCCGTATCATCACGTATGCATCGGAAACTTTTAAGACTAAACTCAATCTTTGGAATGTCATATTCATACACCCATGTTTCAGCATTTAATTGTTCAAATAGCTTCTGACCATGACATTGTTCAGTGTTTGTTGATCTGCCAAAAGTTAAGGCACAGAGTGTGTGGAAACATGACACATCTTCAATTTCTTCACAAACTTCATGAACAGTTATGCAGTTTTTATGAATGTACATTATGGACTATTGCAAAAAGATCATCATCCATTGTTGTGGAAGGCTGTAGCTTTGTGATTATCTTCAATGGGTGTTCTGTCTAATTTGAAACATTGATTCAAATTGCTCAGGAGATTGTATATAGCTTGTGTAATCCTTTTTCAAAAGCTTCTCTCAATATCTGTCATATCCGTATCTCAGCAAAAATGTTCAAATTTGAAACAAAATATTACATGTTGTTCATCAAGTTTGTTCATGTTTCAACTATAGGCTCACTGGGATTTCTGTGTCAATTATTGACTCCGGGAATTCTGCGTGAATTTTTCTCCGTAGATGTGAAAAATAGAAACTTTTATTAATCCAAATCCCATTGAATTTGTACATATTTATAAATGCCCTGAGGCAAGTGTTTCACAGTTTAGCTTTTATTTTTATCGAGGAAAGAAAAGGAAGCTGTGTGGAAAATAAAACAGAATTCTCTCAATCCATTTACCTTGTTAGTAGTGTCCTTTGAAGAACAATCATTCTGAGGGATGAAAGATTATTGCAAGAGAACATACCTTGAGGTTTATTATGTAAATTTGAGTTCAAAATTCTCCTACAATTAACAATTTTTCGAAGATTAGAATACATATCACAAGATTTGTGACTTGCGTTTGTAGATGTATTTCGAATCTGAGTATGTGAAATGACAAATGTAAGCTCCACACCATAAATGAAATGTTTTTAATATACATACAGTTTATTGAATTGAATTAGAATTTTGATACATTGGAATCCCACAGACCCTTCATATTGTTTATTTATTTGTGTGAGTATGTATGTGGGCGGTGAGAGGCTGTAATACGTAAAGTTGAAATAGAGAAACATCTGCTTGTACCCTTGAATTTTTTTAAAATTCGCCTTGAAAACTGGGAATTGTAATTTCATTTTATAATTGTCCTAGAGTGGTCACCAACTAAAAAAATTAAAACAGCCAACTTATGGGAAAATGGTTCATTTCATCCCATTTTACTCAGTGGATGAGTGTCTCATGCGACCTTCCAAGCATGATACTAAAGTGACACAGTTGTGAGTGAACTGAGGTGAGCTGAGCTGCCCTGCCCTGCCCTCCATGACAAATTGGTTAGCACAGTATGCTATGAAGCCAGGGGTTCCAGGTTGAAGTCCCTGCCTGAACATGGTTGTTCTTTGTGAATGTCTCTTCATCAATTTCATCATGTCATCACTGATTCTTATCTTTGCAATTAGCCAAAAGTGGCAGAAATGTGAAGTAAAATAAAGCATACCGATCAATGAACCGAGATGACTTTTTGGAACCTCATTTTACACCTGTTGTGTTCAACTGAATTTGAGACTCCAAATCGTACAATATTTTTTTCATTTTTCATAAACAATTGATTGGTAGTAAGAAAATATGTTTCATACATTTTCTATAGTTTTTTAGTCTTAAGTATGTATAAGCCCAGTACAGGCACAGGTTTCTAAAGAAATAAATTTAATGCAGTCTTCTTTCCCAAGAAAAGCTATGAAAATAATTTGCTTATATGCAAATTGATAAGGGAAGTTAATATTATTTAGTATTTTGAAATGTTATATCAGATTAACACACTGTTGCATATTAATGTCAGTAATTTGTGTCTGCATGCTTAAACTATCTTTATTGCAGCAATTGTATTCAAGAGTGTTGATTTTAAGTTGTATGTTCTTGTATAATGTATGCTGACATATATTTTCAGGAATTAAAGGAGACTTGGGACCAAAGGGACCACCAGGAGACAATGGACAAAATGGAGAATTTGGACCTCAAGGTCCACCTGGACTTCCAGTAAGTGCATCATATTTCTTTGTTCATATAAGTTTCCAGAAATTTGTTATCCTAATGAAAAGAGTGATAGTCAATTGTTGTCACTCTTGTAGCATCAAAATGTTGAGATAATTTAGAGCTATGCTACAGGAAAGCAAGAAAGTAATTGATGTATAAATCACACATTACAAAATCAGGTTAAAGTTGATGTAATCGCACTTACCTTTGTCAATGGTGTTCAGTGTTTGTTTTCTCTCATCCACTGATATGGTAGATGAAAACTCTTTTTCAGTTGTTCTAATCCTCATCTATAGACAATTGACAAAAATCATCTTTCAGCAGTTCTGATGCAATTGGTAAAATGTAGGGCTGAGCTGATACTGATCCCGATGTATCAGTTTTGGCCAATACAAGAGGTATCGGTTGGAATTGAACTACCGATACCAGCCGATACTTTTACGGCATATTGGTCTTTCACGGAGCCCACAAAAATACCACGCAACACTTTCGTGAAATCTAATACCCTGGAACTTATGCAAAATTCAAACTTCTTTTTATTTTCTACTAGTTTTCCATGAAAACTATATTTTATGTTTACATAATATCTATTTTAATATTCTGATGTATTTCTTGAATATTCTAAAGCAAATTTTTTGGTAAATTGATGTATATAATTGGAGAACAATATTACACACCAATATTGACCAATATATATTTTGAACAAATTTTAATTATTGCAATTCTCATGTATCAGTATTGGTGGGAATTGGTAAGAGTATCGGCATCAGTTGAAAGTGATATCGGCTCAGCCCTAGTAGAAAGTATCTTCCAGCTGTTCTGATTCTTACCCACTGATATTTTCGATGAAGAGTATCTTTCATGAGCTCAAGATTCTTGCCCAGTGCCATAGTGCATGAAAAGTATTAGGGTGGATGAAATGAAAATGGAACAGGGACCACAGAATGAAATCAGCGTGGTTTTTTTTCAAACGTAATTTCCAAAGTTAAAGAAGCACTTGTCCTACTGTTTCACCAAGTGGTGATTACCCTGCTTGTAGAACTCCTTTGGCTGAGATCGGAACCAGTTGCGAACATTGTCCATGACTTCATTGTCCAAGTCGAAGTGCCAACCCTTCAATGCCTTTGATCAAGGCTATATGGTGGGTGTTCCAACACTGTCCACCTAAGCATCGCCACAATGTACTTTGTAACAACTGACGTATGTGACCGCATGTTGTCATGCAGCAAAACCACTCCAGAGGACAACAGGCTGGGCCGTTTGACCTTGATACTGGCCTTTGGATGATACTACTACCCGGCCGCCTATGCATATCACATGCTCATGTGGGACTATCTAGGGCGAGTCCATTATGCAGTAGGGGTTTCCTTCCTTATGTCCCGTTCTACCTCTACACAGGGTTGTTGCCACACACATACATAAATATAACCCAATACATCCACTGTTCCATTTTAATTTGTTCCACCCTCATATGTTTCTTATTCCTTTCTCATTTATTGTTGTAATGGATGAAAAAAATGTTTTTCGCCAGTTGTGAATCTTGCTCACAAGAATCTTCACAAGCAAACACCTGTTCTGACACTCGCCATTGATGCAATAGATACACACATACTTTTATTTTCACCCAATTATTGCATTTAAATTTTCACAACTTCCTGTTTACGTATTATATAAGATTTCAGTATCTCTTGATCTTATACACTCAATGAAAATAGTAATATATATATATATATATATATATATTGCTGTTCTTACATCATAGGCATAAAGTATCTCGTTTCTTCTAATTAGTTGGATGTTCCTCCCACCATATGTAAAATGGATAAAATCATGACAAGAGTATATTTCTGAAATTTTAAAATGTGCAACTGAAAATCATTAACAAATGTTTTATGCTTTCAGGGCATTCGTAACCTGATTGTGTTGTAATGTATAAAGTCAGACCAAAAGCAATATAGTGGGTCATGTTAATAAAAAAAATGTATCTGTGCTCATGAATACATGCAACAGCAACAGAGTAGCTACTCAAGACATGAGGATATTCTCTCCCTCTCCCCCTTTGTAGTGATTTCTCCTGCATATATCCACATTTTTATAACCTGGCAATGTGTGTATAAAAAAAGAGAGAGAGAGAAAGAGAGAGTGAGGGAGAGAGAGTGAGTGAGAGTGAGAGAGAGTGAGTGAGAGTGAGAGTGAGTGTGTGTGTGTGTTTGTTTGTGTTTTTTTTTCACACACTCACATTCAGAAATGTGAATGGGTTGTATGAATAAGACAACATTTGCTCATTTCTGTGGCCATAGTGGCTCAGTCGGTAACGTGTCTGACTACCATGCTAAAGGTCCCGGGTTCGATCCCTGGCTGGTTCAAATCCGGGAACTTCTCTAATGATGGAAGCCGCCCCTGCGCCCACCTAGCATCGAATGACATGGGTACCTGGGGGAAACCCTGGGGGGTAAAGGCAGATAATGCTGATCACATCACCCCCACTCATGACCGGATCAAGAAAGTGTGGGGCATTATCCCCACACCCCTATACGCCTTCATGGTGTGGTGCTAAGCACAGGGAAGCACTTTACCTTTTTTTTTTCTTATTTACTCATTTCTGAAATTTTTTAATCATGTGCTCTGTATGAATAGAGACTGAGAACTTGCTCTCACTGGGAGTACCTGCTCCAAAGATAAGCATGTGCTCACAATGTATGAATAAAAAAAATCAAATAACTCAGTAGAAATGCTCAACTCAGTAGCGGTTGCTGATTTCAGCTGGTGTGGCTTCATGACGTGCATCCTTCCCGTCCTGCCAACTATCATCACACAAGATAGTCATAAGTAAATGGAAGTGAGGGAAATTGCAGGCCCCAATACTCAGAGGAACAAGATGATGAGTCATGTTCTCTTGAAGCTTTCACTTTACTTCGCCTGAATATGTTTCCCTTCTCTTCCTCATCCTTTTGATTGATTCATTTGGCTTATTTCACTTCACTTTTCTGCTACTTTTGGCTAATCGTGAAGATGATGAGTGATGATGTGATGAAATTGATGAAGGCACACTCACAATGAACACCCATGCCAAGGCCAAGATTCGAACCTGGAACCCCTGGTGTCATAGCACATTCTAATGATCACCCTGCCATGGAGATCAGCACTTCCTCAACTTTTGATTGGTTATTCAGCTATCATTTGAGAACAAATGCATTTTGCACCTGCTCATTTTTACTAAAGCAAATTCATTTGTGAAAAGTGTGTATTGTTGTTATTATTAATGATGTTATTATTATACTATTTGTTATTGTGATTCATGATAAATTGCTTATTGAAATCAGTAAATAGCAGATTTTTATAAAACAAAATATGTAAGAATGCATTGTTGGTGTGATTAATATCACGATATATGGAAGGCAGGATGTATGGGATTTTTTGGTGAACTTATAAATCAAGTGTTTGAGCCCACTCAATGTTTTTCAAAAGTTGGCACCCCTGCTCACTTCTAATTTTTACTATTTTTACTTTATATTCATATGTAATATAAATGTACGAGGGCAAATCAAAAAGTCTTTGCTCCTATTTTTTCAGCTGAAATATTAGTGTGATTGAGAAACCGAGATATACATTTAATGCAATAGTTTTTTCTTGAAACGGCCCAGCGTTAACTCTTAACTGCTCTGCCGCACAGTGCTGCTGTCAGTTTGCAAAGATGTCTGTAGTACTCAACAAGTCCACGTCGTATGAACAGCAAAGTGTTATTCATTTTCTATGGAGCAAGGGACAAACGCCCATCGAGATCCATAGGGAAATGCAGCCGACATATGGGGATAAATGTATTGCTTTGAGAAGTATGCAGTGATGGTGTTGACATCAGAAAAAAGCACCAAGGAATTCTCGATGTGGACAATGTGGTTATCCTCCACGATAACGCCAGGCCTCGTGTGGCAAAGGAGACCATCGACAGACTTTAGTCATTCGAATGGTAGATTCTGGAGCATGCTCCGTATAGTCCAGACCTCGTCCCCAGGGATTTCCACATGTTCAGTCCACTGAAGATGTTCCTGGCAGGACAGAGGTTCATTTGCGACGACGAAGCGAAGACCGCTGTCTGGTGCTGATTCCACGATCAAGGAGCCGATTTCTACAACAGTGACATCTCCAAACTAGTGTTGCGATGGGGCAAATGCCTGAACCACTGTGGTGACTATGTGGGAAAATTGTGCAAAGTACATAGAACAATTCCTATATTTTGATTTCCTCGCATGTTTATTATTTCAGCTGAGAAAAAATTGAGGCAATGACTTTTCAAATTGTTTTTAATTTTAATTTTTAATTTTATACATATTTATACATACACTCACTTTCCTTTACTGTAATTTTTAGGGCCAGGCGGGTCCTAAAGGTGACAAGGGAGATTATGGCGACATTGGTCCTCCAGGTCTTATGGGTCCACCAGGCTTGCCAGGTCCTCCTGTAAGTATAAGGGCACTAACATCGAATCACATGTGATTTTTCTGTTTGGCTACAGTAGGAATTAATATAACCTTGTTTAAATTTACTGTTGATATTGGAGCTGAGTTTCTATAGTTCAGAATAGAGCTGTGCACATAAGTAGTGCAATGGAAATGTTTTTTTTAAACTTCCAGATTTTCTTGCATTATATACTTAAACGTGGTCCCAATTAATAGTCAATTCAATGCAAATGAAATGAGCCAAAAATATTTTAAGCAGCATGTGAACCAACCAGTTAAATCAGCATTAGTATCCAATGTTTTGAGTACATACATTGTTGTAATGTTCAGGGAATGTTGATTAGAAATCAAGGTAGAGGTGAAATGCATCTAAGAGAGAGCCTACTATTGGATTAAAAATTATAGATACTCTAGTTTGGACTCCAATTAAAAAAATTAACCAGTAGACCTACATAAAAATGAGTCACATCAAAATTTAGCTTGTTCAGTTCTGCGTTAATCTATGCTAACAATTTTTTTCCTCGAGAGTATGCCTTATATTTTGTATTGCTGTGAGGACAAATAAAGGGCAGGTTTTTTTTTTATTACTTTTGCAAACGATCGCTCTCTTTGAAATTCTGTAAATCAAAAACGGATTGTCCCATCTTTCTGAAATTTTAGTAGGGTGCAGGCAGAAAGGTTTTAAACACAGTCATTCAATTTCAGGTTTTCAAAATTTGTCAAAATGCAGTTAGTTTCAATTTTGCAAAACAACTTTTTCTTAGTATTGGATAGTCCTACAAATACAATATTGGTCTTGTTTTGAAGCACTTTGCATCTGTTTTTAAAATGCATTGTCAATTCAAATTGCAAAACCAATTTTATACAGATTTTTATTCAGCGGAACGTGGCAATGCTGCACACAGTGAGGTCCATTGGATCGTGGAAACTGCGGGCTGGAACTGCGAGGCATGCTTTTGTTCTTACAGCAATATAACATATAAGGCATACTTGAAAGAAATTGGTAAGCATAGATTAAGGCAGGATCGAACAAGCTAAATTTTGATGTAACTCGTTTTTATGTAGGTCTACTGGTTAATTTTTAATTGGAGTCCAAACTTGAGTGTCTATGATTTTTAATCCGATAGTAAACTCCACCTCTTAATACACACACATTTAACCTCACACTTGGTCTCTTAATCAACGTTCCCTAATGATGAGAGAAATGTCTGCATTTGAAACATTGGATGCTATTGCCAATTTGACCCGACTGGTAACTCAAGAACACTTGTTCAAATCACGTCGCCAGGAAAGCTGCAATGGAACAACTTCGTCCATAATTCATTGCCCAAAATCATGCTCTGCTGCCATATTTTAGGCAAACAGATCAGATCCTGTGTTGAAAACATGGTGTGTAAGCATTGTGTATATGATCTTTACTGCTTTACTGAAGTGATTCAAAGTATGATTGTCATGATCATATGAGAAATGTGTATATATAAAATTTCACAAATTTCTTGCTGTAACAAGGCTTTTCATGTGCTTTCCTTAACGAGGGATCTGTTTACCCAACTTCATGCTGTTTCTTCCCGAAGCACACTGAGTAGCATGATTTTACTTTTTATGATTTTACTTTTTAAAAACGAAGTTCTTTTGCAAAACTTTTAAAATGACAAATTTTGAATAATAACAACTGTCAGTACCTTGATTTCTTGTCAGAAGCCTTACTAGCGAAGACTGGTCCTTTCCAACTTATCCTCAGGAGAAGTCTGTTTTGATACATTTACTGTCAGGTAGCAAACTGATGGGAGCTTATCCAAATGAACAAAGAATATTTGAATTTTATATTGCTGGCACCAGCACAGTTGAGTTGCTGTAATATCACTTATGTCCATCCAGCCTGAACACTAACATGACAGTTTATAATGCAAGAAAAAATTCTAATTTGTATTGTTTATTATTGAGAAGTTGTGGAAATTGGGACCAAACTCCTATGTTTGATCCCTCTGCAAGCATTAATTTACATTTTTAAATATGTAGTTACAAATCCTTTGTGTGTTAAGTTATTCTAGTGTCTGCTTCAGTTTTTACAACATACCTGCAAAGATTCATTCTGTCTTTAGCAAAAAAAAAAATATTTGTTAGCAGATCAATTCCATTAATATCCATGAAACCAAATAACTGGTTTGTTATGTTCAATATAATTATAAAATAAAATTATTTGACATCAAATTCAATATATTTAAATAGTACAACTTTCTTTAAAAACATTATTAACAATAATTTAAACTGAACTATTTAAATATATTGAACTTGATATCAAGTCATTTTAGTTTATAAATTATTCTTAATAATTTAAACTGGATTACTATGCCAACAAAATGTTTTTAAAGAAAGTTGTACTATTTAAATATATTGAACTTGATATCAAATAATTATAGGTGCATTTCATGAACTCGATTGAAAATTCGATGACTAGAAAAAGCTGTGAAGTTATTTATATCTACTTCTCCTAAGCTGTCTTGGTATCAATGTGTCAGTGTTATTTTGATATTCAAAACAATTTGTTATCATGAATTGAGAGAAGATTCAGGGTGGCTACTCACCGGGAATTCCGGGAATTATGCGTGAATTATTGGCTCCGGGAATTAAGCATGAATTCTGCTTGAATTTTTTTCCATAGATGTGAAAAATTGTAACTTTTATTAATCCAAATCCCATTCAATTTATACATATTTTTAAATGCACTGAGGTAAGTTCTTCACATTTTAGCTTTTATTTGTATTGAGGAAGGAAAAGAAAAATCTCTCAATCTGTTTGCTTTGTTAGTGCCCTTTGCAGACTGAAGATTATTGCAAGATATCTTGAAGTTGATTCGTTAAATTTGTGTTTGAAATTCTTATAGAATTAATAATTTATTGTAGATGACTATATCCTGTGACATTTGTGACTTGTCTTTGTAGATGCATTTCTAGTCTTGAGTACGAGAAATGACAAATGTAAACTCGGCACCTTAAATTAAATATATATATCGTTCAATTGAATTGAATTAGAATGTTTGGATACTTTGGAATCGCAGTCCCTTAATATTGTTAATGTATTTGTGTGTAGGGGTTTGTGGGTGGTGAGAAGCGGTAATACGTAAGTTTGAAATAGAGAGAACATCTGCTTGTAGCCTTGAATTTTTTGAAAGTTTGCCTTGAAAACCGGGAATTATACTTGAATTTTATCATGGTCCTAGAGTGGCCACCCTGAGATTCCATTTTTTTTAAAGGTAGTTTTCACAAGTCATTTGCAGTGTTATTTATCATTGAGGGAATTGTATTCCGAGTTATATAGTGAACAGAAATTTAGTATTACATTACATTTGAAAATGAATGTAATTAAATCTAATAAAGAAGGTTGATTTACATTTTCTCGTTTTCCTATAGGGTTACCCAGGTCAGAAAGGTGAAAAAGGCGACAAAGGAGAATCTGTAAGTAGTTTTCCAGAAAATAATTTCATATTCAGTAATTCATGAAATAAGCTGGAGCATATTCAAACAATTTGCAGTTAATTTCTTGAATCTTTGCCATATTTTAAAATTATAAAGAGTGCATATACTAAATGAAATGTTGTGATCATTTACCTGAAACTTTACATTACTATACTCCAGCTCTTCCTCTTTTGTTGGGCCAATAATACAATTGGGCATAGATTTCTTTCAAATCTGCATTCAGCAACAATAAATAATTATTGGTGTTAAGTATTCTGAAATAATTTTTCTTTGCTGTTTTATAGCCATCATCGAGCACTCAGATTAGATATAGAGTAAGTGTTCTATATACTTTTTAAAATAATGATACAGTTCTGAAAGTTGTCAGGTTTTATTTTATGGTGTTTTGAATTACTTTTCTTAATGTGCTATGAAGGCAGGAGTCCTTGGTTAGAATCCCTGTAAGGGATAAAATTATTTTCCTATCATTCATTCGTACCAATGAACCCAAGTGGTAGAAAAGTAGCAGAAAGTACCTAAAATAGAAATAGAAAGAATAGCGAATGACATTTTCTAGAAGTTATTACATTTTGGAAAAAAATGTTGTCAGTACGATATATGATTGCAATTCAGGAGACTTGGTTTCAATTCCTTGAATCAGTGTTCTAAGGTCAGAATTTTTGTGACCTTCTCCTCCAGAAAGCAATTGTGGGCTTCACCCATATTATAATAAATACCTGGGGGGCAACCTGGAGGGTAAAGGAGGCTGGAACATGATGCTGAACACGTCACCACTACCTCCACATGCTCCTATGTGCCTTTATGGCACAGTGCAATGTGCACGGGGAACTTTACCTACCTTACATTTTATTAATTGTATGGTTTACACAAACGAATTTATTATTTTGAAAGCACAGTGAATTTTAAAAGTAAATTATATGCTACTAAAAACACACTTCCATAAAAAACTAGGAATGAACTGATGTGAATATTTTTCCGATACCGATAGCATACTATATAAAGTTGCAAATGATCCATGATCATTAATAACCAATATGGGTCTATGAAGAATCAGCTTATTAATAAAATTGGCAAAAATTTTATTGGTCCAATATTTCCATAAAGCAAATGTCTAAATTTACAGTTTTGTATATTTCCTAATTTACATTACTTTTCTGCCACTTTGGGCTTATTGTGATGATTGATGATGAGATGAAATTAATGAAGACACCTTCACAAAGTCTGGCCCAGGTCAGGACTCAAGCTCAGAGCCTTTGGTGCAGAGATTGTGAATTGACCACTCAACCTGCTAGGTCGCCAAAGTGGCTGTAATTTCATTTTTTCCTAAGGCAAACCCTATTTTTGCATAACAAATTAAATTTGCAACCTCCCTTTTATACAAAAACCTGACAATAAAACCAATCCCAAATTTATTTATGTACATGCACAATTGTGAAAAATATATTAGGACCTTCACAAATTCTATTTCGACCCATTCTTACACTTATTTGTATCACTTCAGTCCAGCTTATTGTAAAGTAACCTATTATCCATTGAAAGTATAACAGAATATTGAATTTTCAAAGTAATTTCTGCTTTGTTATTGCAACACAGCATCTCGTGAAGAGAGTAACAATAATATAATTACTGACAACTTTCAGATGAAAAAAGAAATGCAAAAAGGTTTGGTGATTGCATGCTTAAATCTGGCCCTTTTTTCTTTTCCCGGCACACGCTTGGGGTCAACAGAAATACAAAAAGCTTAGACGACGACAGGTAATTAATCTTGCTATATAACTTCTTCTAATATAAGAATTGCATTTGGTAGAATTAATAGATGTAACCTTATAATATTCTGTGAGTAGTTTCAGTTTTTTGTGAGTTTTAAGTAAAACCAGATTGATTTCACATGCACTTTTTTTTAATGATCCCATGAAGAACATAACACAAACTAAAAATTAGAAATTATTGATCTAGTGCTATTAATTTCACAGTGGTAAGTTACCAGATCATTACAAGTAAAAAGTACAACATACTGTCCTAAAATGTAGATACAACCACATTTGCAGTAGAAATAATATTTGACTATGAAATATTAGCATATAATGTGAAAAAGACACATTAATTTTTCACTGAATAATTGAGTATAAAATACCCAAACGTTAAACACTACCAAATGTGCAGGATGGGATGTGTTGAGGATGGGAAATAAAAATATCCAGGCATTCTGGATGGGAAATGTTCATTAATTCCAGATAAAGTTGGGAATTTCTTGGTACAGGAAATTTCAAGATATCCAGACACCAGAAACATTTTCAGTTCTACTTGCTATTTCTCCCTGATGTGGCCTCTCAGGTGACATAGTGGTGATATTGTTGCCTTGTTATCAAGGAGTTCCAGGTTCGATCTCCAGTGGAGGCAGATTGCACATCGGATCCCACTTTAAACTGTAGGTCCAGTCCCGATTAAACATTGTCGACTTTAAATGATTGTTCTCACAATTTCTGGAACAATTTTCCAAGAAATTTCAAACTTAAGGTGTCAAGAAAACTTCGAAAATTAAGTATTCTTAACACACCACCATTCGGAATTACTCGACTGTTGGGGAACCCAAAAAAAAAGGGAAGCAATTTCCCAAATTTGTGATTGGGTTCCATTCCCAGGGAAAGACCATATACTCCCCTACCTGCCCATAGCCAGAATTTTATTTTAGGGGGGGTGTTAATCCATCCCATCTAAAGGTGAAAAAGTGGGGGTAGCAGGCCTGAAGATAAATGCAAATTCCTCCAAGATTGTGATCATAAGCCTAAAATGCAAGACATGTCTTGGATTAAGATGTCCCCAGGACAAAGATAATAGTGTGGACCATGCAATCAAAATTTGTGGGAAGTTGGGGGAAGGGGGTATTTTCCTTGAAATGATATAAACCTTAGCATCATGTTACAATATGTGTAATGAGTGGAGGGAAGGGGAATCAGAATATATTTCCTCAGTAATTCATTTACTTTAGCTGGTTCCAAGTCACTGTTGCTACTAGGTGCACCATACTTACTTAATCCATTAGATGAAGAAAAGGAAGAATTTTGGTGGGGGTGATGAAGTAAAATGTTTAGTAAAGCTTAAAAAAAAGTGACTTTCAACAATATGATGGCGGTTGACATGCTGCCATAATTAAATATACTTTATGGGGATTATGACATGAATGGGGGGGGGTTGCCATTGGCCTTGGGTGGGTGGCGGAGGCACTTCTGCTTGTAGCATACGCAGTGCCAATGGCAAGACCACTTAGGTTGGCAAGGTAGCACCACTACTCCTAGGCTTCAATTGGCATTGAGACTACATTGTACTAAGCAACAGAAGGGGATACTTAATACCATTTCACTTGCTAATTCTAATCCATTTTACCTAAAGCTCTTAGACCCTTGTTAATAATCATGAGTTCTATTTTCTAAAATAAATTTGTTTACAAATCAACAACTTTTGAATCTCGTTCAATACATATCCAGAATACATTTACATGGGACATGAATGTTCCTCCGGGTTCCATTATTTCCCTGTTACAAGTCTGATTTCATCTTCATGTTGTAACATTGTAATCTCTAGTAATCCATTAATTATAGGAAATGTATTGTTATAATAAAGCTTAATGCCTTGCTGTTAACTTTGTCTATTATATTTTAATGATATTCTTCTAATTTTCTCACTAGTAATAACGGAACTTTTTTTTCTTCTTACCTTCAAATTTTTAGTGATATGCATTGTAAGGCTTTTGTGCTATAATAAACATTTATATATTAATTTCTTCATTAATACACAGCGCTACTCTAAAAAGCTTATTCAGGTAAAAGTGCAATGTAAAAGTTGAAAAACATAGCAGTTGTGAGGTATTACAAAATGAATTGGTAATTCATTCATTAAAGTAGTTTTATTCCTAAGAGGCACTGTTGTGTTGTAGGTTCCATCTGAAGCAAAAATTATCAATGTATACACATTCATGGGTTGAAATAATACAAACTAAAATATATCATCAACTTTTTGTGAAAATAAAACTAAAAAATATGCATGAAAGATTTGACTGGATTTTGCAATATTATTTCACTGTGACTGTGTACAAAAGTTTCATTACAAAACATTGAATATACAAGTCTAGAGAATAATTAAATGTGTTCACTCTAGTTTCCATATGTTTACAAAGTTTTAAAAAAAAAACACTTAAGGCCAGGTGTAACTTAAGATAAAATTTTCACCCAGGCAAGGTGGGTTTTTGGCAGTCCCCCTACTTTGCACCTCCTCCAATAAAAGCCTTTGCCATGTTATATATTTACCATTATAATTACAAAAAATAATAGCCTTATTCTGTTAAAGGACACATTAATTGTATCTATGCATTTATTTCATACCTTCATAATGATATCAAAATAACTGTAATCTCTGAGCTTACATTGCTATATGATTTTGCATTATACTTATGATGTTATGCACCAATAACTTCAATTAATTCATGTCTATACGAGGGCTGCTGGAAAAGTTTCTGCAATCAATATGAAAAAAGACACGTGAAATTCTGCGAATAGCTTTATTTTTTTCAAATAGGATCGATACACTTTTGCATATGCTCAAACCACTTTTGAAAGCATTTTTTCCACTCTGAAGCTGATACGTCAGAAACCGCTGTTCGGAATGCGTCAACAGCTGCTTCAGGCGACACAAATCGCTCACCACACATCTTATTTTTCATGTGTGGGAACAAAAAGAAGTCATTAGGTGATAAATCAGGTGAGTATGGACAATGAGTCATTAATTTGACATTTTTACTGGACAAAAAAATCAACAGTTTGGTGTGCTGAGTGGGAACTGGCGTTGCCGTGGTGAAGAATAATGTGACGATTTGGATTTGTTTTACGCAATTCATTGATGACCTCTGGCAATCAAATTGTTGTATACCACTCAGCTTTTACAGTCCTTCGATCTTCTAAAGCGATTGTTGCTGCATGTCCAGTATAACCGAAAAAGCAATCATTTGCTTGGCAGCACTCCTCAAACGAACAACTTTTGTTGGTTTTGGCTTACTTTGAAACACTCAAACAATGGATTGCTGTTTAGTTTCAGGTTTGTATGAATAGTTCCAAGTTTCGTCCCTTGTAACGATGTAGTACATCAAATTTGACTTGCCTCGGTTGAATTTTTTGGGCATTTCTTTACACCAATTTACACGAGCCTGTTTTTGAGCTTCATTCAAGTTGTGTGGGATACAACAGCTTGAAAGTTTCCGTACGTTCAGATGACCATGCAAAATCATATGTATTGCTTTCATATCAATGTTCAAGGATGCCTGAATCTCACGGTATGTCACATGCCGATTTCTCTCAATCATTTCATGCACAGCATCAAGATTAGTGGCAACAACAGATGTGGATGGATGACCTTCACGAAATGCATCACTGAGAAATGTGTGATCACGCTGGAATTCGGAAAACAAATTGTACACAGTCTTATTGGAGGGGCCTTCCCGATGGCGCAGTGGTAGCTTTGTCCTGGGTTTGATACCTGCTGGAGGCACATAGTTGTTCGGATCCCACTTTAAACTGTAGGTCCAGTCCCAATCAGCCTTACTGTGCATAAAGTGGACTTAAAACACCATCTAAAAAACAGTCTTATTGGATGGTGCTTCATCCTCAAAAGCCTAATGAAGTCGCTCGATGCATTGTTTCGGTGTTAAACTACATTTGAAATCATAAAAAAATCGTGTTCCATTTCTCACACAAAACTACTTCTTCAAACTGCTGTGAAAAATAAACAAATAGGCTTAAACAAACAATCAACGATAATTTAAACATAAAAAAGGTATATTCTTCCGATTTTTATAATAGCGGAACACTAGCACCACTGTTGATGGTAGTTTGCAGAAACTTTTCCAGCAACCCTCGTGCAAATACAATTCTTTTTTAAACAAATAGCTTTGCTTGTAAAACGAGAAATAACATTTTGGCACTACTCACGGAGATGCCCCATTTTGGTGCCTCCAAGCATGGCACCCCAGGTAGTCACTTGGGTTGCCTGGCCCTTAACCCACCTCTGTTTTAGACATTAGAAAAATTATTGCATCTGTGATTAACTTTCAGAGTCAGCAGGAGAATGATACATTCAATGTTTCACATAAACCCACAAATAAAGTACTAACAAAATTATACAGGGGTCACTCCATGACACCAACAAACTTCACAGCGTGTAAAAAAACATCAACAAACTTCACAGCGTGTAAAAAAACATCAAGGTAAACTACTTTCGTGAGAAATGTTTTGCTTATTGATGCCTCATTCACCACTAAGAACCTTGAAAGAACAGTACTTTTATCCTTTATATTCTATGTGATCAAAAGTATCCGGACACCCGCGAAACGTGTGTTTATCATAAAGGGCGACACAGTACTGCCATCTACCATGAGGAACACATGGCCAGCAATCTCAGTAGTCTGCAGACAGCGCGAGACAGGGATGATCTGAGGAACTCACGGACTTTCAATGTGGTTGGGTGCCACTTGTGTAAGAAGTGTGTGGCGAGATTTCCACCCTCCTAAACATCCCTTGGTCCACTCTTTCCGATGTTATAGTGAAGTGGAAATGCGAAGGGACATGTACAACCCAAAAGCATGCAGGCCAACCTCCCATGTTGACCTCCAGAGACCATCGAGTGTTGAAGGTACAGGATACAGAAGGTCGATGCGTTATATGTGTCCAATTTTGGACTAGCACTTACCTTATGAAAATCCACGGGACCACCATCAGTTGGCCTCAATGTGATCACTGTGTGTCTTGGCAATAGCCCTGCACCATAACTTCCTTTGTAGGAGGCTACGACGAAGTACAGGAAGTGGAATCTTCTGCCATTCCTCCTGACAGGCTTCCCACAGGCTCCGGAGAGTGGTGACACGACGAGAGAAAAGTGGCAGTTTCAGTAGACCAAACCCACAGAAATCCATGGGACTCACATCCGGTGATTTCACCGGTATATCCTGAAATGGAATAGCCCGAATGCCGGTGTCTGTCGCCATCTGTTGGAGAAAGTTCTGTGTAGAATGAGATGTATGTGATGAGGCCTTATCCATATGCACAGAGACTTGATTTACGGCATTTCCATACAAACGCTGAAGATCGTCTATATAAATTGGGGTCAGGATATGCTGCTGAAAGAACGCAGAGTCAATTTTACAGTTTCTTGGGACCTGACGAATAGTTAACTTTCCTTGATAGGTGTATCCTGCGACAACCAGAAATCCCTTCGAGAAAGTTGCTTTGCAATGACGGACGAAATCTGGATGGCATTTAGCATCATGTGGAGTGTACGTTATGGCTCGAATTTTGCCACAATCTGAAAGATAAATCCATGCCTCATCTAGTGTGACCACAAACTTCCACTTGTCCCCAGATAAATGGCATTCTTAGAGATGCCTGCTGGTGGTTGTTCTCTCACACCGATGGGCCTCACTGGGTGCATGCTCGCTTCCTCGTCCCCCTGGTGGGCGACTGAATAGCTGGAACCTCGTGGTTTTTATGGCGCTTGATTATGTTCTTGATAGTCGTCGAACCCAAGTCGCATCCATGTTCTTTGCACTCTTTCTGAAATTTCGACACCGAAAACTGCAACTACGCAGCCCTTCCAAAAATGGTTCACCTTATGAGCCATGATGCACACAACACACACTTGCGATAGTGCCACGATACTACAGGTTCTAACCATCCTCCCGCACTTTTAACCACTTGGATCGGTCAATTCTGTGTGCAGGGGTGACAGTTCAAAATCGGACACATGTACGTGGATCGACCTTCTGTAATCATCAATCATCCATCGCCACCATCACACAGGAATTCTGAATTGCATCAGGATCTACTCCAAACACCATGACTGTTCGGCGCAAGGTGTGGCATCTTGGATTCCATGGCCGAGTAGCTGCCCATAAGCCGAACATCACAAATGCAAATGTCAAACGCTGCCTTGCGTGGTGCAAGGAGCGTCGAAACTGGCCCATAGAACAGTGGAAAACCGTTGTGTGGAGTGTTGATTCATGGTACACAATGTGGCGATCCGATGGTAGGATGTGGGTTTGGCGAATGTCTGGTGAACAACATGTACTAGCCTGTATAGTGCCGACAGTAAAATTCGGGGGTGGCGGGGTTACAGTGTGGCCATGTTTCTCCTGGAGGAGGCTTGGCTCCCTTGTTGCTTTAGGTGGCAATGTCACGGCACAAGCTTACATTGACATTTTAACCGCATTCATGCTGCCTACTGTTGCAGACTAGTTGGAAGATGACCATTGTGTCTTTCAACATGACCAAGTACCCGTCCATACTGCAGGGCTTGTGGGGAAGTGGTTTGATGACAATAACGTCCCACTATTGGACTGGCATGCACAATCTTGATTTCAATCACACAGAACATCTCTGGGATGTTTTGGAATGCCGACTTCATGTTAGACCACACCGACTGACATCAATACCTATTCTCATTTCTGCGCTCTGCAAGGAATGGGCTGCCACCTGATTGAAAGTATGCCTGCGAGAGTGAAGGCTGTCACCAAGGCTAAGGGTGGGTCAACACCGTATTGACTGCCAGTGTTCCCGATGGAGGGCAGCCCAAACTTGTACTTCATTTTCAGGTGGGTGTCCGGATACTTCTGATCACATAGAGTATATGCAGCACACAGCACATATTCATGGTTGCCACTGACATTTATTTTTTTTATCTTGAAAAACAGCAAAATTTCTAGTTTGCTGCAGATTGGCCATTACCATTGAAGGCTAGGTAGGACTGCTCTCTGGAATGTGAATACTTCTGGAGAAAGTTTTGACAACTTTTTTTTAATGCATGAACACTGGCAGTGTTTGCCAGCATGATACTGTCTCCATAGAATTACATCATTTTTCTGTGTTTTCTAACAAAAAAATGTGTCAATAGCAACTATGAATCTCTTATTCATGGCTACATACAGAAAGCAGTGACAGAAAATGGCATTCTTCAAGGGCTTGTAACATGAAACAAGAACAATTTTACAAAGAAAAGTTGTTCACCTTGATATCTTGTACACACACTGTGAAAGTTTCCTATTCTGATATAGTGTCACTCTACACATACATATATAACAAGGAAATTTAAATATAATAGTGAATCTGTTTTCAGAGCTCCATTGTTTATTGGACTTATTTGGTGTGTCATTACTTCAACACTGATTGTTTTGGAATTTGTAATACATTGTTTAATTCTTTTCTCTTACTCATGAAAGAAATACATGTATGCGTGACGAAATGTCACTAAGTGAATGAACAACTTCTAATTAAAAAAGTAGATTTTTACATTAGCCTAAAACATAAAGTACAGCAAGCTTTCTTTCCAGTGATTATACCCGTTCAATAAATTATGAGAATCATAATCATAAAAATTTACATTAGGAAAATGGAACAAGTGTTGTTTACCCAGACAAATTTCCAATTTACTGTGTTTTTAAACTTTTTAATTGCAATTCATCTTTAAGGTAGAATTTTTTAATTTCAGTATTTGTGTGCGAATATGTATATGCATGGTAATGATAAGTAAAATATACAAATAAAGTGCATAATTTATTATACTCATATATGTTTGCTTTCATATTTTTTAACTTGTTGGTCAGCATTACTAGAGATTTTGTTCTAAGTCATATGAAAATAAATAAGTGTAGTGTCACAGTTAACATTATGGTTGTTATAGTTTATAATTGATTCCCTACAGAGTTTTGTATATAGTTATTTTATTTATAATTTAAATTTCTTTATTCTCTAAGGAACAAAAGTAAAATGTGAATTCCAATGTATTTGCAGGGCGATGGAACATTTGAAGGAAGTGGTGGAGAAATTGTAAGTACATTTTTACTTTACTAATTCATTTCATAGAAAATCTAAAAGTACCAACAGATTACAGTAATGTAACAATAATACGAGAGGTGTTCCATATTGATTTACACTTTTTTTTTTCCACTTACACAAAATAGTTACACCTCGGTAGAGATCCACCTTCTCAATGTAGTCTCCCTTCAGCTCTGTACACTTGCTCGAGTAGTGTGGTAACTTCTCCACGTCCTCCTGGAACCACTTTGTTGGAGTGTGTCACACCCATGTGTGGACAACTGCTTGCAGGTCCTCGACATCTGCAAAATGATGTCCATGGGCTCCCGTTATGCTTCCACTGAATGGATTGACCTTTGGTCTCCAGTTCATGGTAATGGAGATCAAGTCTCGTAGCCTTCTGGATCCTGGTTGTGGTGTTGCAGGAGATAGCAACTAACATCCTGTCACTGTTGTCTCTGTGCTGCATTCATATCTTTGGGAACCCACCTGGCAGACACCTTCCCCAGTTTAAGCTGTTCTTGCACAATATGATGCAGGGTGACTCTGGCGAGTCCCGAGCATTTCTAAGAATGTTATGCACCTGTTCTCCTGAATAAGCTGCTCCACTCGCAAGATGATGACTGACGTCGTCACTGTCACTTTTCTTCCGGAACTGGTTCCCTTCTCTGTTGTTGTGCGGCCCTGTTTCCAGGCATTCACCCAGTTGATTTTTTTTTTTTTTTGTGATAGTGAATGTTCTTCACACACTGCTACCAATCGCCTGTGAATCGCAGCTGTGGTTACACCCTTCTTTCATAGAAGCCACATCGTCCAGAACTGTCCCTGCTGATCACTCTCCATGCTGTCCGTGCAGTTACTGATAGCTGTTGGCGAAATGCACTGTGGTTAACAGGTATTACACCCCCCCATACTGTACTGACACCTGGCGGAAGACCTATGTACTACATATCAGCGACCGTTATGACAAGCCAAATGGCAGGCCATGAATAGTGGGAATTTCGAAAGTGTAAATCAATATGGAACGTCCCTTGTACTTATATGGAAGCCATGGTGATCTAGTTGCAGAGGCATATGCCTGCAACATTAAAGATCTCAGTTTGATTCCCAATGTAATTGATCTCAAGTGGGAATTTTTCAGACCATGTCCCTGCATAAGACAGCTCCAGGGTTTACCTAGCCTCTAATTAAAGTGGGTATGTTGGGGGGGGGGAGTAAAACCTACATCTCTCCCCATGATCCTTCATGGGTTATTGGAGTGTGATTTTAAATTACAAATTTTAGGATCTATCAGTAATACTCATATTCAGTGGCAGCAATTAGGGGGGCTGAGGTGGGGCAGTTGCCCCCCCCCCAGTTTTCACCACTTTGGCCCCCACACTATGCTAAACCTTATCTACAAAGAGAAATATATTGTCTTTGCTCCTCCAGTTTTGTCATCTTGCCCCCTTCGGTTTTGGAACCCATATTCTATAGATAAATCATTGGTACATACCAAATTCCAAGCACAAAATTAAAGTAGCAATTGTGAATCCACTGAAACAATACATAGGAAGATTGGAACCTCAATTCCTTTGTTGTTTTCGAACAGTGTTACAATGTTAAATCCCAATGTTATTTACAAAAAGAAAACTGTCAAGAAGATTCTTACAGATTATATTCTTTTCACAAGATTAGTAGCTACTTTAGTAGCAGCAATATTAGCTTTAAGCTTATAAAAAAGCTACTGCAGCCCACTCAGTCTTTGATTGTGGAACACATTGCTGACTGAACACTTTGTCAGAAATGAATTGATGACATTATCGTGTTCCGTACATGTTAATGCTTTATGTTCCGAGCGACGTATCTTTATATCAAGTGGTGTGAATTATTAACATTAATAAAATGTTTGTGCAAATCATTTAGTGTATTCAAATCCAACTTCAATCAGTTCTCCTGAAGAGTTAGTGCAGATGGACATATGACAACATAGTATTCAGCTGGCTGAATTACGAACAACGATCCATTGGTGCTGCCACCTTTTGAAAAAAATGTAGTGATTATGTTGTATATGGTATTTGGTGATAGGGTTTCATGTAGAATGCAGGTAAAATAGTGACCATAGATGATCAATATTGTTGTGGAATCCTTTGAATTTTGTTCACACTGGCACTAACAATATCAACAGAACACCAATTAATGTATTTGCTGGCGTACAAATTTTTGATGAAAAATCTTTATCACTGAATTTATAATTAATTTACAGTATTTAAATTATAAAGTAATATGTAGGTCTACTTTCAACAAATAACTTACCTAATCTAACTAGCAAGGAATACATTCTAATCTTCTTTGTCACACACAAGGAAATCTTCCAACTCAGAACAGAGAAAATTTGCAGAACTGAGTATCGGCATACAAGACCTATTTTCAGACCTATTTTTAAAGGAAAAAAATGCATCTTATATGCTGGCAAATCTGGTAGATTCATTCTAAATCACCAGAAGTTCAGGTATGATAAAAACCAACATTGTCATTTAATGTGTATAGCTTCTTAAAAATGCATTGCGATTTCACATCATCAACTAATGATGCCACTTTTCAGAAAATTACTATTAATAATGGGTAAAGTGAATACAATGAAAGATAAAAGAGATAGGTAGAATATAGTAAGTGATGTGCCACTACAGTTGTGATAAAATGCTTCAAATTTAAATATTAAGAAAATAGTACACAGATATTTCATGTATCTTATGACCCATATTTCATTAATACTTTTTTTTTGTGGGTACACATAAGATAGCTTAAAATACACGTATGCTTCATAGACAGGAATTGTATTGCTATTCATGAAGAAATGCAATTATTTTTCATTCTATGACTGTGTTGTAATATTTGCCTTCTTTCAGAAGTAACATGTCAGGTATTAATTGTACCGTTCTGTCTTTATGAACAATGATAGGTTATAGGTCCTCCTGGACCGCCTGGCCCCCAGGGACCTGCAGGGTTGCAAGGACCTCCAGGAATCAAAGGAGACAGAGGAAATGACGGAACGAAAGGAGAACCCGTAAGTAATTGATACATGTGTAACAGAATAATTATTAATTAGAATTTTATTCAATATTCAGGTCTTAAGTTAATTTGAATTATGCTATTGTGGATTAACCTGAGCCTCATAACATATTTTATACATTAAACTTGAGATGCTGTTCAAAATGTCCTCAGGAACAATATATTTTGACATTTTCAAATTTCAGGGTGGACTGCTTTTTGAATTTTAAGGAACAAAACTCAAGAGGGGTGATAGGACCTCAGTTTCATTACAATTTACAAAACATTTTAAATAAAATATAATTAAGCCCTGTTTCCATATTAGAAACAGGGCTTAATTTCTCAGACGAAGAAGTAAACTAAACTTCTTCGTCTGAGGAAGACCCTGATTCAGGGTTGAAACGTTACATGTAAAGTGTTTTTAAATCTTAATAAACTGCCTTGGTCAGCAACTTAGTGATTTTAAATATAGTGTATTGTGTAGAAGGGGAAAGGAGGGAGGGCAAGTTACCAATCATGTGACCATGATAAATGCCATAAATTTAGAGCTTTTAAGCTGAAATTTCCGGAAAGATGTTTTCTTGACCCCTGAAGAGTGAGTGGTATGCTTGCATGGTTTAACGTGGTGACACAAACAGATGAGGGGATGATTTACATATATTTTCTGTATGATTTACATATATTTTCTGTATTTTCCTAACTCTCTCGCTTGAAGCTTTGACTTTATGGTTACAAATAGATGTTTCTAGCAGTACGGAGTCATATTCTAGAAATATATTTCAGGAGGGGTCTGAACGAAATGTGTCAGAAATAGTAATAATAATATAAATGTTGTAATCAATGTGTTAATATAATTTGTAGGTTTATTCATAAATACATGTAAGTTAATTAACACTGTTATTGTTTACTTACGTAAAGTGAGTATAAAGTTGTCATAGACGATGTTTCGGTGGCAACTGCCCCCTTATTCAGGGCATGAAATCGGCTATTACGTGCCTACGTAAAGCTTCATTATTTAGAAAGGATCAAGGTATATGTATGGACAGGTTGAATGTTAGGATAACTAATGACTAAAACATGATAAAACTGTTAAAACTGCTATAAAAACTGTTAAAACCCATGATGTTACTCTATCACAGCTCCATGTTGACAGGAACATGTATGTTCAATTACTATTAATTGTTAAAAACCGGTGAGGCTACCCTAACACTGATACACGTAGACAGGAACTGGTTAAAACCTGTAATGTTACTCTATCACAGCTCCATGTTGACAGGAACATGTATGTACAGTTCCTGCCTATGTGTATCAGTGTTAGGGTAGCCTCACCGGTTTTTAACAATTTTTAATAGTAATTGAACATACATGTTCCTGTCAACATGGAGCTGTGATAGAGTAACATTACAGGTTTTAACCAGTTCCTGTATCAGTGTTAGGGTAGCCTCGCCGGTTTATAACAATTTTTAATAGTAATTGAACATACATGTTCCTGTCAACATGGAGCTGTGATAGAGTAACATTACAGGTTTTAACCAGTTCCTGTCTACGTGTATCAGTGATAGGGTAGCCTCACCGGTTTTTAACAATTTTTAATAGTAATTGAACATACATGTTCCTGTCAACATGGAGCTGTGATAGAGTAACATTACAGGTTTTAACAGTTTTATTATGTTTTAGCCATTAGTTATCTTAACATTCAACCTATCCATACATATACCTTGATCCTTTCTAAATAACGAAGCTTTACGTAGGCATGTAATAGCCGACTTCATGACCTGAAGAAGGGGGCAGTTGCCACTGAAACATCGTCTATGACAACTTTATACTCACTTTACGTAAGTAAATTAACTAATTTCGATTTTATGCTTATATATGATACTGTTATTGTTATTATTACATGAATAGGTAAAAAGATGGTATAAGAATAGAGATAGTACAGGACAAATTCATGATCTAACTTTAGTTAAGATCACTAAAATTTGTATAAAAACAACTGTCCTGGCAAGGAAATTAATGTTAAAAAAAAAAAATATTTATTTATTAAAAAAAGTGTGCTAAGGCCAGTTGTTAAAAAGTGAAGTTCTTATTAATATTTTTATCATATTATTATAAGTAGTAGTGTGCATCATTCTTCTTAGGTACTGTCAGTTGAAAGCCATTTGATCCCAACCTAATCCTTCCGTTGTGGAAATAAATAAACCTTGATGGTACAAGAAATGCTAAACAAGTGTACTTTGATTATTTAATTATAGTACTTGACAAGTTTCCTCGGTGGGTGGGTGGGAAGGCTATTGGAGTCCCTGAACCCCTCTTAAATCCATCCTTGTGAGAACAATACTTCTCTATATGCTGTGCTCTAGCTGAATATTGCTGATAAGTGATAATATAGTAATGCTACTTTCTTTCCCCCTTTAGGGCGAGATAGGTGTAAAAGGAGACCCAGGACCAATGGGATTGCCTGTAAGTATTTTTCAAAACAGGTAAAATCATGTGCCCCTTGTCATTAACATCATAAAATGTAAAAGACTATTGTTTCGCATGTACCGTCACGCACACGTCTTTGCACATGTTCACAAATTTAAATATTCTTCTCGACAGTTTGTATGTTATGCTTTAATATTATAAGCTATGTAAAAACAAATTTACAAAACAAATTAATAAAATTACCATTAAAAATGAAAATATAAAGTAAATATAAAAATAGAGTGAGGTAATTGATTATTTAAAGACACACCCTGTTGTTAGGGAATTATATTTAATGTTTAATGTTCTTTCATTCTGATATTTTTGATAGTAATTTGTATTATATTATCAATGTTATGGCAAGAAAATATAATGTAATATAATAACAAAACTGATAAACGCTGCTGGCCGTCAAGTACTTTTATCTTTAACTTTTAACCTTATTTTCACCAAGTGCATTTACCCCTCTCCCCCTAGGTGGGTTTGAAAATTTGGAAATTTCGAAGGTATGTGCCAGACAATAATCTTTTACATTTTTATGATACAAGTATTTTGTATTGCTTGATAGTTATGTATTTTAGTTTTTAACATATTTGTTTTTTTAACTGATGAACACCAAGCCAGTCCTTGCTTCTGCAATACAGATACATTGTAGATTTTCCTATCATTTGTTATTCATGAAAAACCGCTCATAACATTAACACAAATTTGCCATTCATATCTTCAGACCAATACAGGGAAACTGATTATACAAATGAAACTGATCATAGACATAGTATGAAATTTGGTGTGTGGAATCCTCTATTACCAGGGCTATCAGATGTTCACTGAAAAATTAAATGGATAATGAGAAAATTATCCTGTTTGCTTTCTGGAATTGCGCATATTTGGATAACAATAGAGAAGTTTTTTGACCTGTCAGAAAAGAGAATCTGGGAATAATTTGGCTGTATAGGAATCCTCTAAGGTGGCAGTTATATTTATTTATCGCTGCTATACATAAACGTATAGGAAGAATTGAATGTACAAATGAAAATGCATAAGAGTCTCAATAATCTGATGTTCTGTATAATCCGATGGAAAAAAATTACTACATTTGAGGCTGCAGTGTTCTATGCAGAACAACAGTCAGAGGCAACACCAACCAACAGTCTGTTGTTCAAATGATGGTGTGACATTCAACATTTCTGCTCAAACATGATGCAATGTCCTGAAGCGGAAGACACTTATCCATGGCCTGGTACAGCTGACTGCTCAGGAGAAGATCCCCGATGCAAGTGAAGTGATGTAGTGACAGGAGACTCCACTATTAAGGTTGGGGGAGTGCACCCTGAGTCAGAAACACATACTGGCCTTGCTGTAACAGGTGCAGCGACGCAAGTCATTTTCGTATATTCTTTTTGAACTTCTTTCAAATACAGACTAAATAAGGTACAGTATAAGCAATACAAAACTATTCTGGACACTAGGGGGAAGAAAGCAGAAACTTGTTGCTGCAGAAACAAGCTTCGTACGCTGTGTATTTGACACAAATCAACTCATATGCCCTTCCAAAGGGACACTGGTCACAGCGGAAGACTTCTTGTTACCCCTAAAATCTGCGAATGGATGAGCCCTGCACCCCATCTCCCCTCGTTTGGGGATCTTCTTGTGAGCTGACTGCTCTACCAGTCCTGGCATCAATTACATTTGTCAGTTTGCACAGCTATTTTCATCAACAAATATAAATATATATATATATTTTTGTCATCAAGCCAAAACATAATCAAACTATTAAAATTTATGATTATGCCACAATTTATTTCTTAATATTTAATTTCAAGGGTACATATTCATTAGAGCATAAAGTTTAAAAAATTAGAAAGGAATTTACGAATAGAATTCTTGGGATTTGTGCATCGACTTTTAAAAAAATAATATACTGGGCTGTGGGCACATGAATGTTGGGAATCACTGCTTTGAAGTATGAGTTCAATATTATTTGACTATTTTTTTTACATCTCTTTAGTACTGTACTCAACAATGTAAGTACAATATTCATAAGAATACTGTGTATCCAATTTTTCACATACTGTAGTTCTTTGTTATGATTTTTTTTTATTTTGACATCCAATTTTTTACCTGGGTTATTCTGTGCAAGTCTTAGTTTTTGTAATTTGATGTAGTCTGTCCTGTCCACCAACACTATTGTATGTGATAAAACACCTGTGTACAGAGCCCAGAGAACATTGAGACAGACATGGAAAACAATGGGACTGGTTTGAATATGTAAGGATTATATCTGATGATCTGTAAGGAATATGTATATAAGTTAAACTAATCAAGTGATGATGAAGAGATATAAAGGATAATAACTTTGAGTATCTTTAGAGTGAGGGACATGGGGTACAGGAAAACTCGCAGAGAAAAAAATGTACAGGGCAAGATATTATAAATGAAGTGAAGACAGTTAACCATAATCGTGGGAGACATCTGCGATACATGATGATAAATCTGTTGTGTACATTTCTCTTTAGCAATTTTTTACCTTGTGATCAATGCCCATATCTTGGGAGTACCTCTCTACCAACCCCCCTACCTTTGACAGGCAGGGATTTTCTAGTTGGGGCTACATCCTCTAGGAAGCTTGGCTTTGCCATTTCTGTGGGACACCCCCATACTCCTTGGTTTTCTGTCAGTTTTCCTTTCCTTAACCTAATTTTCGTGAGATAATTTCTAATTATAATCTAATTTAATATAATACATGTTATATAATAATCAGAACCTCTCTTTATAATTTAAATTAAATGAACCAAAAATATAGGTATTTTTACTAAAAAGGTAAATAGCATTCTAATATATCAAATAAAATAACTTATATTAACATTAATATAATTATATATATATAATGGATAAAAGCAAGGAGGGCCAAAAGGGCTAAGTAAAAATCAAAGAAGGTAAAAGGAAACACTCACCGGACACTCCTCACACCGATGATGCTATGAAATTAGCGAAAATTTTGAATTTTTCTACTGTCCGGTGAGTGTTTCCTTTTACCTTCTTTGATTTATATATATATATACAGTCTTCACAGCAGAGGTAGTACTTATTTGATGGTGGCACTTCCAAACCATTATACAGTGCTATCTGAGGGCTTTTATGAGCATGGACCTGCCAGAGACCATCGTCCCCAGACCTTGACAACAGTGCCACTTCAGTCTGAAACTGCTTAATTGTCTTTGCCTTATTCGCAACTAAATGTATGACCATGAAAATAGGCAGCTGGGCAGAATTGCGCTGGTGCCACATATGGGAAAAGCAAAGCGAGTGCTGTGTTGCCTAGTTCGAGCATCAGATTGACCTTTCAAGCAAATACACAAATATCACATTACAAAGACTAACTCTAGAATGAGATCTTTCATTCTCTTAAACCTCCAAACATAATGGGTTTTCCTTAGACATGGCAACAGCGCTAACTTCTTCCACGTGCCTAATTCCAAGGCCATTCATTTAACCACCATATCTGGTGGTTGTTTGCTATCTGCAACCCACCCAATGACTGAGGCATTCATAAGCTCTGTTTTATGAAGTAAATGTGTAAATGCAGCTTCTTTTTCAAAGTAAAAGCCCACTTAAGTCCATACATTGATTAAGAAAGTTAATGAACCATTTATGTTCAAGGAACATTGTATCAGATTGGTAGAATATTGGTTGTTGGATGTTGTATTGGTATATTGGTATCAGTAAAAAATTCCTTCCACCCATTCCTACTAAGAAAAGCTATGGCAACTGGATAGATTTATGTAAAACTCAACCAAGATGAAAGAAAACCCAGCAAACTATCAAACTAAGTGGACAGTCATCTGTTCTCTCTTCCCACTTCCACTTTGCTTGTGCCCCTATGTTGCCACATGTATAACTCCCCTCCCATTTTTCATTGTCCAAGAACTAAACAATGTGAAATTTTATTCCTCTGTTTTGTTATGGTCCCACACCATGGCGATGCAGTCTAAGAAGGTGCCATGCTTTGGGCTCCAGCTACAGGACGTGCACACATTCATGTCTGTGTATGGAACTGATGGCCACCCACCATCAATGCACAATGTAAAATAGCATATTTTATTCTGAGAAACCTCTACCGTTTTCAAGATCAACTACCTGCAGAATGTAAACTTAGACTAGTTCAATATTTAATTTTTCCACTATTTGATTATTGCAACACTGTGTATGGGTCCAAACTTGTAAAAAAACTGAGCAGAAAAATTCAAATCCCACAAAATGCATGCATCAGATGTAATTTTGGCCTGGATAAACGTGATCACATCCTTCCCATCTTAAACAGATATATTATTTTAACAATGGCCAACAGGAGGCTACTGCACTATCTATCTTTCATTCATGATCTGCAAACTGAACGTAAACCCACGTACTTATTTCAAAAATTATGTAATTGCAACACTATTCACAGACACGGGACATGTTGTCACAATGAACTTGACATTCCTCACCATTCGACTACACTATATACCTCATCCTTTTCTATATCTGCCCCGAAAGCATGGAATGCACTAGCAACAAATGTTAAATCCATAAAACTCAATAAGAGTTTCAAAATTAAATTGAAAGAAATGCTTCTACAGGAACAGCAGCAGAACATTAGCACATACTAGAAGTGAACTGGCACTCAACAAACAACAAACACTCATATTCTATAACTGGAACTATTGGAATTTTATTAATATTTCAAATTATTATTATTATTATTATTTACTTAAATGCAACCTTATGTTAACATTCACATTTATATATATTTTTTTTAATCTTTTCTTGTTCTTTCACATTTATATTATCTTATGACTAATAGTACTGAAATGAGAATATTCATTATTGTAGGTAGTGTGAAATTTTTAATTTCTCTTTAGTGTAATCAAGCTTTCCATCTGTACTCATGTATTATCATATTATATTATATATACTTATATTTTCTTATGTAGCTCATGACAAGGGTTAGGTGGCAGAGCAGCCTACGGCTGAACCTCACCTGCTAAATAAGGGAATAATAATAATAATTATTATTATTATTATTATTGTTATTGTTATTGTGAGGAAATTGGGGAGCTATGAATGAGTAACGTAACCCGGTCATAGAAACTCACAACAAGAACTAGGTGTTCATCATGCTGACCACACATCACCCCATAACTGGTTGGTTGATCTTCCACCTTGCAGGTGGATGTGAGGCCAGCAGTCGGTAGATAGGCTGTAGTGCCACAGGTTATTATTATTCACTGTACATGATTTTCTCCTTCAGTGCATTTTGGCAATGCAAGTAAGGAATATGTGGTACGAGTAAGCAGCTGATTGGATTGTCTACACTTCCTTTGATCGCTTACAGTTGACAATTTGACATCAGAGGTTTTTTTTTTTTTGTAACTTGATTGAGCTGTATTGTTTGATATACTACCATATCTAACTGCACAACATCAAATTGATGTAACCTTATGTTTCTGGCAATTACTCACAGATGTCACTTTCAGTTATTTACCTTCAGCTGCAGCTCTGGTCTTCATCCCTTTTCTTCCTCCTCCAAGTTTGTATTGATTTTATAGTTGTTTCAATGTTCTGGTGTGTGTATATGTAAGGGTTGAAACATCCACATTTTATCATTAGTGGTGTATTTATCTAGGGTTTTATTTATCATAATGTGCTATTTTGTTACTAGGGCTGAACCAATACTGCTTTCAATCAATGCTGAAACTGATGCCACCATTTCTTGACCATGCTAAAAATTTAAAGTTTAGAACATTTATAAATGTGAATACATAAGCTTTCAACTATCTGGATATAGGGACATGAATTTTTCTGTGATATCTCCCCAAACTTTGTGTGTTATCTCCAACTTTAAGTTTTCAATGCATTGTTGTTCTTAGCCTTTGAACTTGTTACAGAACTGAAGTGACACGATTCTGAAATTTATCTACGTATAGCAACATGTGAGTTCAAAGTGCAAAAAAAGCTATGTTATACTTAATATCTGATTAATATTACTTAGCATTCATCAAGAAATGTGCAATTTTCCCATCATTGCAAGATTAATGGCTACACAAAAGGAAGATAGCTATCTGAAACAAATTTTAATTAGATTGTAAATTAACCTGTTTTTATTGTAAACCATCAGCTGAAATTTTATATTAATAAACTTGCATGGAAGAAATGAATTTCAGTCAATCAATGAAAGCAAGTACAGTTAAGTGTACTTCCTCAACTCCAAGGGTACATGGAGCATTAGTAAAGATTGATTGATTGATTTAAAACTTTTAGGTGCATCGGCATGTGTGGCCATTTGGGCCCTTCTATATATAGAGTAATTCAAAATCAGTGGTGCAACTTTACATAGTTATTATGACGTTACCATTTATGATAGAAAATCAGACAATGCATCAACATAAAGAAAAACTCTGGAAGTTTTATTCCCAGTTAGCGGGCTTATTCTGCCTAGCTGATGCTCCACCAGGATCGCCAGTGTCTCAAAATGGCCAGCAACCAGTAGAAGGCATATTGTGTGTTGGAGCTATCGAGAAATGATTTGATCACAATGGTGCAAAGACATTTCCGCATGCGTGTCGTTAGTAATGCATACGTTTCACCCTTCCGAGAGATTTGCCAAAGTTACAACTGCGAATTGTTAGTGCCTTCAAAACCTATTGCAACGACTTGCTGTCTTGTGCATAGCAAGTACTTGATTATCATTTGGACCTTTTCAGCATTACACGTGGTTCCCATGTTGAATCTTTATAATGTAAGTCATGTGTGTAAAACTTCCAGAGTTCTTTATATTGATGCCTTGTCTGATTTTCTATCATAAATAGTAACGTCAAAATAACTGTGTAAAGTTGCACCATTCATTTTGAATTACCCTGCATATGGGGAAGATCCCCTTATCTAAATCCCTTACCATAAAATTAAAAAAGGGAAGTTAAAACTCTTGTCTGAGGTAATTAAAATCTGCACGTTCAAGAACAATGTGTCGAACTTAAAACAAAATTAGAACAACATCACAACAGAGGGTCCAGTCCTTGCAACAAATAACGATGTGTTAAGCGAGCCATCAATTTGCAATTTTCTCCTCCTCAAGGTCGTTGACCCTCACCTCTGGCATTTTCATATATATAACCAGAGGGTGCTGCAATGGGATGCCATAACCCATAGATGTAGCTTGACAGAGAAAGGAGCAACACACACACACAAATTTTCATGTTTTTTTAAAATGTACAATGGTAGAAGAATTTTTTAAAACCTTATGATACCTAATGTTCATGTTCCAAAAGTTAGGCACCAAGTTATGCTGGTGCCAGAACCTAGAGGAGAAATTATGTTGATTTGATTAAATGTATAGGCGACAAATAATCAACATGCATTTTATCCAATATTTGAACCCAGTATTTCAGATTGAAAAGGTTGATATATGGTGTCATGAAATTCGTCATACTCTGCTACACCATGCAAATATCTATACCTCATACGGGATTCAAATCTAGTATTTAAGATCGCAAGACACTAGTTTGCTCGTGAAGAGGGCTTATTTGAAATATGACTATAACAGGCCTAGAAAAAATACGTGAAAGCGAAAGTAATGAACCCACTTTCAAATGTTGTTCTCAGAACAGAATAAATTGCATGGCATGTTTCTGAGATTATTCATCCAATTTTTGTCCTGCAATGACACACGATTAATTAAATTATTATCATATTATTAGTATATATTATTATTATTATTATATAAGAGTTGTCAGGGGTGTGATGCTGATCACATCACCCCCACTCATGACCGGATCAAGAAAGTGTGGGGCGTTACCCCCACACCCTCTATACGCCTTCATGGCATGGTGCTAAGCACAAGGGAGCACTTTACCTTTTTTTTACCTTTTTACTCTGAATGAAGACTCAAAATAACATGGTAAGAAAACCTACAAATCTATACTATAAATAAGACATTTCTGATTTCCACTGTATTTTCGTTATGTATGAATACAAAGTGGTATTTTTCATATGCTTCTGTCAAAAGATGAAAGATTGCAAGAGTAGAATCGAAGCAGCTTCAAATTAACATAACTTTCTATTACTATATTTCAGGGTCCAATGGGTTTGCGTGGAGATCCAGGCCGAGCCGGGGAGCCAGGAAAACCTGGCTCCATGGTAAGATGTGCAAGTCATTTCAGACGTTTCTGTATTAACCAGCTTCCTAACTAACAATATTTTTTAGTTGCTAAGTAGACCTGCTTCTTACTAGTCACCTTTCAGCTGTGGATGGGCCATATTCACAATTACACAACTTATTGTATAAAAGAATAAATCATTGTGTTAAATTTTAAAGTGTTTTTCCTTACTAACATAAGGTTTTTAAAAAAATCAGTCTAGTACTTTTTTTGTGTATATGGCTCAGTTTGTTTCCCGAAACTTAGCTCTCCTTTTTATTTGTTTACTTTTTTTTTATTTACTTCAGCTTTGGGGTTGCTGTTTCTTTTTATTTTTAGCCATTTTTTTGTTTTTTTATGCTGCCATCATCTACGTTGATTCCCACCTCCTACTAACCCCTAGCATAATGCTTGCATAGTTTCATGATGCAACTGTCTTTAATGTGGGTTTCTGTTGTGCCATCTGATTTTGGTTTCATATTTTCCAGGGCCCCGCTGGGCTTGACGGAATAAAGGTAGGTTTTCTCCATGTCTCAATGTAGCTGCATTTTAGAAATTTTATGGTAACAGTGATCTAACACAATTTTTCTTTTTATGTTTTACAGCTCAGCTTGTTAGAGGTAAAAACAAAATTTGCTTTTTTCCTTTGCTTTTTCTAATAATTCGTCTCTGTACAGTTTTCTCTATCTTTTTAGATAATGTTTTGCATAGTTATTTCTTGAATTGGTAATCTTTGTTGCACTGATGTGTCTAACAGACAAATGAAAATGTTAGCTTTAGAATCATCTGGAACTATCACACTTTGAAATGTGTCCAAGATGTGAAAAAAAGACAGTTGTTAAAGAGGATGGTGGGAGTATTACATGTACCACATGTTAGTCAATCTCATTGAACAGATTGGTAAATCCCCTCACGGCTTTGTATCTCTTTCTCAGATTAAATTTTTATACTCATTTTTTCAGTAACACTGGATTAAAATTTCGACTTCATCTTAGATCTGCCTCATAGCCTAAATCAGTGGTTCTCAAGCTTCATGGGCCTGTGACCTGGTACATTTGTTTTCTAAAAGTCGCAATTCCAACAATTTTACTCATAAATAGCTTTGTATTTTTAAAACTTTATACTGTAATTGATATGTACTCTTGAAACTTAATATTAATAAATAAATTATGGCATAATCATAGAAAGTAATAACTTGATTATATCTAGGCTTCTTGAAGAATAGTTTACATTTGTTGACAACAACTGGAATCTTTCAGTTTCATCTGGCCAATATCATTCATTTTATTTGGCAAGAGCTGATTTTCATTTGCATGTTCCATTTCAGACACCAGAAAATTTCAAATAATTATAATATTTTCACTTCAATATATTTGTTAGGGCCTCTCCGATGGTGCAATGGTAGCATCGGCACCTTGTAATCAACTCCCGTGTTTGATACTCGGTGGAGGCACTTAGTGGTTCATATTCCACTTTAAACCGTAGGTCCAGTCCTGATTAGCCTTACTGTGCATAAAGTGGACTTAAAACTCCAAATCAATCAATCAATATATTTGTTAATGAAAATTGCTGCCAAAATTAATTGACTGTGGTGCCTCTCCATTAGCCTCCAAATTTGGAGGCAGGAAACAACATGCCCCCTGTTAGATTTATAGCTCACCGTTACTGCCACGAAACCACTTACTGTTATTACATTCAAACTCAAACTCAAGGAAGACCCAACCATTAAAATTAAAATTTGGCTACTGCATGGGTGACAGTCCCCTCTCACTAGCTTCGATGTGTCACCAGCACTGGTGAGAAAGGATTTCCTATTATCGCTAGTGAACCCCAAAAGAAGGGTCATCTTTCAAAGTGCTGGATCCTGTGGCTGAGTGGTTACACATCGTGCTGGTATGCAAATGGTCCCGGGTTTGAATCCTGCTCGGACATGGTTGTTTGTGAATGTCCATTCATCAATTTCATCACTCATCCCCATATTCGCATATTAGCAAAGAGACACAAAACGTGAAGTAAAATGAAATAAATCAAATCATCTTTCAAAGTGTTTGCCAACTCAGGCTGCAAGTCACAAAGTTCAGGAGAACCTCTCGTGGTTGGGTGTAATTGATGCCAGGGCCCGGTACATGGCCGCTGCCCAGCAGTTGAGAAAGCGTTCCACTTTTATACTGTAGTATTTGTTGATTATGCCACCTCTCCATTCCATCTTATCTTTAGGGTATGGGGTACAGTTTGGCATGCAGGTATACCATTTTAAAACTAAGATTGAAATTAACTTCATGGTGCCAGGGTCTGCGAAAGGGCTTTCTCGTTCGGTGGTGGTCAGCACACAGAGTCCCATCGCCACTGTTTTCTGGTTTTTGAAACCAGAGCTCTCTATTTGTTCTTTCCAAGGAGCTCCCCAGTTTTCCTCAAGATGCTGGGACAGCACTGAAATTTTGAGGGCTCCCATCGCGAATCAAATCCAGGTATGCTTGCACCATAGGGAAGAGTGTTAACCATTTGGTAGTATGATTTCTCAAGGTCTTCAAAATAGCTTTCACAGCCATCATAGATAGGTAAGAAGCTATGTATAGAATAGATGAAAGCCTGCTATAAGGGAGGGAGGGGTGATTTATGTGTGTATAGAATGTCAAACACACATACTGTCCCAATGCTATCTGACTACTAATAATAATACTCACAGAATAGGAAGAAGAAATAATTTGTAGCTTTCATAAAATGAATTGTTCTGGAGTGAGAGTTAAACAGTGATATCATTTATATATATATATCTTAAATCGTCTAGTTTACCATATCGATCGAGCACTTACTTCGGGAGGAATGAGATAAGGTCAGATGGTGTTTTACTGTTTACTGAGCTAAACAAATGAGAGTAGGAGGAGAAGGGTAGGTGGCTGAGGGATGCGTTAGCACTTACATCTGCTTCCTGGCGGCGACACTGGCTGCTACTATCAATCATCCACAAACTGATTACAACTGAAATGAGGCCTGGTGACAGGGGACCCTTCGCTTAAATAGCAGCCAGTTCCGCTGTACTTTGCAACCTCCGTTTCCTGTGGAATTCTCCTCTGCAAGTCGGAGCATTCCAGGAGACGGAGGAAACTTGATGTGAAGTACACCAGGGAGCAAACATTCTGCACCCGCATCCCTAGCCATCTACAATATATACACACCCAATATACCTTCTTGGTACTGTACCATGTACGGGAGATAGCTTTACATTGCCCCCTTTAAGAGAAGACTACTGAATGTAAATGTCTTAAGCTGAGCAATTATTTTTCAATTAACATTTATCTATAATTTTTAAACTAAAAAAAAAACATGTGAAATGAACCAATTTAATTTTTCCTGCTATATTATATTTCTGTCCTAGCCCAGAAATATACTTTTAATACTCTATCTTTGAGGTGCACTGCTTAACAAGTTCAATTTTGATTTTGAAACAAGTTCCATAGCTGGTTATCACATCTACTTTTCTATCCTATATTGAAAACAATATTTCATTTTGATTCTACTTTTTCTTTCTTTGGGAGAAAGTTTCCTGTAATCTTTCTAAAGCTTGACGCCCACTGAGACGCGGAGAAATGCAGCAACAGAATGCAACAGACCCGTTTCTGGTGTCTCAGTGGGCTATAAGCTTTAAGATAACCTTCAGACTGGCATGAAAATTCCTGCTTTGGTTCAGCACATTGATTTCAATAGATGCAGACAACAGAAGTTCTGTTGCCACGTTTCTCTGCGTCTTGGTGGGCATTAAGCTTAAGTCTGTTTAATGTGATGACACAAGTTGCAAAATTATTTTCCTGTAGTTTACAGTTATTACAAGCATAAGAAAACAGTTTTTCGTTGTGATGTTTCAGGAGAACACACAGTCCCTTCATCATACATTTATTTTCATTTTGACTAAAGATACAGTTATAACAATAGTTAGCAATTTTTTAAACAAAAATAATCCGTTATATAATGTATGTTGTCAATGTTACATTGTTGTAATATAGCAACCTAACTGTGAAAAGAAGCAGTGTTTTATTTTAATTTCAGATAAAAGAAATTTTGATCACATTATTTTTTTATTTAAAATTATGAATTCCAAATATCATCAGGTAATTCAAAGTCATCATTGTTTTCACAAAGTCTCTTTGATGTTTTCTGTTACATTAAATTTTATGTAGGACAAACAGCAACGAAAATGGCAATAAGTTGGCATGAACACGATTTGGACATTATAAATCTAAACCCAAGAAAAGGTTTGTCAGCTCACATCATCGAAGAGAAGCATTTGATTAAAAAGAGAAGGGTTTTAAAAAATTGACGGGAAACAGAGTTGAATGTCTGGGAAGCTTGGTTCTTTGCAGAAGAACACTGGAATAAATTAAATAATGAAAATGGTAGCATAGATCCAGTAGGGAGTTTTCTTTTTCACAAATGGAGTAAGCCACCATCTTTAAAATTTAATGTAACGGAAAACATCAAGAGACTTTGTGAAAACAATGGTGACTTTGATTTACTTGATGATATTTGCGATTCATAATTTTAAATAAAAAATAATGTGATCAATTTTTTTTATCTGAAATAAAAATAAAACAGACTGCTTCTTTTCACAGTTAGGTTGCTATATTACAACAATGTAACATTGACAACATCCATTATTTAATGGATTATTTTTTTTAAAAAAATTGCTAACCATTGTTATAACTGTATCTTTAGTCAAAATGAAAATAAATGTCTGATGAAGGGAGCGTGTGTTCTCCTGAAACATCACAACAAAAAACTGTTTTCTTATGCTTGTAATAACTGTAAAGTACAGGAAAATGATTCTACAATGCAAGCAATGCATACATACAAGAGAAACAAGTTGCAAAGTTAATCATAACAATTATGAAAAATATTGCAGTTGGTTCATGCACGACACACACAAACATACATATCTACAGGGTGTCCAAGAAGTTCCTGTACCCTTACTTGCATGTATCCTGTTCGACGTGTTGAAAATTGGCCAGTATTTGGTTGCCTGGGATTGATTTCATTTTCGTGGTTGGCATCTCTGCTCTGAAGATCACATGTAACCTCTCGGATTCGTATATCAGTTGATGTGCCACGGTTGATGTGAGTGGACACAGTGACAGTGCAGAGTAATGTCTAGAGGTGTGTGTGTGGGTGCACAAACAACAATGCACAGGGAGAATGATGTACTGTAATGTAAAGTTTGCAGTGACGTGCGGTGACGTCGACACTTGGGGTAGCAGTCAGTGGCATGCTCAAGGGGGGGGGGGTTGGTGTGGGTCACACCCCTCCTCCCTTTAGGGCCAGTATTCCTACAAAAAAGAAGAATGTCAATAACAGGAAAAGATTGCAAAATTATGAATGAGTACCAGAAAAAAGTACACATAACCCCCACCCACATTCGAAAGTAAAAGCCAGAGATCCTGGGTTCGAATCTCGGATTGGCCATTTGTGTTCTTTGTGTGTGTTCCTTCATCTATTTTGTTGTACCAAAGGTGGCGGAAAAGCGGAGTAAAATGAACCAAATTGAGCAATCAATCAATGATTTGATTTCATTTTTGTTACTTAGCGTCGCTTTTTGTCACATTTGGTTAATTGCGAAGATACGATGAAATTGATGAAGGGACGAGCACAGGGAATGCCCATGCCTGGGTCGGGGTTCGAACCCGGAAATCCTGGTGTCGTAGCATGCTATGATAACCAGTCCCCCACGCTTGGTTGATTTGGTGACAGGTAACAAAACACAGCACACTTTTTTTTAGTTTCTTCAATGATATTCATTTGACTTTTTGAGTTCTGAGATACATTTTTTATTCCAAATTATTTCATTATTCACTGCAACACATAGGACAAGAATGCGCACTCATCACGGGTTCGAATCCTGGCCTGGATTGTTCATATGAGGTCCCTTAACCAATTTCATCATATTATCACTCAATCCTCATTTTCGCGATAACCAAATGTGGCAGAAAAGCGAAGTAAAATAAACCAAACCAACAACAATATGAACACGCGTTCTCTTGCCCAAATAAATACATCCGTATTTATGACTGTTAGAGACCAAGAGTAGTATATTTAAATAGAACACTACTAAAACGAGAGTCAGATAGAGCCTGAGCATATATTTGTAATTTAATCATTATATATTCCATATTTGTAAAAGAAAAAAAGAAAGAAAGCATAACATCATTGTCTGCACATAACACGTTCCCATTTCATAAATAATAAAACTACATCCCATATTATACATACGCACATATTGTACAACATGTAAAAGGTTGTGTACATACAGAGAACGTAAGTACTGCAGAAAAGTTTACCCTGAGTTCTTTACAGGATTTACAAAAAATCTATGAGAAACCAATCCCCTATCTGTCCTATAGGAGATAGACTGGGGGACCTGAAAGCCTGGGCTTTCAACCATTGCAGCGGGGGGCGAGGGGACAAGAGAGGTAGAGGTAGAAATCTTCCTTTTCCTTGGGCCGGCCGTTTCTACCTGAAAACTGGTCTGGCGGAAAAAGAGCGAGCTCGGGTATCCAGCCAGCTTTGCCCGCGGAGAACACCGATGGACGAGAAGCACGTGGAAAAGAAAGTGTTGCGTATGAGCTGTGGTGGCTTTAACAAGACAATAAATATTGTGATTTGAATATAATTCGAGATGTGAGATTGATTGATCTATCTCTGCTAGACTAGCTACTCCTCAGTGCACGTCACTGAAAGTTTGCAAGTATGCTATAATGTAAATAAATATGTATGTTATCATAAATTCATGTCGTACAGGGATAATATGTACGATTTAATATAATCTAGAAGAACGGGGACTTCTCAGACATCCTGTAAATTACTTTCATTAACACAAATTATGATGTTTTCATTCTCATTGATGAAATAGGTTCGATACCCGGTGGAGGCACATAGTAGTTCGGACCCCACTTTAAACTGTAGGTCCAATCCACATTAGCCTTAATGTGCATAAAGTGGACTTTAAACACCAACCCAATCAATCAATCATTGATGAAATAAGATGCCAGTGTGGCATATCATTCTGTACCGTCAAAGACAAAACAGAAGAAAACAAAAACACCCATCATCCTCAGCAGAAAATCATCATGAAGAGAACTTGTTCAGTTTCATTTGTCTGTACTTTCTTCATACTATTAGTTGTGTCTAGCATCCAAAAAGCACTTGTAATGTTTATGTTGCTGATAGTTGATATTCGTAAGTATTTGAATTGTTCTTTCTTCCTGTAACCTTGCACTTGCCACTGCATTTATTAACACTTAAGTCATACGTAATCATCTTTAAGTGTTTCGAAAGTAATCTATATCTGTGTATATTTTAAAGTAGAAGCATGCCAAATATTTGTTAGAGCCTATTTTTCAATCCATCCACCATTTAACCATTTCATTATCTTCTAAATTTGGACTGCACTTGCAAATTGTGTTATGTCATGTAAACTATAATACAATTTATGCAATTTATATCAAAATTGTCAGAATCTACAGGACCTTAAGAAATACATAGTTATAATTAAGCATTATACAACTCTTTCCTAAGTTGGAGAAGAAAGAGTTGTCAACACTTCTTGTAGGCTATCAGCACTTGTTTTATCATTAGAAATGTAGCACATACCTTGGTTGTGATTTTGCCACCTAAGGTTCCATGTTTGAGTCCTGGCTAGGTATGTGTGTTTCTTTGTTAGTGTCCCTTCATCCTTTACATATTATCATCATTCATCTGCATTGTCACAAAAGCTAAAAGTGGCAAAAGAAGCAACAAATTAAGAAAATATAAAATACATTAGAATGTAATTCTTTGCTTTAAACTTCAGATGTACTGATTAATTTTTACTGCTAGTAGAGAACCTGTAAAAATATTAATGATACTGATAACAAATAGTGAACGGAACTCATATACACTGTTAAACATATTGTGCACATTAGAATCAGTTTTTTTTTGTTGAAGCTGAATAGATATTGATGAATCAATAAAAATATCATAATGAAATTTGAACACCAATATTGATGATTTTGTCACTAATAATTATACTTTTCTGTCTGTTGGCCTCTGGAATACTAAATGCTTGAAAAGTTCAAATCAAATGAGAATTTTGATTGCACGACTTATTTTGATATTATAATTATGTTGTACTTGGATCTATGATTAGTTTTAAGGAAAACTGATAGATTGAAGTGGTATAGTTGAAAGGGAAATCTCACATTCTTACATTTGTAGCTATTTTGGACATAGTATTTTAAAATACTACAATAGTTTTTTTGTTATAGACAAGAAGTCTTGCATTTAGAAATGTATTTAAAAAAATAATGTACATTAATTTTTATTTTTATGTATGTAAAGAAATAACAATAACAGTGGAAACAAAGAGAGAGAGACAATATGTAGAAATATTAGATTGATAAAATTGTTAGTTCTTTGCCTTATTTGAACCAATTTAATGAATGGTTTGCAGTGAGAATTAAGTCATACACTCATACACACACCAGTTCAGCTCTTATAGCTGATGTGGCTAAGTGGTTACCATGTTGTATGCTGGATAAGACGTTCTTGTCCCATCTTCATTTCATTCATTCATACTCGTCGTTGCAACCAAAATATGAACAATTCACATCTACCAATGATGCTGTTTGAAATGGGAAGCATTCTTCAGACATTATAGTTACTAACTTAAATTATAATTTATTTATTATAATTGGCAAACAAAGAAACTTCCTACCAGATTAAAACTTTAGAAGTACAGCATGGAAGATTCTAATTTATAGACAAGAAATCTGTGTATGCTATCTGATAAGTAAAAATGAAGTTATTGAACTTTGTTCCATGAGCTATCACTTTGGTGGTTATATAAGTGGATGGATTAAGTAGGAGCTTTGTACTAACTGTAACATATGTACTTTAGATTTGTATGGGATTATTATTAATCAGCTAGATAAATGTAGAAGTCTAGTTTTGTAAAATAAGCACATAAAAGTGTACATAATGTAAATAGTTTGTTAATAAGCATGCAAGTTTTCTTCTTTTTTTTTTTTTGGAACTTTTAATAAGCAAAAGGATGTGAGAAGCAAAGTGCTAAAAGTTTTTTGTTTATGTTGTGACAGTTTGCAGTGGACAAATATGAAAATATAACTGACACTGATAATGTACTGATACAATATAAGTACTTAAAAAAATACTATAAAAATGATTATTTACGGTTTGCGAGTATACGTTTTATAGAAAACAGAACGTTTCGAGATGCAACTGGTCTCTTCCTCAGGTGCACTTCTTGGCAATCAGAATAACTTCATGCCTACGTCAATTTACACAAAAGAACAAGGAATAAGGTGATAGTAAAAGATCATGGTTAAAAAAGGTAGTTGTTAAAACTGCCCTTTGTGCACGTAAAAACTCACTTTCTCACATTGCCAAGCATGAGCTCAAACCTAAAAACGACCATAAAAACATGTATCCCATTACACGTTAAAACCCCACTTCAAGCAATGTTGTCTAACTGATTTAGCTTCTCGTCGAATGCCGGAAGTTGCCAGACTTCTGTACTGATATAAAATTCACTGGTTCTACTGAACGAATATAAAATTGCAAATATTGCATGAAAAGTCTGATTGGCTCATTCACCTCCTCAATTAATGTATGAAGCCAAGCAACTGTAGAGGTTTTGCTTTAGAAAAGGAAGCTGTTGGCTGGTGGCTGAATTAAGTGGCTGACTTTCCATTCTGCCCAAGTTCCCAGATTAGAGTCTGGCATGAACATGGGTGTTCTATGGTGATTATCCCTTCATCAATTTCATCCAATCATCTTTCAACCTGATTGTTGTTTTTTTTACAAAGAGTGGCAGAAAAGCAATGCTAAATACTAAAAATATAAATACAACAAAAACTAACAGCGTATTTGGACATTTACTTGACAAAACTTTATTTTACATAAATTATACCTTCATGTCCATGAAAATAATAACAAAATGGCGGAATTTTGCACTAAATTACAGTGTCTTATTTATTTCTTGAGGAAATTCTAGATACAGCACAGATGGCCATTTTACACTGAACAATGAAAAAGCAAAAAATTAGAAAATAACTAAAATATGAATAACAAATTAACAAGAAATAAGCAAAAGATAGCACTATTTGATATTATTATTATTTACAAGCATTTCTTCTGATGGAAGACCAAAAGGCATACTCTCAGGAAAATATAATGATATTTGATGGGAGGTCATTATGTTGTGTGGCAAGTCTGTAGAAAAGAAAAGAGGTATTTTTTTATTTTCTAGTCTAGGTTTTCTAGAAATATATATTCTATAGAAATAACAGATTGGCCAATTCTGATAGAGTACCTAGAAGACTGTTCCATCAGTCATTTTAAATGCCATTTTGGGTGCAGAAATTTGCTTTCAAATTCTGTGAAATAATTGTAAATATTGCTTAACACAGTTTATAGAATATTTATATCTAGTTTGTATTTGGATATAGACACCCTTAACCCTCAGTCAATAGGGCATCTGACTACCATGTGAGAGACCCAGGTTTGATCCCCAGCGGGTGAGAACTGGGAATTGTTCCACCTGTTCAAGTGGCTCCGGCACCCACCCAGCATCATATAAAATGGGTTCCTGGAGGTAACTCTGGAAGGGGGGGTAAAAGTGGCTAGGGGCATGGTGCTGTTCACATCACCCCCACCTTTGACCGTGATCAAGAAAGTATGAGGTTCAAACCCCAAACCCCCTATATGCCTTCATGGCATGGTGCATAGCACAGGGGAGCACTTTACCTTACTTTTTTTACACCCTTAATACCACAAGTACCAGTATGCATCAGTTGATATGGTCTTGTCTTGTCACAACCGAAACCTACAAGAAAAATTGTTCAAGTTTATTCTGGCAAATTTTCTTTAACATTGTAATGCAGTTTGGAATTGTAAATCACATATTTAGAACCATTGCAAATTTTGCTTCCAATATATAATATGCTTGTGTGAAGAGTGTGATAAATAACACATGCAGTTGCATTTTTTTCCATAATCTTTATTTTAGAAAGCCACAATTATTTTCAGAAATGCGTGCTTCTTGCATCCATCTTAGATAATTTTGTTGCTGTTTTGTATATTAAGTGTGATTTGTGGTAGTTATTTTGAAATACAAGTAGTATGATGATGCATTTTATAAATAATGTTGAATTTACAAGAAGTGTGTTCATTCTAGGTAATTTTAAAAGTTTTCCCAATAAATAAATCAGAGTTAAGAGTTAAAGAACTGAATGAACAGAAGTATACAAACTTCTTGCATGCTAGAACTTTTTTCTACAAATCTACAGTTATTACAAGAACATGAATACTTATTTAGTAATGTTTCAGTGGAGTTAACATTCCATACTTTCACCCTTATATACTAAAAATATATGAGATTATAGTTAAATGAAAATGTAGTGTTTTATTAACAGTTGTAAAAGCTCTAATTTACAAATAAAGGTTTAATAAAGGAAATGCATTCTTCTGAAATGCTACTAAATAAATGATTTTGTGTTGGCAGTAATCATAAGGCATATGGAAAGAGATTCTGCATATATAATGTATTTTACATGAATAATACTAAAGTGAATATTTGTCAGGAATAAGAATAAAATATGGCATGTACATACAACTGCCATTTTTTTCACATACTTCAATTATCATGAACAATAAAACTTTGTGTAACATTGCTGAGTATGTAAGTTGACAAAACTTCTTGTTAGATTTTTAGAACTATATTTATGTATATCTAAAACTGCAATTGTTGGCATTGAGATCTTTTATCAGCATGTTACTTTTAGTTCATATCATGTAAACCAAATAAATTATAACCAATGTAATGTGTATTACTTTTCCTACAGGGAGCTCAAGGTGAACCAGGCAGAAAAGGTGAACGAGGAGATCCAGGCCTACCTGTATGTATATATACTTGTAAATTAATTTAAAAACAAATATTTGTTAAATTGTTATTGTTTTTACCAGCATGGTTTCATGTAACACCATATTACAACCAGTGTTTGTTAATGATTTAAATTATTTTATTTTTATGATGTTACTTGTAATATTTTGTGAAACTTATTATAATAGATTGGAACTCTTTAAGTTAGACTTAATTCTTCTGTTTTTACATAACAGATGTTAAAAAAATAAGTAGTATTTTATTGTTTGTTCGTGGTTTTTATGTAAAATAAAATTGCTTTTGTGTATTTTTATCCCTTACCTTGCTTGTACTTAAGGTGTTTGGTTTGGTAATATTGCAATTTACTTTTTTTGTGTTTGTTTTTTTTAGCTCTAACCTGAAATTATTTCCTTTGGTATTTTAGGGTACTGATGGGATCCCTGGTGCAGAGGTAGCCCCATATTTCATTCTGATCTCCTCTCTCTCCTTTCTATCCTTTGAGCTTTCTCTCGCTATCTCTTGTGCTGGAACACACTCACTTTTCTGTTTCTCTTAGTGTTTGTACAAACTGTGACTGTGCTTTAACTTATACAGATATTGGAGCCATAGAGTTCTTGATGAATTTACAGCACTAATAAAATTATTCTGTGGCTTTATCTTCGTAAAGGAAAATGCTTATTTCAAAATTATTTTATTAAATGTAATACACTCGAGCATAGCAAAATGATACGCTGATGTGTTTGTTCTTCATCAATTCATTATTTCTTCATCATCACATTAGCCTTTCTGATGGCATAGTGGTAACTTTTTTCCGTGTAATCAAGGGGTTCCAGGTTTGATATCCAGCGGAGACACATACTGGTTCAAATCCCACTTTAAACTACGGATCCAGTCCCAATTAGCCTATCTGTGCATAAAGTGGAGTTAAAACAACACAGTGTGGTACCAAAGAGATAAAAGGTAACAAATAATACATTCAATTTACTCCCAGCTACAGAATGTTTAAGAAATATGAAAAATATACCAAATAAAATATATTTCTGCAAAATAATTTTACTCTTGGAAACAAAAATACAGTACAGTTTTATTTTCAATGTAGATAAACTACTTCATATGTTAAAAGATAAATTCTGACTAACTATGATATGTAAACATAAAGTTTTGACTCTGCACATGCTTTTTCTAAACATTTTTTTTATACAATTGTAGAAATTCTGTGGATAGCTGCAAGTTGCAGATTATATTTAAAATACTGCAATGATAGAATCATTTGTAATTTTACCAATAACCTGATCTGCCAACACTGAGTGAAACAATGCTCACTGTTGAGAAATTGATCAAGAGGAAAGGAAAAAAATACTTGTACACTAAGTATGTGTTGTTAAATGTATGTATAATGACCAATAATAGGTTGGGCAAAGAGTTATGCTCTCCCAGCTTTGATACAGACTAGAAAATCTAAATCAATTATCTAATTAGATAACTAAATACAAAAGCAATGTGATGAAATTAATTCAGCACTTTGAATCACATTTATTTTCATTGTCTCCGGAAATACAACAGCTAGAGTATTTTAAGCACATCATAAATCTCGAAATATTGAGAATAAATATCAGTATTTATAATATTTAATTTAACATAATTGCCACAGTAACAATAAAAAAGAATATCTTATATTTGAATTGCTTTTTTTATATTTATATTAAAATTCAGACATGAATGCATATTACAGTTTGTACTACACTATAAATGCATGCTTGCATGAGGTAAAAGTCACTTCTATATTTAAAAAGGAAAAGAAAATATGAAGCAATATGACAATGCCTGTGCTTATGTCTTAATTTATCAAATTCAATTCCTTTGCTTTCTCTAAAACAGCACATGACATATTAAGGTGGAAAAGTTGTTTTAATTAATCATATAAATAAATAAATAATTTTGTTGGTCTGAAAGTATTGATGAAAATATAAGAAAAAAGGTATTTACACACAATGTGTCAAAAATATCATATTTAACATTGTGGCATTTGTGAATAGTTTTCTGGCTTATTTTGTGGTATTTGATCATATAATTATCCACTCTGCAGACTACTCAAAATTGCACAAATTGTCTGATATATTGCAAATGTGTATTATTTATTTTGCACCAAGAAATTTCTATTGTGCTTTCCACAGATCAGCAGATATTTTTACATAATAATTTTCATTGTTTAACATATGGGTTTGTAAATTCTATAATTTGTGATTCAAAAAGCTCATTGAACTAATTTGAAAGTGATAGTAAAAGCAATTGTAGTAGAAGGTATGTAACTTGAAAATAATATATAAATTGTTAAATGTTGTTATTATGTTTTGTAGGGACCAAAGGGAGAAAAAGGTGCGAAAGGAGATCCAGTAAGTGCATTTTCTAAATAAAAATCTGCAGGAATGTAACCAAAGTACAGAGAAATGGGTTGAAATTCTTACTCTCTTGTAAACAGGTTTCCACTGATGAGATATCCTAGAACATATTCCGAAAGTCACGTGAGTTTAATGCATTGGGGTTCTGCTGGATCTTTGGCCAATGTCAGGGCAGCCATTTTCAAATTTTCCTCTCCTTTCGAAAATCAGTTACGAAATTCCAAAATCTGAAAATTTACATATTCTTAGATTGCCTTCTAGAGCATTCACGCAAATCTTTGTGTGATTTGCCTTCACTGTTGTCTAGATATTCTAAAATACTGTTGTAGCTACGTAACTACTAAACCATTGATAGAATCTAGAAAACAGCAAAGCAAATCACACAAAGATTCGTGCAAATGCTCTAGAAGGACTTCTAAGCATATGTAATTTTTCAATTTTGAAATAGCAGTTTTCCGAAGGAGAGATCAATTCAAAAACTACTGCCTTGGCATATGCCAAATATCCAGCCAAGCCTTAATTAAGTAATAGCAACTGGCAATTCCTTAAGTCCACCCATGAAGATTTTGAAGTCAGTTGTGGCATTTCTAAAGTTGCTTCCTTAGCAAAACATGAACTTTCTTCTCACGTGAAATGCGCTATAGTTATTGTCTGGTCTTACGGCGGGCATCCTACATGCTGGCAAGGGGAAGTGACCAATCCAGTGCGATGAGAAACACAACAGCCCATAGAACAAGATGCATGCAGCACCTCTTCTTGCAATGTCTAACTCTCGGTGCCACCGCTGGTGTCTGGTCGGTACACAGCGTATTCCGCTCCTCACTTTCCTTGCCAGCATGTAGGCTGCCCGCTGTAAGACTAGACAAGCTATAGCTGGGAAGTAGGTTTCTTCTGTGAAGATTATCTGCTAGCTCCAGGCAATGCACATGCTCGATTGCTTTAAACTACACTAGTTCACAAAGTTCAATAAATTTGGACAGAAAATGATGTAAAGAAACATACACAAGGTGAGTGTTTCTGTATCTGCAAACTGGATGCCATATGGAAACGGTTTACCTAATGTGTTCCTAAAGTTGGTAAACATAACTGGTTTCACCAGGTTTCACCAGCTATTTTCGTTCTGTTTATGTGTTTCATAATGGCCTGAGAAATGTGCCCCTAGGAATTTGTTCAGTTAGTGTGTATCTTAATGGCCTGAGAAATGTGCCCCTGGGAATTTATTCTGTTTGTGTGTTTCATAATGGCCTGAGAAATGTGCCCCTAGGAATTCATTCGGTTTGTATGTTTCATAATGGCCTGAGAAATGTGCCCCTAGGAAGTTGGGGGAAAATCAGGGAAATGTGATTATTGTACATGCAGTTCTTGTGGATTTCTCATTATCATTCTTGGCCATTTCTTACCTCTATGTGTGTAAATTCTAATTTACTACAACTGACTATATTTTGAGGGTGTTATCTAATTTAGAACATTCTTACCATTGCTTAGATGACTGATAATTGGTTTGTACTTGAATATTCTAATGTTGATTAACTCAGAGTGAATACTACTTAAATTAAAAGGAGAAGTACAATTTATTACATGGAATGGATTCTATTAAACTAAATTATAATTAGAAATAATAACACAAAAATTTGACTGACTGACTGACAGACATTGTTGAAATTCTTCAGGATACCATATTTACAGCCATCAACCAGATTATGCTTTGAACTGATATGCTTAATTTAATATGAAAACTTTCACAGCTAGAGAATATATTTCCCAAATTGCTTAGGATGTATCAGTATGTGTCCATGATTATTGGGTCAGAAAATGAAATATTTAAACGTGACATAAAGCTTTATTTTTTTTCACTGATACACACACGTTCTCAGTAAGAAGCCTTTTCTTGGAGGTTAAATAGCTGTCCATGTTCTATCCTTCTGTTCATTGTTTGGTCATACTGACAAGGCTAACCAACATGATTCTAAGATGTAAGTCTTGAAGCTTTCCTGGTGACGAATGATGAAAAGATTCTCTCGGGCGATCAACCAGGTGAGTTGTGGAAAGAATTCCTGAAGATGAGAGTGGCTTTACCTCTCGAAAGCTTGGAATCTATTCCACAACTAACCTGGTTGATCGCACAAGAGAATCTTTTCATGATTCTAAGATGTCTTATATCTTAATAAGCAGATCCATATTTTCGGATATCTCATGTTTTTTTTGTTTTTTTTTTAACATGGAGCAATTGCAGTATATCTCTTTAACCCTTTGCTAGGTCTGACAGATACCACTTTGAACCAGTACGCATAACTTTAACAATACTGTTGTTGATTCTCACAGTTACTGATGCTTCACAATTGTAATGATTATAAGTTGTTCAAAATATTGATTAATATTAGTGGGTGAGTATGCCACTCCAATTGTAAGCATCAACTTATCAGAGTTCTGCTTTAGAATATTCAAAAATTACATCAGAATATAAAATAATACCAGTTTTCCACATACTATTGGTTCAAAGTTAATTAAAAACTTCAAATTTTGCATAACTTCCAGGATAATTATACTTTACGAAAGTGTTGTGTGTCATTTTTGTGGACCCTGTGAAATATCAGCATGCCATAAAAGTAGTATCAGCTGATATCAACCAGTACTTTGTGATACTGATACCAACAATACCAATACATCTTCATAGGTATGTAAAAAAATTAAGACTCCACTAAAATACAGGACATCATTTTTGTGGACTGAGAAAGACACAGACTGGAAAACTATCAGCCGCTATCATTGGTTAACTATTAAGGGATATTTTCTAACACGTTAACTGCCGGATGAAATTTTCAATATCCACTGACAGCGCCGTTAATGCCATTGGGTAGTGTTTCTGTTGTAAAATCACTTCATGTTATCAAATTTCGAATTTGGTTTTTATGATATCAATAAATTGAAATTATAGTGTGTCGGTCCCATGGGACCAACCCGGCGATAACAGGAAAACGTCCATTCAGTGCTCCACTGGCGATTGAAAAGTAACAATCAATTTTGCGTAAATGCATTCTTTACTTTGAGTTTTATATTTGACCTGCTTAGTTAGAAGTATTCTAAACAATACTGCCCAACACAGTGCCCTATAAACATAAAATAATTTTCAATAATCGGCCACTTTCATATTTTCTTTATGGGAATGTTTCTCTTTCTGACAACAAATAAGGAAAGATTTATTTTCATTTTCGGTTCAGTGTGTTTGTTTCGAATGTTTTGCTGTCGACTTTACTTTGCCACTTGACTGATAGCTACAATGGTGTCCAGACGCTTGGATGAAAGGGAGATTTGCCAATATCTTGATATGTCAGAAGAAGAGTCTGAGGACTTGGAAGATGATCCAATATTTTCTTCAAACAATACAGAAGATGATCTTACTACTTCTGATGAATCTGATATTCAGCCACAAGATGTTTCTTCTAGCCAGGTTCCAAATGGAAATCCACCAAACATCAGACAGTTTGTGACTTCATGTGGAATTGACTGTAACGTCGCAGGGATGCTTGCCCTTGGAAAGCCAGAAGTTTTTATTCGCTGATAGTTGATGACAATGTTTTCAGTATTATTGCAGAAGAAACAAATTTGTATGCAACACAGTGTCTAATGAGTGGCAAAAGTGATGTCCCACCATCTTCTAGACCAGTGGTTTCCAACTTCAAAAGGTCCGAGGGCCAAAATTATATCCAGCAGTTGATAGGCAGGCCACATTTTTTTTTGGGGGGGGGGATTAAAAATTACAAAAATTGTAAGTACTGAACTGAAAATGTTGTACTTTCGCATGACCTAAATTTCTAAAATGAGGCAATAAAACAATGGAATTACAAATCAAAATTGTATAATTACAATTTATTTCACAAAAACCCAATACTTATTGATGAATTGAAAGAAATTAAAGATACACCATACAAATAAGAATCCTTCATAGTAAGTGTTCAATGTGAAAATTGAGCCCGATCTGCTTCTTTTATTAAAGTTGTATTTGAATTTCTGTATTTGAAAGTCTCAGAAGGTGAAGCAGTGAAGAATCTGTCAGTCTGCTTCTGTAGCGGTTCTTGATGAACTTCATTGAAGAAAAAACACTTTCACACATGTATGTGCTGTCGAACATCGATGTCATTCTTTGCCCAAAACTACGAAGGTTTGGAAAGCGTTCTTTTGAAAGCTATTTGAGAAACTCTGGCCCCTTATCTTGCCTAGTTTGAAGGAACACATCACCTTGCAAATCACGCAATTCAAGTTGGAGAGAAGCTATTTTAATTTTCAATCTTACGTTTTTTGGAGACATTGCTCATTTTGATATTTGCACAAACTTGAACAATCAGTCACAGTACAATCCGAGTTGGAACACTGGAAATCTCTTCGTACTTCGTGCGTAGTAAAACAGATCTCTATAGCGCCTCTCTGCAGTTTGTTTCTAAACACAAAGAGTGAAGCCTTCACGGAAGCGGCAGAGTTCATTCCACATAGTGAAGGGATGGAATGCATGGTGTGAAGAGAAAGTTACGTCACTTTAGATTCTTCTGATTATCATTATTGACTGCAAAATCAATTCTACCTGTGATATTGTCTTTATTCACAGAGCATCCGTTCCTTCAGTAAAAAAAGAATGTATTTTAATAAAAATACATAAAATTAATGTATTTTGCAAACTGGCTTCGCGGGCCGCACAAAAAGGCAATGGGGGCGGCATGCGGCCCATGGGCCGCCAGTTGGAAACCCCTGTTCTAGACTACTAGAATACATGAATGGGTTCCAGTGACTGCTAATGAGATGAAGAAATTTTTTGGATTAGTAGTTTGGATGGGTATAGTACAAATGACGCAGTTGTCTGACTACTGGAGTCAAAATTGTTTATACAAGAACACTTTCGCAGCATCAGTTATGGGAAGAATAGATTTGAGCTAATTTTGCGAATGCTACATTTTTCTGATAATGAAAAATGTGCCCCTAGAGATAGATTACACAAAGTTCAATGTTTGGTTGATCTTCTGAATGATAAGTTTCAGGAAGTATATGAACCTGGTGAGTTTGTCTGTGTTGATGAAACTCTTGTACCCTTCTGTGGAAGAGTAATTATGCATCAATACCTGAAACAGAAGAGACACAAGTACGGCATTAAATTATTCAAAGTATGTACTGGCAACGGTTACACTTACAATGTGAAAATATATTGTGGAAAAAAAATTGACAGAACAACAACTAAACCAGCTGATATTGTATTGTCACTGTGTGACAACCTACTAAATTCAGATCGTACTGTCTATACCGACAATTGGTACACAAGTGTAGATTTGGCAAATGTATTTTTGGATGTAGATACACATCTCGTAGGAACACTGCGTGCAAATAGTTTTCCCAAGGATATTGTTGAAAAAAAAATGAAGAAAGGCGAGGTGATAACCACTACAAATAAGCAGGGAATCACCATATTGAAGTAAAAAGACAAGAGGAATGTGCTTATGCTCTCTAAAAAACATTCTCATAACATAATGGAAAATCAAACAAGGGGTGGCATGGCACAAAAGCCTGAAATTGTGTGTGATTATAATAATGGTAAATCTCCAGTTGATCTGTCTGATCAGATGGCTGCGTACTCGTCCCCACTGCGAAAAACTGTGAAATGGTATCGCAAAGTAGCTATGGAACTTCTCCTGAACACCGCAATGGTAAATGCTTTTATTTTGTACAAAGAAGTTACGGGTGACTCCATAAACATTGTGTCTTTCAGAGAGAAAGTGGTCCTTTGGCTGACAAAAGAGAAAGGAACAACAGGTTCACCTGGTGAAGAAAGACCTCTGAAAAAAACGATTCCATCGCACAATACAAACGAAGGAAGGGCCAGTTCACAATGTGTGCAAATATTGCAAGTACTGCTATATAAATTGGTCTCTGAAAAAGAAGGCCAAAAAACAGCACCGAATAAAGTGAAGAAGGTTGTAACTTTTTGTGAAGGGTGTTGCTTCAATAAAGTTCACGTGGAGTGATCACAGTTTTCAAGTGTTTATCGAAACTTTTCAAAAGTTTTGTGAAAACATTTGCAGTGCAGTAGAGTAACTCATTTCTTTTACAAAAATATGAATATTATGTACTGTATGTGCGGTATTATATTTTTTTCCTATATTCCCAAAATATATGCCATTGTACGAATACATATTTAAAATGTATGCTAAAGATTATCCTGTAAGTTGGTGCATATTATAAAAAAATATAAAATAATAAAAAAAGATTTAAAAAATAAAATGAAAATAGCATATAGGCAATAAATGCAAATATTGTCCCCATTCTTATAGGGATGCCTCGCCATAGAGTTACATAGGATGCAAATAGCCTCAGTGTTGATGCACCAATACCACTGTCTAATTATATATAATATATATTGCCACAAATAAATAAATATATTAAAATGCTGTATTTAAATAATGAGCGAAATCAGGTTACTTACCCATAAGACGTTCTAAGGAATATACATGCTTCGTATCAACAATAATAATAAAAAATATTTTAAAAAAATGGCTTTGCTGCTTATAAGTTGCCAAAAATGCATGTGCTGTTGGATTCTAGGACACTGTGCCGGGCCTTTAAAATATGAAATATGCTTGCACGAAGGACCGTTGGCCTGCCAGAGTGATTCGAATTAGACGTTACGTCAGTCCCATCGACCAACGCAGCCTCATAAGAAATCTTGATGTCGGGCCCATGGGACCGGCACGGCAGTTAACGTGCTAAAAACTAATACTACTGATATCAACCAGTACCGATACATCGGTTCAGCTCTTGACATGTCAGATCTGATTACTACCCATGGAGCATATCATAATTGCTAATATATGTTCAGAGTGAAGAGGTTCGAATCATTGAATGGCTGTTAAAAGTGTAACATCAATTGCAGTTTTTTTCCATCAATATTAGTGTTCTTATAACCTCCACTTTTTCTGCAGGGCCCATCTGGCAAACGGGGTAGGAAAGGTGACAAAGGTGATAAAGGGGACCAGGGTGTCCCAGGCCTTGATGCTCCCTGCCCCTTGGGGCCAGATGGACTACCTCTACCAGGGTGCGGGTGGAGACCGCCGAAGGTTAGTTTATCAGTATTATTATTATTATTATTATTATTATTACATTTTTGAATGTGAAAACACATTAAAGACATGTTGACTGAATTGGAACAATTCTCATGGATAAAAACTGACTGATCTGGGTGCCACGAAATTGCGATGAACAGAAATGTTTTCAGAACTGCATGAAACATGTGATGATGCAGAATTGCTTTATTGATGGGCGGAAGCATTTACAAAGGCAGGACAGTTGATGGGCATGGCAGGTGTCACACTGCGTCCTGTCAAGAATTTATTTTGCCACAAGCAGTGGGAGATTTTTCATAATGAAACAGATGCAATACGTCCCCCATCAAATTTTCCAAAACTTACAATTAAGACCTACCTTATTGAACATCCTCCCTACTGCTCTGATATGAACCGATTTGGTTATGATATTTTCACTAGGATGAAGAAGTCGATGAGGAAAATGTCATTGTACCAGATAAAATGCTTTACATGTTGTAGATACATCAGCAGAGGTGCGGTGCCTGCCTATAGAAACATGACAATTCTTCTCCATCATATAATTTATACTTAATTTTTCATATGTCATTGTGTTCTTCTTACTCCATAGCTATGAGATAAACATAATAATATACACAAAAAAGGAAAAACTTTGAAAAAATATGTGAGATATTATTCTTGATAGAATAAATGTTATAAATATATCTTGCATAGCCATGTCAGCAGTAAATCCCAGTTTGATTCCATGTCCCTGTATAAAGTGGCTCTATGGTTCACCCAGCCTCTGAGTGATGGGTACATGGAAAGTATTGCTGATCACATCACCAAAATTAAAAATGTGTGGAGTCCTATCTCCACGCCCCATGTGTGCCTTCATTGTGTAATTTTTTCTTTGTGTGTGTGATATACTATACACAAGTGACTGTAGCTTCTATTCATTTGATACATCCTTAATATTTTGACAAATTTCTAAAACTTTGGTTGTAGATTGCTTTAGAAAGGTGCATCTTTTGTGCTGTAAAATTTTGGGAAGAACTTATAATACCTTTTAATAAATACAGTTACTTTCCTTATATTATTTAAACTGTCTAGAAGAGGTAATTTGTTTATAAGTAGTGCAAATAACCTAATAACACTTGTGTGTTTTAACAGCTAGTTTTTGTGCATGCCATTAATCTAATACTAACAATCTTAAGTGTGGAAATGTTTATCCTGTTAGCAGGTTACTTAAAATGGCTTTATTCAATTAATATTTAAATACTATCTACATCAAGGATATAGGCAAGTATTATTAATGTTTAGGTGTAACATAATTGGTATCTAATCAGCATGTAGTATTTTGTTGAACTGAAATTTTGTAATAAGCACTTCAGATGGTCACAATTGTGTGATTTTCTTGTGGTTCTTTCGATTTTCAAAATGAAGAAAAAATTTTACATGATATTTGGCTGAGTGAACAAACACAATATCTTAACAAATGATCATCTACAGATCTACAGAATGTGTTTTGGCAAGGTACCAGAACAGTTATAGAGCTTTGAGTAAGAATTTCTCTACCTACTTCATAAATTAGGACTAGAATATCGGTGTGTTGCATTATTGGTCAATGTTTATGTAAGTAAACTGTAATTTTGCACAAAATTCTTCCATTTTGTTATTGCTTTCATTGGGCTTGAGCCAATACCACTCTGACACTGATGCTTAAAAATTGTAACAATTCAAAACAATTCAGAGTATTGAAAAATTTTAATACAAAAGTTTTCTGTTTCAAGTATTCCATGTCAATCTGCCAGAGGTTAGCTTTGAAATATTCGTAATTTCACATAAGGTAATCATAAACACAAAATCCATTCCTCTCCACAATGCTGTTGCAAAAATGATGGATAATTATGTATTTTTCATAATTTGCAGAATGTGTAGAAATGTGAAACAGTCGCACGGTATTTTTGCAGGTCTTGCTGGAAATCAGCAATCTGGAAAGTATTGGCTGGTTTCTATGATTTAATTCGAACAAAAACTTTCAGATCTGATAACACAGGCATCAGACGCTGTCAAAACATTGGTATCAGTAACAGATCAGTCATAGTTTTTTATGTACACTCCTGTTCACATATGGTGGCACATTTTATAAGCTTGGACAGTTGACACTTTATCTGAACATTAGTGTATGTAAAAGTATAATTCACATGCCCTGGTTTTATACAGTCCATATATAAATTAGCAGTTTCTTTGTCTAAGGGAGATTTCACACCGAAGCGACATGCTGCAAGAGGCATGTGCCACTTGGAAGTGAACCCTCAGTAATTGATTGAACCTTTTGAACTGAAGGAACACAAGAAGCTGCATGCGTCACTTGTCACTTTCGTGTCTCTCGAACTGGGCCGTTTTCTCAATACCAGTTTGTTGTTGACATATGTGCCTCCACCGGGTATCAAACCAGGGATGACTTAATTACAATGAAACACGAATTACAATGAAACACGTTGCCGCTTCGTCATCATATTTTTATATTTGTCAACAATCCTACATGTAATCAAACTATTATTACTCTTTATGATTATGCCAGAATTTATTTATCAATATTTAATTTCATGGGTACATGTTAATTCATGTATAAAATCTTAAATACTGGAAGCGTATTTAACAGGAAAATTTCTCAGTTTTCTCATGCACAACATGCCTCTCCCGAGTTTCAATAACTTTCACAAATTTTACAGTGTGATTTACATGTAACAATGTCTCTTTTTGCATTTTTCTTGGGTGACTAATAAAGTGATTAATGCAATTATATCGGTATCATCATGCGAAATGAGCAGAGAAACAAGTGTCGCTTGCACCTTATCTCTTAAGTGTTAAATCTCCCTTAGACAATACTTACTGCATTCTAAAGTGTAATAAAAATGTCATGCCTGTTTTCCGAAACTAACCTATTAACATTAACATGAGATAATTCCCTTTTTCTTACTTGGTATTAACATGTGGTCATAGCTTTTTAACTAGCATAGAATGTAAATTCTTCATATTCTATGCATGGGGCAGATGAATCTGTACTCTATCAGTATCAACAAGCATATTAGTATATTGGTCTATTGGTAAAATTATGATAATCTTACAACATTAATCTAATGAAAATGTCTCCCATTTTGTTATTATTTCTATGCACGTAAACACATAATCCATATGCCCTACCATTGTAAAGTAGATTTCTAAATACACAAGTTGTTTTTCAAAACTAAACCTCTCATTGTCATTTGTTTACATATGCTAATTAAAGAAGTATTAATATATATTACATACTTATGTGTGATAGTAGGTATATTGTTTCTAATTAATTGCATTTAAAAAGAAAAAAGTTATCCTTTGCTTTCCAGAAGGATTTTTCACCTATTGATCTTGATGATGCTTTGTCAGGAATCACAACCAACTTCCTGCCATTGCTCTAGGACATTAAATGTAGTTTGCTTTATGTGTATTCTTAACACCAATATAAGGTACTTGCAAGACAAACTACAGTCTGTACCCTTGAACCAATGTCCAGTCCTAGAACACTCATGGGACAAACCACATTCTCTACCCTTTCATCAATATTCAGTGTTTAACCTAAGATCCTCAGAAGCTACATTCATCAATATCCAGTTGTTGGTCTAAGGTACTCACAGGACAAACTACCCTTGCCCCAATACCCAGTCCTTGGCCTAAGATATTTGCAGGACAACTACATTCTGTACCCTTCCACCACTATCCAGTCTTAGGATACTCACAAGACAAACTACACTCTCATCAAAATCCAGTCCTTTGTCTAAGATACTCACAGGACAAACTACACTGTACCAAAGAAACCATTTGTAAGTGGGGATGAAGCATCATTGAAATTAATAGGCAAGAAGACATCACATACTGTTCACAAAATATTGAATTTTATTTATCGTGTTTGTTCTTAGGGCTACATTGTACCCCTTACAACTCAGCCCCCTTATTCCCCAACTATGGAGACTCCAACAGACATTGACTATGGTGAAGAGGATTATGAAGATTATGGGGAATCTGACTACCAGCCAAATGGAAAATACTAACAGCTTACTAACTTTGCTACGAGCACATGTAAGTGTATGGCTTTAAGCATGCTTGCTTTGCAACTAACAAAATATGTAAATAAGTTGTATTATAAGTGTAGTTTATAATTAGCTGGCTTTAAAATGTAAATAAGAGGTCTTGACTTAAGCATTATCTGAAATGTCACTGGTCCTCATGATATTAACATGTGTGGAAGTATAGTGGTCCCTCCTTACATGTAGCTATGTCAGAGGTCCGAGGTTCAAACCCTGGACAGGCATGAATGTGTCAATCAGTTCATCATTCATCCTCATTGTTATGATTAACACAAGAGATAGAAAAGTGACTTAAAATATCCAAAACAAATTATCCACAGCTATTTGGTACCAAGCATTCACTTGAAAGTTTGAGTTTGTTGCAGAGTTTATTTTTAAGTTCACTTTCTACACAGAAAGGGTAATCACGACTGGACCTACAGTTTAAAGTGATATCTGAAGCACTATGTGTCTCCAGCGAGTACCAAGCCCATGACATCTTGATTACAAGGTAACGACATTACCACTATGCCCTTGAGAACAGAGCCTCCCTGATGATGTTACATCACTGCCTTGTAATAAAGGATTCATGGTTTTGATAGCCAGTGTAGGCACATAGTGGCTTGGATCCCACTTTAATGTGTAGGTCCAGACCTGTTTGCCTATCTGCACATTAAGTGGACTTTAAACAGAACTCAAGCTGAGTTTGAATTAAATAAATTATTGTGTGTGTGTGTGCAAGTAATGTAGAATAAGCTGTAATTGCTTGGTTGCCATGTTTAAAATTCATCACATTATTAAAATTGAAGCCATATTGTAAGGCTTGTTGTGATTTTTACCTTCCAATTGGAATCAAGTCACACTCGTATTAAACAAAAATGACTACATGTGAAAATACCATTTCTGCTGGATATTAAATAGTTTATGCAACAATATCAATTTTAAACTTGCAATATGGATTTATTGTCTTACCAGCTTTTCTGTTAATATTCTTCCATCTACTCTAGTTCTTTTCAGTGTCCTTAGATTTCTTCTTGTATTCATTTCTTTTTTCATAATGTTATAGTTTTAACACATTCCAGACATGCGATGGGCATAGCCCGCCACACAAAGATGGGCGATGGACATAGCCTGTCATCCATTATTCATTAATATTGTGACCTGTCCTCCATTATACATTCTGAATTTGTGTGTTTAATCACTAAATATATTCACAGTATAAAAAGTATAAAAAACTTACGTGAGTGAGTATAGTAGTCGTAACAATCCTAGGCAAACGACGTTTCAGTTTTTCTTATCAGTAAATAAAATACTTCATCATATATATAAATAGATCCAGGATTAGGTAAAAAAAAAAAAAGGTATTGGGATATAGAATGTAAAATTACATGATGTTAGAGGTGCCATATAGGCTAGAAGATAATTCTAAAAGAACAGTGTACCCATACTACCATACAGAATGAATGACTACTGTAGCGTACGAGTGCTACATCCCTTCCAATGTGAACTCCACAGATTTCGAAGCAGCATGGGTCACTTCCGGCATGACAAGGAGTTTAACAGACTCTTCACTGTTTTTCCCCCATCATTTAAACATTTTAATCCATGTTTCATCCAAGTTGCCATCATCCCTATTTAGTTTTTTCCCCATATCAACACAAATATTTGCAGCCTCGTGAACGTTCCTATCGGGTTGTTTATGAAGTATTTTTACCACTTCCCTTTTTCTAATCTTATGTTTCAATTTCAGAACATGCTCGGAAAGCCCAGTCTTCAGTGATTATTCCTCTATATCCTTGTCATGCTCGTCCCAGCAAGTTCCCATGCTTCTTCCGGTTTGTCCTATATATGCTTTACTACAATAACAAGTTATCCTATACACGCCCTTCTCAGCTCTGACCTCTTTTTGCCCCTTTCCATCCTTTTCTGTATTCTGTGAAATACTCCTCTATATTTCGGGGTCCTCTCATTCCCCCTTTTAACCTGAAGTCTTTTAGAATTTTATCAAACTTTTCGGACATCCCTTTTACATATGGGATGCCGACGTATTTGTATTCTACTTCCCCTACTTCTTTATTCTTACTTAGAGTAGTCTCAAGAAAAGCTTGCCACAATCACCGGTGCGCACAGAATGCAATTTCGCCTGTGTGACCCAATACTCATCACGGGGCTGCTCTGCTTGATAATACGCTCGTTGCAGGGCACAGTCTTCATCATCGGCTCGAGCGGTATGTATCGTCCCGCGGTGCACGCACAGCAAGAGCGAGTTAGTGTTATTGTGGAATTTTGGCGGCTCGTGGCGTTCTGTGTTTAAATATCAGCTCTACGTGACTGTGTATGTGCTGTAGAGCGTAACAATGGCCCCACGTAAGTCTAAATTAGGAAGTGCCAAAACATTACATAGTCAAACAAGGGAAGTTATTTATAACGTCTACAAATTCATGAGAAATGAAACAGGTGCTCCTCGCAATGTAAAAGAAATTCAAGTGAAAGTGGCGAAAGCAACGGGTGTGTCCGAAAGGTCGGTGCGGAGTGTGCTTCAACAAGCGAGAACGGTTGAAAGTGGGGAAGTTGAATCGTTTACAACGCCGGGAAAAAAAAAACCAAAATGTGTCAAAAAGTGTGAATTGGATGATTTTGATAAGTGTGTGGTAAGGCGAACAATTCACAATTTTCATACAACCAATGCCGAGAGACCAACGCTGGAAAATATTCGTAGGAAGTTGTTTGAAGATATACAGTTTCAAGGTGGTGTAACTACACTAAGCAAGATAGTTCAAAGCTTGGGATTTCGATGGGAAAAAACAGAAGACATGCGCAGAATATTAATGGAGAAGAATGACATAAGGTTTTTGCGAATGCAATACATAAGGAGCGTAAAACGGTACCGAAACGAAGGCAGGCCTATTGTTTACACTGACGAAACTTATCTGCACAGCTCGCACACAGAAACGAGCTGTTGGAGTGATGGTTCTTTACAAGGTTTGAAAGCACCAATCTCTAAAGGCCAAAGATTGATAATCGTGCATGCAGGTTCTCAAGCAGGTTTCGTGCCCAATGCCTTGTTAGTTTTCAAATCCCACCAAAAAACTGGAGACTATCACGACGAGATGAACTACAAAAACTATGAAAGATGGTTGACAGAGAAATTAATTCCTAATTTGCCACCCAGTTCTGTAGTCGTAATGGATAATGCTTCGTACCTTAATGTGCAATGTGAACGTGCACCTACGTCATCCTCTCGTAAGGCAGTTATGCAGGACTGGTTGACACAGAAGGGAATTCCGTATTCTGATGAGATGTTGAAACCTGAGTTGTACGCCTTGGTTAAGACCCACAAACCCTCATACAAGACATACCAAATTGACAGACTGCTAGCCAGCTATGGCCACACTGTCCTCCGCCTCCCTCCGTATCATCCGGACTTAAACCCGGTGGAAATGATTTGGGCTGAAATTAAAAATTATGTAGCTCAAAAGAATGTCACTTTCAACCTCGATGATGCAAGAACGTTCTTATGGAAAGGATAGAGTCAATTGGAGCAGAGGATTGGGCAGCTCGCTGTAGCCATGTAAACAGCATTTGGAGGAGAGGATTGGGCAGCTCGCTGTAGCCATGTAAACAGCATTGAAAACAAGTACATTGAGAGTGATCATATATTGGATGAAGCATCCGAACGGATTGTCATCAACCTGGGAGCCGACAGCGACACTGATAGCGATAATGATAGCACCATGGATTATGATGGCAGTGAAGATGAAATGAGTTGGATTCATCCACTTCAAGAAGATGCAGACTAGGAACATTATGTAAGTATTATTATTAAAATTTTTACTATTATTCATAATTGTAATAAAGTACTAAATTCGCTGCCCCTCTTACAGTTTTCAATTTGTGTGTTAACATTCAGTCGGTCGAGACCCCTAGATCGGCTGTCGCCTTGCAAACATCCGTCTACGCGTCAACCTTCGTTTGGACGAAGGGCGAAGCTACCGAGTTGACCCGAATGTTGGCGAAAGTCCGCGCAGATTTTTGTGGCAAGCTCTTCTTGTGACTACTCTACCTCATTACTTCCACCTTCCTTATTCAAAACTTTAAGCCCCCCCCCCTCTTTATTCTCCTCATTTCCTCTACTTTGTAACCATTTCTTAACCCCACCTTCATTATCCAATTTTCTTCTTTCTCTCTTTCCTCCCTACAATTACAGAGCCTCCCGGCCCAAGAAGTTCATGTATAGATTACTCTTAATTCTGTTTGCGTGTTCAGAATCTTGGTGTATATATCTATCCCCTGCCACATTCTATATACCCATATACCCTTTTATATATATATATATACCCATATGCCCATATTACATTCTATATCCCAATAACCTTTTTTACCTAATCCTGGATTTATTTATATATATGACAAAGTATTTTATTTACTGATAAGAAAACCTGAAGAAGTGAAGCGTTACGACTATTATACTCACTCATGTAAGTTTTTTATACTTTTTATACTGTGATTATACATTCATATTGTGAATTAACAATGGGCTATATTCACACCGCTATACTTGTGCACGTATGTTACAAAACTTCTCTCAAATTCCAACTACTAGATGACGCGTGTTCATTGTTTCCATTGCTCCGGGGCTGTACTTGTATTTGTGTGAAATTACGTTGAGCTTTTGTTTATGCTCTTTAGAGTGGCACTAAACAGTTTAGATGCTAATCACATTGTATATTCCACTTTGGATTTCAAAGTTAGTGGCAATTTCATTTCTGAAGAGGAAGTGGTGTATTTAGTGTTTAGGTTATTTTTCATTGAATATTTGTAATGGTAACACTGTTAAGCCTTGTTTTCATATTAAAAACATTACATTTGCTGACCAAAGCAGTTTGATTATGAACAAAAAACACTTTACATTTTACACATGACACTTCCACCCTATAGCAGGGTCTTCCTCAGACCAAAACTAATCTAAAATTAAATATAGCACAAACAGAAAGGTATTTATGCACATAGAATGGTGTCTAGGCACACAGAAACTCATGATGTTGCCAGTCCTTGCATGTATGCAAATTCCTTTATAGAAAACATTCAAGATATGGACTGACAACCTCATGTGTTTTTGTGTGTCTAGACACCCTTCTATGTGTATAAATACCTTTCTGTTTGTACTTTATTTAATTTTAGATTAGTTTTTTGTCTGAGGAAGACCCTGATAGAGGGTGGAAATGTCACGTGTAAAGTAGTTTTCTAGTTTACAATAAAACAACCTTGGTTGGCAACTGTAGAGCAATTATTTCTATATTACATATTGAAAACATGTTTTCAATAACTTTCATTACAAAGTTGTAATTTTTCTCAAAAAAAATTGTTAGAGAAAATCGTTCTTAAATGTGACAAAATGTAACATTATATTTAGGGGAAACAGCATGTTTTGTATATTTAGGATAGGTTTGATTAACCCTTAAATGCATGAATTATTTTTTGTCAATGTTTTTCCTGTTTCTAGTCTAATATCTGTTGGTATGTACTAATAATCGATTTTGAATCATTTTTTGAAAATTTTCATTCTTCATTTTCGAATTATGCCCCGTTACCATATGGTAACGCTATGCATTCATGGACGTCTGCAGGATTTTTTCCAGGGAGGGGCAAGGAAGGTATTTTTTTCCAGGGGAGGGGGCAAACAAGTCACATTTTCCCCCCAAATAGTGTAGTTCCCTAAAAAAACATTGCTTAAATTTGAATTTATGATGTTAATGCAATAATTAACACATATTAATGTGGCTAAAATGAAATTATATGAGTGAAATACATAATTTTTGGTTGACTTTCATTTTCCAGGGGGGGGGGGCATGGCCCCCCTAGCCCCCCCTTCCGGACGCCCATGTATGCATTCACCCCTATAAATTGGTTTATTTTTGAACACTTGGAAATTTCTGAATTAACCTTAAAATTACTTTCAAAATTTGATTATTTTTTATATAATACAAATATTATAGATCCATGGTACATTAATCTCCCATTTTGTGACCTAAATGCGCTCAGGTAACTAACTATTTATTACATAATCATTACTCTATATTCACATATTGTATATCACTCTTGAGTATACACTTGTCATACAAACTTCGAATTGATTTGAATTTAAGTTTTAAGTCCACTTTATGCACAGAATAGATAAACGGGACTGGACCTAGAGTTTAAAGTGGGATCGGAACCACTGTGCTAAGTACCTCCACTGTGTATCGAACCTGGGACCCCATGATTACAAAGCATCGACTTTACTACTATGCCATCGAGGATGCCCTTGTCATATGCCATGCGAAGTTCAACAACATATACATGTCCAATGTGAATACTCCTGTTGGACCACCAGCATACCACACATCTTTCAAAACCTTCCCACCATGCCCCCTTCGGTGCAACATGAAATGATGCCACATAGTTTTGAACGATATCCATCCAAATCTAAGCTGGGAGAATTCTTGCCTCTGAAATTCTTGTAGAATATGCATAAGAGGGGCTGCAGTCTTTCTAAATTTGTTTTCAATATCAGTGAAATCTTCTTATACTGTTTTCAAAACAAATTAGGCATCCACGGAAGGTTTTCAACCACAAGGCAGGCTTTGTAACCAAATCTTAACTATCTAATAAATAGCTTGCAGGAATGTTTTCCATAATATGGGGTCACAGACGTTGAGCTACTGAATAGGCACAAAATGTTCCACGAAATAGTAATCTATTATTAGTTTTATTACTATTATTTTATTATATTTATTGTTATTATTATTATTAATAAAATAACAAATTATAAGCAATAGAAAAAAAGAAACCATACAAAAGACGACAAGAGACTTTACAACTTAAATTTCTTGGTCTACATGCAATAATAATAGAATAAATGAAGTAATTGTTGAAAAGGTACTGTATCTGCATAGCGTTATCATATGGTAACGCCATGGTTATGAGCAAAAATTGAACAAGTGATGCAAATTCTTGAACAGAAAACATCATTAGTTTTGAGTTACATGTGTTTACTAAATGCTGAAAACATTCAGAACTCCATAATGAAAGACAATCAGATAAAAACACCATATTTAGTTTCCAGCGTATGACATTTTTAATAATAAAAAATCGAAGGTCGAAATATATCACAACAATGCCGTTGTCTGGATTGAAACTAATGGTCTCAAACACAAGCTTTATGCTTCCTAGAGCGACTTCTGGCAGTAGGTTTGCCTACACACTCAATATAGACTAGCCTCTAGCATGAAAGTGTGCAAATGTTGAGCGTTACCATATGGTAACTCTATGCGTTTAACGGTTAATAACAACAACTTATAGTTGCTGACCAAGGCAGTTTTATTTACACATATACACTAATAACCCTTTACACATGATGTTTCTACCCTATATGAGGGTCTTTGTTTGACGGAGAACTGCAATGGAGATAGGAACTGTAGTTAATTAACTCTGACACACTTACTATTCATTTTTCCACGTAAGTTTTTTTCAGCGAGACAGTTCACGCCTGACGAAGCCACCAGACAAGTGGCGAAATCGATCACTGTAAAAAACTTACGCGGAAAAATTAATAGTAAGTGTATCAGAGTTACGTGTATCTCCACGTAACCGCCAAACTGATATCTTTAGATACAATAGGAACTGTAGTGTTTTTAACATGGATACAAGGCTTGTAGTGTTACTATTGGACAACAACTTAGTAATGTTTTCTATGATGTTTTTTAAAAACAGCAAAAAAAATCCAGTCTACAGAAAAATGTGATATTTTCAGGTTCATCAGTCAGGTCAGTGTGAAAGAACTATTTTCTCAGAATATTGTTTGTTTAATGTAGGTATACTCTTCAAATCTGAGGAGTCATCTTATGCAGAGACAGTTTTAGTCAAAGAAAGTGTTTACCTGTAAAAGATCAGAAATTGTCAACACTATCTCATCTAGTTCTCTCCCAACAATGCTTTGGGCTACATTTTTGTGTTTCAGCTGTCACCATTGTGCTCTCCATGTGAGACAAGTGGTGACAACATGCCTCTTCACACTTTGACAAGATTGTGCGATGATGACAAGGTCCAACTTTTCTTTATATTGGTTTATTCTTACCTGTATTAAAATCAGGACAGAAACACAACACACCATGCAGTACAAAAATAATGTATAGAGCTGCAAAGGGCTATTGATGATTAGGGGATGAGTTAGCCCTTTGTGGCATTACATTTTCATGTTGAGGTGCATTGTGTTTGTGTCCTAATCTGTATGCTTTCACATACAGATTGATGGAGCAGAGTTCACATAGCTCATGTAAGTACTTTAAATAAGCATACTGTCATTTTGCACCCTGACTTCAAAACACTATCACTTCGAAATTTGCAAGTGCAGACACCGGAAAGAAAAATGGGACACCTAGATCCTGAAATACTCGCTTCCCTGCAAAGCATTATGTGTGTTGCCTAAATCTACGGTGGTGGTAGAATATGCCATTGAAATTTTGCTATTAACCTTTAAACAGCCAATGGGTCATATATGACCCATAGAAAGTATAGGTGAAAACAGCCAATGGGTCATATATGACCCATGGTGCCGATTACAACATTCACATGCTTTTAGGACCTTCATACTTGTATGTGAGGTTGTAAACGCTGACAGATGTTGAGATAAGACTTTGAAATGTCAAGTGGAAGAAAACCCACCCCCTCCCCCTTTCTCTAATATGCAAATTAGCTATTTTTTAGCCAAAATCCAGGATTGTACATATTGCATCATATTTCAGCCTGTATGAGAACTAGGGACTTGAAACAAGTTTCACTTTGTTGCAAAAGGTCTACTCTTTGAAAACAATGCAAAAGTTTGCATTCTCTTTCCAAAATAACGGGAGAAGAGGGGGCGTTGCCAGATTTTTTTCATTGAAATTTGGGGACTTGGCCTCTCACAACCCCGTTTTTCTCACTTGGGCTTTCTGAATTGTACACGGTCGTGTGCTCCGATGTTTTTGCTTTCAAACAAAAGCAAATCCCATGGCAAGAGAGGGGTTGCTTTCGAAAACCGGCTCGGCTGTTTAAAGGTTAAATATTCTATTATCACCGTAGAGTTAGGCAACACACACAATGCCTTGCAGGGAAGTGGGCATTTCAGGATCTAGGCATCCCATTTTTATTGCAGTGACTACATATCATGAAGCAATGATCACTTCTAAATAGTACCTGCTATGCCAATATTCATTGTAATCCTGAATTTATTTTACAACAAAAATATAATGAAAATAAAAGTCTAATAGCATTATATCATGAGATGGAGTACGTTGAAATTCACCCAACAAAAAGCACTGCAACTAATACTGGGTGATCTAGTACCAGAGATCTTGCTAATGTAACATTTTCCAAAGATATGTACTTAAATGCATCTTCTCTGATATGCTAAAACTAAAGTACAATCCATAGAGTAACGACCTGTTGAAGGCCTGACCTGCAAAGTGTCTTTCTTTCTGTGGGTGGTGCATGATCAACATAATAAGAGTACTTAAAAAATACTATAAAATGAACTACTTACGATTTGTGAGTATACGTTTTTACAAAAAAAAACAGCATTTCAAGACCCAACTGGTCCCTTCATCAGGTGCACAATCTTGGCGAGTGGAATCACTTCATGGCCACGTCAATTAGAATAAAAGACAAGGAGTAAGGTAATGGTAAAAATTATAGATAAAAAGGTATTTCGTAAGAACTGGCCCCTGTACACATAAAACTTCATATTCCCTTCTTTCCCTTGTAAGAACTTCGAATCTAAAAATGAACCATAAAACTTCATTACATTAACATGTTGAAACCCCACATCGTGCCATGCATGACCGTATGGCAACACTTGAGTCTTGAAACGTTGTTTTTTTTTTAAAAAAAATGTATACTCACAAATCGTAAGTAGTTCATTTTATAGTATTTTTTAAGTACTTTTATTATATTATCGTGAGTAAGTCGCACACGCCTTAAATATGAGCATCATCAACACATTGAGTTCCATCACAGCTGTGTTATTGCTGTCCAGACCAGAACCATTTTGGAGCCCCTACCACCGAATGCTCATACTATAGGCATGAATGATAACTGTTTGAACAAAAATGAATGTTTTTATTCTTCGTGCACAATACTGGTCACATGTTTTTGCTATCGTTTATGTAAATTTCATAAATAAAATAATTGAATATTGTATTTTTCTATTCTATTATATGTAAGTAGCGTCATAAATAAGGTAATAAGTTCTGTCCTGTGAATAAGAAACCTTATTTATTGAAGTCCTTGTACTTTTATAAATTAGGATTTATGTTCGTTTTATTTATTTCAGGGAATCGTTGAAGATAACTATCTTGAAATAAAAAACAGATGAAGTGGAGGAAAGAGTGTCCATTGTGTACATAATGTACTTATACCAGTGTGTACAGGTTAATGTTTTCTAATGCATATAAGAAAAATAAATAAATGAGTGCAGTGAAGTTTCTGGAACTAACAAACCAAGGCATGGGTAACCAAGCCAGAACTGCAAAGAAGATAAGGATTTTTTTTACACTTTATGCTTCATTCATCATTGTGGTTGCATTTAGTGTATTTTATGTTTAGGAAACTGTCATCATGGCTAATAATAAAAAAATAAACTGAGTGTAAGAAATTTATCAGGAGATGGAAACGCTGTGTTGTAGTGGCGGGGATTAGTGTTGGTGGAACTCTTACGGTGTGGTTAGTGAGCATTAGCGCGAAGAACTCCTGCTGAAGTATCTCTGGCATTGGGTGTACAAGTGTGAGTGTATATGACAAGTGTGTAAATGTGTTCGTGTGCCTGCATGCGGTGTGTTAACTGCCAGTGGTGACACCAAGACTGGTCAAGAGACAAACGAGCGTTCTTTCCCTTTTGCGTTCCTTGTCATTTTTAGTATTGTTTAATGATGTTAGTGTCATCGGAACACTGAACAATAGTGACGTATGTGATTTGTCGGTCGATGCAGCCAGGTGATTGAAAGTAGAATACAGTGACCATTTTATTTTAAAACAAAATGTCTATAAAATGGACAGTAGTGATTCATTCACGAGGCAAGGCAAAAAATCCTATATTTAATTACATTACAACATCTTCCAAAGTAAGATCAGCATTGTATCCAGGCTACAGTGTAGAGTGAGTAATGCAAAAATATGGTGGAAGAAGACAAAATTGACAAATTTATCAAAACAAAAAAATCTTATAAAATGTTTGCAGAAAAAGGAAAGGTGTGCAGGATTTTTTGGGCTTTGCTGGACCATTAGCCAAAGCCCTTTTTGAAATTTCCTATCCTTTCGAAACATTGTTGTGATATTCCAAAATCTGAAAATTTTGTTCTGCTTAGAATTCCTTCCAGAGAATTTACTTGAATATTTGTGGGGTTTGCGTTCACTTTTGTCGATATTTTCAATAGTTTAATATGCTTAAGAGCCACGAAACTGTTGTGAACATCTAGACAACAGCCAAAGCAAACCATGTAATGAATGCTCTAGAAAGGACTCTAAGCAGATGTAATTTCAGATTTTAGAATATCATAGCAGAGTGGAAATTTCGAAATCAGCTTGGCCAAAGGTCGAGCCGAGCCTTAAACATCACAAGTGAAAGAAAGATATTCATTCATGAGGCAAGGTAAAAGGTGTTATATTTTGTAGCATTACCACATCTTTCAATGCAGGATAAAGATTCTATCCACACTACAGTGTATTTGGATCTATCTAACCTTCTAATTCAACTACCATATTTAACCTTACCTTGGAAGTTTCACAATATATGACTTTTTGAATTGTCTGGTAAATATATCTTTCTTTCACGCAGCTAGGATGTGGATGATACCATATTTTTTTAAAAAAATTATATTTGGACTGTTGAGTGTTAACTATTTCCTTTACTTCGTTTTATTTATTTTTACCTTTCTGCCACTCTCCTTGCTCGCACTTACCTAAATATATGAGGGTAAGTCATTAAATAACAGGAATTTTATTCTAAACTTCATGAAGATTTATGCACAATGAAAACTTGTATTTCGGGACTCAAAATGGTTCCTTAGCAACACGCCTAAAGGTGCTGTGACGATCGAGCATTATGCACCTGTGCAGTAGCTCGTACAACATGGCTGCTCCACTGTTGACTTGCACCGTAGAAGAGCAACAAAGTGTTATTCGTTTTTTGTAGTCAAAGGGGGTGAAACTTTTTGAAATCTACAGCAGAATAAAGGTTCAGTACGGAGACAAATGTTTGTCAGGGGAGAGTGTATGAATAGGTTTAAAAACTGAAGACGAAATGTCAGTGATGAACACCAGAGTGGGAGGCCAGTTTGCGTGGCAACTGAGGCAGTGAAACAGAAGATAGACCAGCGAATCTGTTAATTTAATTTAGTACACTCTCGCCTGACGTAAACAATTGTCTCCGTACTGAACTTTCATTTTGCTGTAGATTTCAGAAGATTTTACTCCCTCAGATCACAAAAAAATGATAACACTTCGTTGCTCTTCTATGGTGCAAGTCAACAGTGGAGCAGCCATGTTGCATGAGCTACTGCGCAGGTGTATACTGCTCGGTTGTCAAGACACCTTTATGGTGTGTTTCTAAGGAACCACTTCAAGGCCCGAAATACAAATTTTCATTGTGCATAAATCTCCATGAAGTTTAAAATAAAAATTCCTGTTATTTAATGACTTACCCTCATATATGTAAGTTCATACAGAGAAAAGGGAACTAAAAGAGGTAAAACAAAATATAAAAATTGGGAAGGAATTTGAAAAAAAGAACTATTTTGTTGCCTTGCACATTGGTATATGCACACAATATAATTTTATAACAAATTTTCACACACTTGAAAAATTATACTTGTTGCATTTTGTTTTGAAGAAACGATGTCATTTGACATCACCTGCCTACATCATAAGTGTTACAAATCAACTACTGTATTATGTGGATAGTTCATATTCTCTTGACGGACAGCATTGAAAAATCTCTCGTATAGGAATGTTCAAAAAGTATTTGAAACTTAGAATAATGCTATAAAGAATGCATGTAACGTCAGGGCAGAGTATGTATTGTGCTACATACATTCTGTTAGCAGACTTCTAGAAATTGAAGAGTTTATATACTTTTCTTGATATAATACAAGAGTTCTTTCTTTTTGTTTGTTTCTTCATTTTGTATGTGCGTGAGTGGCTGTGTGTGTCTTTTATATGTTTATGAAGCCAAACTTGTTTGTGCTATACAGCAAATCGTTGTTAGTTGATAAAGTTTAATAGCATGAAAACAAAGAATTTTTAAGGATTATAATATTCTTTTCTATCGTATGAAATTTTTTTAGAGATACTGAAAGAGTAAAGTATTCTGAGACATAAAATTACCAAAAAAAATGTATAGTTATCATTGTTTTCATCCAAACATTTTGTCAAATTAACAGAATAACAAAGGTACACCTGTGTAGTTTTGTGTGAAATAAATACAAGGAAGACTGCTATATACATATATATATAAATATATCTACTATCATATGCCTTTAATGTGTTCATAGGCAATATTTGCCATGTTACATGTCTGTCTTGTCTCGTACAATAATCTATCATTATAACTTCTTGTGGCATGTTTAATATTAAAAGGAAAGATACATTGTATTTCCTCTGTCGAATTGCATAATCTTCTTATATTTTTTTTCGAACTTAGAATGTTTTACCTCTGTTTGGAGATAATATGTTGTGTTCCTGGACATCGCTCGATTAAATTTCAAATGGCTTTATTTAATGTTGTGCAACAGTTTCAACATATATAAGTATTGTAAAAGTAAATATTGTACGCTCTTTCATCTTAGAGAAACACTAAATAAATGCTGTAAAAATTCTTTGTAGGACATTCTCTACTCGTGCAAATATTTTAAAGTTATTATTAGTTTTCTCGAACTTGCATTTACAGTATTAAAGACACAAATAATAATAAAAAAATGCTTTGTATAATATCTTTGCTCTAAATAGTGTCTCCCTCGCTTTCTACTTCCTTTTCTTGGAGACAAATTTTTACATCTGACTGTTTCACCATTTGTGCATTTTCTTCTCATGTGACTGCCATTTTCCACATATATTTGCAACATTGCATTAATTTTAATCAAGACACAAAGAAAGAAATTTGTCATACAGGTTGTGCACATCAGCTTATCAATCTTACATTTATTTTGATTAAAAATCTTTAACTGTTACAAAATAAAGCATAGTTCAAATCTTGAAAATATAATATTTCTTACCAAAGTGTATATCTATAACTAGCAAGCACTCATCATTCTTACATTGAAGTCATGATATATTTCTTCATATCCCATTTATTCTACATGATGAGGCATCATTTTTTAATTTGAATTTGAGATATAACTATTAAAATTGTTTTAAAAGTTGTTGTTAATACATTTAATTCAAAATGTGTGTAAATTTTCCAAGTGATACAATATTGGTGAATAATAAGAAAGTGTGGTAAATGAAAAATCACCCAATTTATAAAATAAAACAAATAATGTTTTTTATCTTATACAAAGGAAATCGAGTAAACTGACACTTCCAAGAATTTTACAGTAATTACAGTTTTCCATTCAATACTATAAAAATGTACACATTATCAGTATTAGTAAACTTACTTTGAGGTTATTTAAAGAAAGTAAATCTATACAGTAAAAATAATTAAATGCAAAAATATGGAATATATTAATAAGTGTGTTTTACTTTTTATTATTTTTAAAACCAAGCAGTTCAAAAAATTAAGAAACAGATTTTTTTTTTAAAAAAAATATATATTCTTTTCATAATTGGGAAAAGAGATGCGGTAGTATATAAATATGGAGAAACTAGTACTACTCACTTTATCCGCAAAACTATTTTTTTCTTCTTTGATCTATTAATTTCAGTGGCCACTGCCACCATCCTCATTGAAACTCGCTATACTATTACACACCAAGCAAAGTGAGTACTAGTTTCTCTACATTTAAGTATCCTTGTTCACATATTTCTCAGACATTTAAGTATTCTTGTTCACATATTTCTCAGACATTTGCTTTAGAAGTTATGTAACTGCCAAGATAGGAATAAGAAACAATGAATTTTGATAAACACACAAAGATCAAATTTGATATAATTTAACTACATAACTGTATATTTACCAATCATTAGTTAATATGTCTGTTCGGAATGACAGTAAGAAAATAACATTTTAGTTGTTAATGAGAGTCTGAAAATCTACTGCGTATGTATATTATTTTTAAAAATTGTTTTCTTTTTTTTTACATGATTTGAACTGAGTGTATATGACCATGTTTTATGATAATAATATTTGAAGAAAAGGTGTAAATATATGTGTGTCACTTAATTCTCAAAATCAATTCTATCTACAGACATAATTAATTTTGCCCAATCAGTATGTTGTGGTATGCAGTTTTCCTCATGAACAATGAATGACATCTGTTGACTTATTTTATACTTGCCATGACAGATGTGTGTCTTGGACTGTATAGTGGATTAAGTTATAATAAATAACTACAGTATCTATATGTTATGTTATTTTGTATATAGTGCATGTACTAACCCTGTTTATTGTTAGTTCGAAAAGCTGAAAAATCCTAAGAAATAGCTTATTCACGAATTTTACTCATGAAACTATTTTACTGGATGTGTCCATAATGGAATATTGTATAGTATTTTTATAGTCTCAATCCTCCGTAGATTTGGGAGCTCAGTAATTAGCAAAAAATGGCAAAAAATGGACCCAAATCAATCAATCAAGCAACTTTCAGACCATAATGTGGCTTAAATAATGTTAGGCGTTCGTGTTTCTATTGGTTCTTGAGCTTCAGGGTGTGCCATGACTTTTATCGTAGAGCCATATGGCATATAGGGGTGTGCAGGAACCTGCAACTGGATGACCACCTGTTCAATGTAAACAAGACACCTGAACTTGGTTTGCTTTCCTAAGCAAACAGATGACCCCCCCCCCTTCCCCTCCATTCAATGATGTAGTGATAACATCGTCACCCTGTAATCATGAGGTCTCTGGCTCAATGTGGAAGCACATAGTGGTTCAGATCCCACTTTAAACTGTAGGTCCAGTCGCAATTAACCTTTCTGTGCATGAAGTGGATCCAAGCAGGAAAACAGGTGGAGGGGAGATAGAAGGGTTGCAGTGAGGAGAAGACTTCAGTTGTGGAGGAGAAACGCATGCCATAACTTACACCACGTGCCATCATTTTACTAAGTAGCTGACGTCCTGATTAGGCATGTACTTACTTTTCAGTTACTCAAGCTTTCACCACATCATGTGACTTTGTAAGGAGTTAGGACAAGAACAGTGAGTTTAAAACATGTGAAGGTAAGTTGGATTAAAAAAGGTTAAAGACAATACATGTCACTACTCCTTACTCCATCTTAGGCACAAAGATAAATGTACGTTATGTGTCGTCAGAAAATATGCACCTTTTTGTAGAGTACATCCAACAATCCCACTAACATCATCGGGCTATTTTTCTTCAAAGAGCTGACAATCGGAAAATTCCTATCTGTATATCCTTCAAGAATTTACAGTACTACAGTTAGCCTTTGTGCCACCAACTGTTATCTTGAAAGCATTCCCCAGATAGAGAATCAGAAATGGGAATTTTACATGCATTATGTGATACGGTTACATGGTGTTTATGGTCACCAATACTTCTAGGAGACAATGCATGCATTCAGTAGTGCACCTGAGAGTTTATTTGCGAGGGGCTGAGTCTGGAGTGTAATGTATCCCATGTAGGAAAAGCTGGTACAAAATTCAAGTACAAATGAATTGGTGCAATTGTAATTAAATATAACCTCTGAGCAATTTGCTGGTGTAAAAGATGCACTTCTTTCCTTTAAAAGCAGGTCTGAAGAACAGGGTGTGTCTTTCATGCCGTTACTCCGTTTTTCATTACATTAATTTCTGCAAATTTTATCTCTTCTGAGTTAGAAGATTTCCTTACAGTGCATGACGAAGAAGATTAAAATGTATTCTTTCCCAGTTACATGTTGAATGTAGTCCTACATATTACATTAAATTTGAAATACTGTAAATTAATTATAAATTCAGTGATAAAGATTTTTCCTCAAAAATGCATATGAAAAAAGAAGAATGCGTCGGCGAGTCTTGTACATCGGCAAATACAGTATATCCCATTTGATTTTGAGTTAACTAGCTTCCCCCATGATGCACAAATAACAGTGTCACCTTGTAATAATTGGGTCTCACGTTTGATCCCTTGTGCAGATACATTGCACACGGTGGTTAAGATTTTTTTCCACTGGTTCAAGCGGCTCCGGTGCCGACCCAACGTCTTATAAACTGGGTACCTGGAGGGAACTTTGGGGGTTAAATGTGGCCAGGGGCATGGTGCTGATCACATCAGTGAACCATTATATGTAGGCCATGTTAAAAGTGTAAACATCAACATTGTTGCAGGCCCGTAGTTAGAATTGATCTCAAGGTGGGGGCTTTGTAAACAAAGTCAATTTTTAAAAGTTAGCAGTATTAAATGAAGGTAAATTATGTGTGTAGGGGGGGTCATTAAGTTAATTTAAAATTTAGAAATATCATACAAATACTACCGTTTTTCTCTGTATCTTCTAAAAGATCTCTATGAAGTGGTAATCGACTGCTACTGAAATCATCCTTTACTACACGCTACTTTTGATGATACAGATATTTATATCGAACAAGAAAAAATGCACAATATTCAATAATAGCGATTAACATATATTCCACCCATAGCAATAAAACTCCCATTTGTTCCCCAAACGTCAGATCTGTTGACCTTGGATGCAGATGTGGAAGGAATGTGGATGATGACGTCGAAGTCAACAGATTTCTGTCCAAGCTGAAGGCCACAACTGGGGCAGCAGAGGTACAGATAAAGAAGCTCCCCTATGAAAGAACTTTCTACAATCTAGAGAATCTTCTAAATACTTGCCTCTACTTACACTTCGGCTCATAAACAAGATGAACGAAAGTAATAGCTGCTGTTCACATTATCTTTCACCAAAAGCAAAATAGTATCTGCTGTCTATATTTTTACTGCATACAAATTATATAAAATAGTTTTATCTAATATCAAGGGGGCTGACGGCAGTGCCAGGGATGACTGAGCCCCACCTTTGACCTACCATGCTACAGGCCTGAGTTGGTGATGTTTTTCTGGTATCCCCCAGAACTTCTGGTTTAGGCCAGTCGCATTGTTTCCAGTGCAGATACAGCGGCATAAGAAGGAAGAAATGAGCACTTATTTTCAGCAGTTGTGTGATGATTGTCAAGAAAAGTATTTGTTAAAGCTTTACCATGAAGGAGCAAACTTTTTCAGCAATTGTGTGATGATTGTCAAGAAAAGTATTTGTTAAAGCTTTACCATGAAGGAGCGAACTTTTTGAATTCTTTCGATGATCACATGCGGTGCAGATTATTCATAAATATAGCCCGGAAGTTTGGCAAAATGCCTCTTTTTATCTACTGCATATATTGATAAAATTTTTCCGGATATATGTTTTTTATGTTGTTTCGAATGTTTTAGAAGCCTTTTCATTTTGCCTATTTGGGACCCTACTGCCTATTTTTAATTATAATGCCTTTTTTTGCCTTTTTTAATGAAATTTGACCTTTTTAAAAAAAACCGTTGTTGGCATTTATTTTTCTTCCGTTTATTATGTGAATAATTTTTGCCTTATTTAAGTAATATTGAACTCATGCATGTTTCAACATTGCTGAAGGGGCCTTCCCCATGGTGTAGTGGTAGCGTCATTGCCTTGTAATCTAGGGGTCCCGGGTTCGATACCCGGTACAAGTGGTTCGGATCCCACTTTAAACTGTAGGTCTAGTCCTGATTAGCCTTACTGTGCATAAAGTGGACTTAAAACACCAACTCAAACCAAAACATTGCTGAAGGAGAAAAGTGTGAGAAAAATGTATTTCATGCTGAGTTAGGATATTGCCTTTCAGTTAACATTTCCTTGTGCATGATTGACTGCTGAAGTGGAGAGGTTGATTTCGAACACAAAGAGATATTTCTGAAATCTCCCTCTCAAACCCGAAAATTTAAGGAAGTTGCATCTGAGCTTAGTTTACCTCCGCAACCAGTCTTGACAAGATGGGGAACCTGGATATCAGCAGCTATATATTATGCTAACAACCTTGAAAAAATCATTGAGTTGATAGATGCTCTTCCAGAAAATGAAGCAGCTTCAATTCGTGAAGTGAAAAAACTCCTGTGCTATTCAAGTTTATTTTTGCACATTATGGTGCATTGCCAGAGACAATTACAATTATAGCATCCATGAAAATCTACGAGGAATCTATGCAGCAGATGATGGAAGTGCCAGGAGAAAAGGGGTCGGCTGTTGCGGAAAAGTGCAAACGGGTAGTGAGTGCAAATGAGGACTTGAAACAATTGAAAACAATTTGTGATATTCTAATAGGTGAAAATGCTGTTACCAAAATGAGTACAGCTACATTAGATTGTTATATGTATGCTCCAATAACTTCTGTCCAAGTAGAAAGATCATTTTCTATTATGAAAAACATTCTCTCTGACAGACTACTATCAATGAATGTTGAGAACTTTAAAAAACACCTTGTAGTTATATGCAATCAAGACGGAGAGAATTGAAATGCTCTTCCCAATGTAGATTTTAACATTTTGCCAGAAATTATAGATAAAAGTAAGCGACTTCCAAATGTGCCTTTTTTCAGTTTATTTTGCCTTTTTTTCATTTTTAGTGCCTATTTTCCACATTATAAATGCCTTTTAGCCTGCCTATTTTAACGAAAATAAATGCCTGAACTTCCGAGCTCTATTCATAAACAATGGGTCTTTGTGGCTGATAATTGTATATGCAGACAAATGCAAGTATATCATGTACACTGCGGGGCAGTGCATGCACAATGAACTCAAAGCATACAAAAATTTAGATAGAATTTTCAGCGAAAACTGCAGGCTCTACCAGAACTCTAACCTGAGTCTCTGGCATACCGTGCCATTGCTCACCTGCTGAGCTACCGAGCTGGCCTGGCTTGCCTGATTTTTTGCTGTCTCTGTTTTACCTGCGTGGAAGCATCTCTGTCCAAGCAGGGAAAATGGAGACAGCAAAAAATCACGTGAAGCTAGGCCGGCTCAGTAGCTCACTGGTTGAGCAATGGCACGGTATGCCAGAGATCCAAACGTATGCTAAAGTGGAGCCTTGGTAACAAATCTGAAGGAGAAATAATAAATGATACAAATGCTGGTAAATTATGTGAGATATCAACTTCGCCTTTGCACCTGAGGTGTTTAGACAAAACATACCACCTTTTCCTGCATGAAATTACTTAAAAGAGTAAGGGAGCTCTCAGACCCAAGGGACACGCAACATGCAGATTTCACACTGTAGCGACAAGCAAAATGGGCCCCTTCAATCTAAAGCAAACCATATTTGCCTCAGCAGTGGCATGCCCAAGGTGGTTTTGTGGGGGTCATAACCCCCCCCCACCCCTTTTGGCTCAGTATTCCTAAAAAAAAAGAACAAAGGCAGAAAAATATGTCAAAATGAGAGCAGACTTCCAAAAAAAGTGTACATAACCCATCCCTCTCGAAAATCCTAGGCACGCCACTGCACCATAACATAATCAAAGTAAACTTTGAAATCAAAGCAACAAGACAAGAGCTGCACTTCCTGCTTGCATGTTGCTCAGTGTGTGCCGTTTTTTCAATGGTGCTGTTACCCTGCCCCCGTGTCAGGGCAACAGTGTTTCTTTTCCTTATTGAAATATTTATAAATAAGTTAATTAATTGGGTAATCAAGTGTATAAACATATATATGTGTGATTAGTGTAAATCAATTTATTATGCATTTTTAGGTTCGTATTATTCCATGTATAAATACCATGTAGCTCTCTGTTCTTTCTTCGTGTTTCGAACGTTCAAAAAAAAGGCAAGCAGTTTAGGTGTTAAAGCTTAAAAATTTTGAAAGAAGGGCAACAGACGCCAACAAAACGTATATAAACTCCCAGATGAGAGTGGGTGAGGTCGGCTGTTGGAACTGAGACTTGGAAGGGAGAGGCTGTTTTTGCTTCGGTCAGCTAGGACCGGAGGACAGGTCTCCCGAAACGGATGCTGTAAGAGATTGGATTGCCGGGCAAGCTAGTGCCTTGGTATCCAGTTTACAGGTAAAAAGGTAGTTTGTACTGGATGTTATTTTGAAGTAATTATGGTGCGCCGGGCAGCCTAGTGCCTTGTCACCGTGGAGGTTGAGAAATGTACACGTCGGGCGGCCTCGCGCCTGTTAAGACGTTTCTTGGAGTAACGCGAGTCTAACTTGTGACATGCGTACTTCAGATGTAATTCATGAAATGTAAAGCATACAGGTACAAAGAATAGAGATTCCAACATCAAAATTGGAGTTTTGGCCCGATAATTAGAAATGAACGTTCGGATACGACTTGTATATACTTCAAACTTTACGTTAATTAAATTATAGAAAATATCCAAAATTTCCGTTTTTAATTTCACAGATGCTGGACAAGGTAATTTATCCCCCTATAGCAATAAGGTTTCGCAAAAGTTATCCGTTATCTCTTGTAGTTAATTATATAATTATGTTGACTTGTAGCAACCCACGTGCATTGTCGTACAAAGAAAGATACCCCTAGACACATCTGAGCCGAGTACGAAGTGCACCGAACCTAGAGTACGGAGGTAAAGTGTGTGTGTGGGGGGGGGGGGGGTTCAGGCGAGTAACATAATTAATGGGGGCCTGTCGCAGGATATTGAACTAGATTTTTGAATTGAAAGTTAAGGAGAGAAACGGACGAGGATCGAACCGATGATCTTGCGAAACAGAAAAGGGGAAGTTACAAGAATGTCGCTTGGTAACTCGAGCAGGTCCCGCTCGACCGCGACAGAATTTTCTGTTGTTGAGGAACAGAGGTGCGTTCCAAGAGTGACAGTGGAGGAAATTCGTTTGCCGCTTCCGACATTTGAGGGAAATGTAAGGAAGGAAGATGCTTTTTCGTATCTTGACAGGATTCAAGATTAAGCGAGAACGCTGAAAATTGCTGAAGATGATCTTCTGAAGCAGTTTATTCCTCTTTCGTTGCGAAAGGAAGCGAGAGAGTGGTTTTTGTTCACAGAACCGTTCGGTGATTTTTCACAATTCAGGCATAAATTCTTGCAGGCATTTCATGGATTGGATTATCAGAGAGAAGCAGAGTTATTTTTGTCGCAACGGTTTCAACTTGCTAACGAGGGATTGACGGAATACGTTCGCAAAGTTGACAGGCATTTTAGCAGGATAAGGAATTCGGTTTCTGCACAGGAGAGAATTGACTTTGTGAAATCGCACTGCAATCCGGTATTTAGGGATTATTTGTACAACAAGACATTTACTTCTATGTGAGAAATGAACGAATACGCGCTGGAATTGCAAGCGGAGTTTTTGGAAAGGCAGAGATTCAAGTCTTTCGTTTCGGAAGACGAAATTCGCAGCTGGTCGCTAAGAAAGTCAGTTAATCAGGAATGCGAAGAGGAGGGGGGAAGAAAGAAATCTGATATTTTCTTGGACCCTGTGAGCATTGCTTTTGACCGCCCGAAAGTCGAGCGCTTGAGGGCTGAACATGTGGTTTCACGCCCTCCACCCTCGCGGCTTGCGGTGAGGGATGAAATCAAACAGAACCGCTTTTCGAAGGAAGATTGCCAGAGAAATAAATTATGCTACACTTGTGGACAAAAAGGTTGCAGAACTTCAAATCACAAATCAAATCAAAACAAGATAAATGAACGTGGAAAAGAAGTAACAAAAAACGCGTAGAGTCGCCACGAATTTGTCAAGTTCGTGGCGTGGAAACAGCAAATTTTACACAAAAGGAAAATTTTTCACCTCACAATGTAAATGTTAAAGAGATAAGGGAACCTATCGTTTTATGCAACGTGGCTAACGTGGAAGTACACGCATGTATTGATACGGCGTCGTCCAATAACTTTGTGTCTTTGGAGGTTTTCGAGAAGATGAAGACTAATGGAGTGAAATTGAAGGGTTGTAAAACTAAAGTAATACTTGCGGAAGGAAATGTGGAATCTCTGGGAAGCGCTTACGTGAATATTAAGTTTCACGGACACAAGGCTCGGGATCAGATATTTGTGTTATCTAATGCTAATCATGAAATGTTAATGGGAAGGACATTAATGGCTAAGCTGGGACCTATACCCATGATTCATCGCAACGGGTGGGCAATTGAGCCTGATCTTTCGAAAATCGTGCCTTTTGATGCGCCGCCGACACTTGACAGCGTTGATGCTGTTGGTTCTAGGGGACTGGGTTCGACCACGGATGGAGTCGAAGGAGTCCGAGAGAACGTTTATGCTTGCGGAGCGGAGACACGTAGCAGCGACATCAAGGAGGAGGGGGTTAAAGAAGAGAGAAGGATTGCCATGTTGATGGAGGGTACTGATATCTCAGAGGAAAACAAGCCGAAATTGATTGCCATACTGAGAAGGCATATTGATGTTTTTCAAGATAAACCGGGATTAGCAAAGGATTACGAGGTTCGTTTGGATGTGAATAATGAGAAGCCGTTCCGAGCGAAACCTAGGCCACTTTCTAAGCAAAAGAAGGAATTAATGAATCAGGCGATTGAGCAGATGCTTGAAGGAGGAATTCTCCGAGAGGGAGAATTACATTGGATCTTCGGATGCAGAAGAGAATTATCCGATAGAGGATATCAAGCCTGAAGGATATTTCAGATTAGAGATGCCGGATGGGACGATAAAGGAACACCATGAGATTCCTAAAGTCGAAGGCAAAGTGTGTCAGAAATTCTACCAGAAACAGAAAAGGAAAACGGAAGCGATGTTTACAGATGCAGCTGGCAACACTGTAAGCGGAAGACAGAAAGAAACTTCGCCGCCCGTAGATCTTAACGATAAAGAAATGTGGAAAAGAGGACAACAGAGTGATCCTTATTTGTCAAAATTAATTGGATGGAGAAGAAATTGAAATAAAGGATGCTCGAGAGAAGAAAAAATTTGACTTTTATCTGAAACATTCCTGTCTCGATGATTTTGCACTGTTTTACCGTTTCGTTGACGAAAACACTGGACTTTATCCACCGTTTAGCTCCAGATTGAAGCTGTGGGTACAAGAGAAGTTGAAGAGTGAAGTACTTAAATATTCGCATGATGATTTATTATCTGCGCACTTAGGACATGGAAAGACATTGTTTAAGGTCCTAGAGAATTATACTTGGGACGGAGTAGTCAGAGATGTCAGTAACTATTGCAAAAGTTGTATCATTTGTCTTCAGTATAATCCTGACAACAGCAGAAAGATGGGATTTATGAACTCGAGAAAATCTACTGCGCCTGGATACAAAGTGTTTCTGGACATTTTTGGGCTACAAGTACGAAGGGGAGATACAAGTACTGTTTAGTCATTCAAGATGAGTTCTCAAGGCACATTAGTTTGACACCACTTAGAACTACAACGGCGAGGACGATCTCGCAAGCATTCTTGAAGTACTGTTTTCAGTCAGGTTCCCGAAATACGTTGTCAGTGACAACCAGAGTGTATTTCGAAGCAAACTGTATTCACAAACGTTGCGTTCTGTGAATTGCAAGCCTGTCTATATTACGCCATATAGACCGAAGGGAAACAAATCAGAAGCAGCTATTAAGATAATCAAGCAAGCACTAGGGACGTTCTGCAAGGAACACTCGTCGTGGGCTGAAAACTTGGACACGATAAGTTTTGCCATTAATAATGCAACGAATTCGATGACTGGATTGAAGCCGTCATTCTTGTTCTTTGGACGTGATTTGTACACGCCGCATGACACTCGGAAAATGGAGCTTCAGAGGGAAGATGGAACCGGGGAGGACGTCACGGCGGAGAGACAGATGGATTACGTCATGCAGTTAAAGGAAAGAATGGGCGCGGCTTTTGAATTTGCAAGAGAAAAAGAAGAAAAGACGAGGCAAAAAGCGTCAAACGCCTACAATAAGGGCAGAAGAAGGGTTAATCTTCGTGTCGGAAATAGAGTACAGCTTCAAGAGCATAGAATTTCGTCTGCTTTTAATAAGCAAACTGCGTGCTTTTTCCCGAAGTTCAAAGGGATCTACAGAATTCTGAATTTCACTACTCCAAATAATGTTGTCTTGGAAAAGGAGGGTGAGGGGAAGAGAGTTCTGGCTAACGTTGACCAGCTGAAGGTCATTCCGAGAAGAAATTTGAGAAGTGAGAGAGGAAAGCACTCGTCCCTGAATTCTACCCTGAGAATACATCTCAATGGGGAGGGGGTAGAACGGCAGTGAAAAATGATGGAAAGGAAGCCGAGTGACCGACTTCTAGTTTGTACAGTAGTAATTAAGTTCCTGATTTATTGTAGCTACACATTAGAGTTCTTGTAAATTTATTTCTTCTGAATGATAGATTTAAATTACGGACTGTTGGATTTTATGTTATGTCAACCTTTTGCCGATAAAGGGTGGTGACAATTGTGAACATGAAGCCATGAGATTTTCATCGATAAGAAAATGCTGAGGATGGCAGTTTGATGCCCGGAAAAGGAAGGGAAGGTTTCCTTATAGATGAAAAATGGGAAAGCCAATTTCAAGTCGGGTCGTGTGATCGAACGATAGAACTTTTTGTAAGCATTTGAAGCTGAAATTCGGCAGGAGTCGAACCGAGTACAAGGACTAGGGGACTAAGGAGCCGGTGAATCTTCGGATGGACCGAGGAGGAGGCTGAGTCGACCCTAGAGCGGGAGCCGGACATGTTCTTTGGAAGGTGGAGGAGCTGAATCCGTCTGCACCTGGGAGCAGTCCTGCGGCGCGATTCACGAACTGTTAGTAGTCCGATATGTAGTCTAATATGTAGCCGCGTCAGGCTTGTGGTCAAATTTGTAGTCATTTCCTGAATTTGCGATTCTTGAAACTGTCTACAGCGGTCTACAGGCTACAGTCGACTACATATCGGGCTACAGTTGTAGACAGTTCTTGTAGGACCCTTTTTAACCCTCCTAGAGCGGGCTACAGCGAACTACATTCGTCATATTCTGTGTTTGTGTATGACATCCAACTTCAAAGAAGAAAATAGAGCTTCCAAAATGGCCCATAATCTGTGTTTTCACGTTTTCGAAAAGCAGAAGGAAATGACAGTGGGCATTTGCGTGTACTTAAAACACATCTTAGAGATATCGGAAATCCTTTTTCTGTTTCGAAAATATCTTCATAGTAATTTGTCACTGAACAGGAGGTGCCGGATTGATCAAAATTGTGGAACCTCATTTTCCCAACAAAAGGATTGTTTCTCTCTCAACCTCCTGTAATCCAAGTTAGTAATAATAATAATTATCCATATCTTGCACTAATTTATATGAAAATACACTTCCACGAGCAGATTAAGTTTGGTAGGCATAATTTGTTAGCACCTCTTTGCAGGCATTCCTGCTCTTGCACAATACATTTCAAAACATAATTTATCTTGTAATTAATACTTTGTGCAACTTTTAACTGTGCTAATTAGTTTCTCCAAGTTTCTAACTTACTCCCACAATCATTTCCAGTTTTGTAAACACTTCCTAATACTCCTATAAAATTTGTGAAAAATCATGAAACATTCGGAACTGTTACCTAGGATTTCATGCGATTTAAAAACAGCAATTTCATCTTCTACAGACCATAAATAATAACGACTCATTTTGAATCTTATGCATCCCATAAGCCATGACAAAATCGTAATTATACGGAAGTCAAGCCCTAACAGTATGCAGTTTGGTTTTGTACGAACGTGCTTCCAGGCAGACGGATGAGAAGCAGCAGCACAAACTTAAGTGAAAAAAAAATGTGCATAGGTTATTGATGGCTGTAACAGGACAAAAGTAAATAGTGAAAACATTTCTGAAAAGAAATGAAAACTCTTGATAGGCTACTTAAGGTTGCTAAATCATACAAACGCATGCATCGAAAATGTTCACAGTACACACACCACTTATCATAGCAGCCTATATTTTTGCCAGTTATGTACAATCGTTGTGATGATGTTTTTATTATTGTTATTTATCCATGCCATTCCATTCGCCTTCTCAATTGCCAACGATGTGGTTAGCACATCGTGCTATGATGCTAGGGGTCCCGGGTTCGAATCCTGACCTGGGCATGGCTGTTTCTGATTGTTCATCCATCAATTTCATCATATCATCCCTCATTCCAATCTTCGCAAATTAGCCAAAAGTGAAGCAAAATAAAGCAAATCAAATCAACCTAACCGTCTCAATTGTTAACATGGGCTTCAATGAAGTCCCATGAGAGCTATTTTTCTTCTTTGTGCAGTGCTCAAGATTTGTGTGAAATATAGTTTTACTTTTACATAAATTTATTAAGCATTTACTTAATTTATAACTAAATTTCACAGCACAATAATTATGCATTTATTATGAAATAATTTTTATAATGATCATGCATTAATACAAATTGTTGAAACATATGTCATTTAAAAATTAGATGTGGATAAAAATTGTACTTTACAGCAGGTTTTATTTACACATTGTATACTTAGGACATAGTGTAGATAGAGCACGTTGTATACTTAGGGCATAGTGTAGATAGAGCACATATTATCTGCTAGAACAAAACAGTACACTGTACTGACACAAACACATGTAAACATTTAGAGTTTGTTGTGTCGATTATGTGTTCATTACCATGTGCAAACTATATATATATTTTTTATTTTTCTCAGGTTCCAAGTTCATTCTGGCTTCCCTGGGATCCAGACTCAGAAGCATTAATGCAAGGCACGGTATGGGATTTGTGCTTGGGAAGTGTATTGTACATAAACTTCTCAGTTCAAATCCTGTATCAGCCAGCATAAAACATCTTTCGATGCATATAAAATATTAGGGATATCACTATTATAAACAAGAAGCACTATATTTCCTCTATTGGCAACCCCTCAGCACATTCATGTTTAATTATGTAACACTACTTATCTTTTAACGGTTAAAAAATTGTGGTAGCAATTATTGTAAAACAACATAACTTTCAAAATAGTTAATACATGAGAGGAAATATTTTCCTGTAGTTTACGGTTATTACAAGCATAAGAAAACAGTTTTTCTTTCTGACGTTTCAGGAGAACACACGCTCCTTTCATCAGACATTTATTTTTGTTTTGACTAAAGATACAGTTATAACAATGGTTAGTATTTTTTTAAACAATGAGAGGAAATTGCATTAGAACATGATTTTTAAAAAATTAATTTGGTGCACCAAAGCATTCTAGTGTAAATAGGTAAAGAGTTTAGGGTAACAGTTCGTTATATCGGAGACACATTAAAATTGGATATTTTGTGTTTCGCATGGTTCGTACTTACCAATTGTGTATTGTGAAACATAGTTCAAGGTGCCATTATGCTTTTTACACAAAAACAAACACAATTTTTCATAGAGAGTAGTTTTTATTATTCCTTTTTTCGCTTCCATAACACACAATATGGTGGGCAGAGGTTGACTACTGTTGTAGGTATGCAGTGTTTCCAACCTTCTTTACCGAAAAATACCTACTATCATGTTCGTCACGTGTGCAAATTGTATATTATTCATGGGTAGCTGACGGATAGCCCCACAAACCATTTCTGATAAGGTTAGGTTAGGTTAGGCAAGCTTAGTTAAAAAAAGGGGGGTTGGAAACTGACGGGGTTACATCATCAAACGTATGTAGCATCCAGTTCACGTAGCAAAAGCAATGGCACTTGTGCGTTGCTGAGATGTTTCTCTTGAAAAATACATGATTTCCCTTTCAAATAGATTCCAGGATGAAAGAAAATACCTCGACGAACGTTGTAAGTAGTTTCTTCTGTAAAAATTAAGAAATGTGTCTCCGATATAACGAACTGTTATCGAGGTTAGCAAAGTTTGCTATGATGCCAGGAGTTAAGGCTTCAAATCCTTCCCAGGACATGGATGTTATTGTGAGTGTCCTTTCGTCAATTTAAATATGTCATTCCTCATCCCCATCTTCATGATTAGCCAAAAGTAGCAGAAGACCAATGCAATAAATAAATCAATAAATAGGTTAAAAAAATATGTGAACAGAGCATTTTTATTTTAAATCTATAATCCCATATAGTTGGTTCTTTCATTATTGTGTGATTTTAGGTATGACTTGAGATGACCGGACCCCTCTCCGATTTTCTTCATATTTGACATACTCACTAATTGAGGCCTCCTAAACACGAATCTGAAGTTAAAATTTGTCGGTCACGTCTAGAAATTGCGAACCATTGACGCTAGCCTCACGAACCATTGGCACGTGATTAGGTTAGTTTCGGTTAGGTTAGGCAAACATAGTTAAAATTTGGTGTCGTGGTAGTATCAGGATCTAGAAATTGGAAATAATTGCGAACCATTGGCACATGGTTAGGATAGTTCTGTTAGGTTAGGCAAACATAGTTAAAATTTGGTGTCGTGGTAGTATCAGGCATATATATATTTGTTTGTGAAACAAAAAAATTCTCGAAAATCGACAGTTTCCATTCCGAAAACTAACGCCTTATTTTAGCTTATTTTGCAATTTCTAGACGTTTCCGACAAATTTTAACTTCAGATTCGTGATTTGGAGGCCTCAATTAGTGAGTATGCCAAATGTGAAGAAAATCGGAGAGGGGTCCGGTCATCTCAAGTCGTTCCGTGATTTCTAATCCAAATTGTTACAAATGTCAACATTTCTTTTTTGTTATCAACAGGAATGCAAGGTATATTCTGGAGTGTATCAAATTGTGATGTGTGTAACTTTTAAGAATTTCTTGAAATTCTCATTGAATGAAATTTCTGTAAATTTGAGGTGTAAGCAAATGTGATGTAAGTGGTTGTCTTATACATAGATATTACATGAGCAGCTAACAGCAGCTTGGTGTTACATGCTAAAAACACCAAACCTACTAGCATATGCATCTGATAGCAAAAACAAACATCTGAAAAGATTAGGGTGGTTATGTTTGATTTATTTCTGATCTCAGATGCAGGTGTGAGTAGGTTAGGTATGTCACGGTTTGGTGCTTTTACCATACTCCAAGTTGCTGTCACTAGCTGCTTATAGATAATGCAAATGTATGTTGTTGTTTTTTTGCCAGGTGGTGGCAGTAGTAGTCCATCTTCTTGGCAACAAACAATGAATAACTGTCTGCTGAGAATTCCATACAGTATAACATGGGATATGAAAATCGTCCTTAAAGAAAAAAGAAGTAACATGTAGGCCTATCTTTTATGTTTCCGTAGTATGTGCATTCAGTCAGAAATGAAATTCATATGTACAAATGTAGCATGTAACATGACAATATTTTATTCATCAATTAAAAGTTTGGCCAAGTTCAAGGCATGAACAATTTTTGAGCACAAAAACATTCAAATGTTTGTTCTAATAATTAGTGACATTTGTAATCCGTGAACCTTGAACTTAATTTTCGCTAGTGATTCCAATTGTTCAGATTCTACTTTACTAGGTTTGATACTCAGTGGAGGTACATAGTGGCCCGATTAGCTGGGAATTTCTATTTACAACTGTTAGGCCTATCAATTGTACTCTACTGTTTTCTTGGAAATCTACTGAAACTGAATGGTTTTCTACCAAACACCTACAGTAGATCTAATGTACAGTAAAGAGAAAAAAATAATAGGCAAATAGTTCATATCTTTTAATTTTTTTCATTCCACATCATATGTTGCTTTAAAGAATGGAATTCTGTTGAAGTGAAGCACATATTGTCCTCCACTTTTTTTACATTTTCATTTAAATTTCACATTGTGTAGAACAGACCAAATAAAAACTGTTATGGACAACTCGCCTACCATTTCTTTAACATATTGGCTGTAAATATAAATTGTCATTCCTCATGATAAACGATTTGTTTTCATATCTGCTTGAAAATCTACACACAGTAGATGTTTCAAAACACCTGTTGATGTACTGAAAACAGTACAGAAGAGACACTAAAAGTGTAAATAATTTCTTTAGTATTATTTTTAATGTGTATGTCATGTGCTTAGCATAAGATGATGGCTGCTCAGCAGGGCTATTTGTGCATAAAGTTGAGTAAAGAGAAACAGTTCGTACAAAACTGGCAACGTCAATCTTAATGGGTTTGAACAGGTTAAGAAAACGTAGACGTTCCTGCTATGAATGACTAACTTAAGAAAATGTAATGCCAAACAACTAAAAATTTGACATTTGTAAAAAGAAGAAAATTGAGTTTTCACGAGATATTCAATGGGTGGATAATTTAATGGTTTCTTACTCCCTGCATTATAGATAATAATGGCAAAGCATGAAAAATCAGCTGCCTGATCCTGTGGCCGAGTGGTTAGCACATCGCGCTGCGATGCCAAGGGTCCCGGGTTCAAATCCCGGTCGGGCTTGGTTGTTTGTGAATGTCCATTCATCTATTTCATCACTCATCCCATCTTCGCAAATTAGCCAAGAGGCACAACACGCGAAGTAAAATAAACTGGTACTACTTTACTATACCGGAGACACCTATCAATGTTTTATTTCGCAAATTTTTTACATTGCTAACGTACTATTCTGCATTGCGGAACATTTGTTTAGGTGAAATAATGAATTTCTAACGAAAATAATGTATATATTTCTTACAATAATGAGTACTTACTGTTGTTCCTTATTTCCCACAAACTTTCACGGGCAGCCCCAAAAATTCACGATAGCCTCACGAACCATCACGGGGACGAGGTATGCCTATTAGGTTAGGTTAGGCCTGTTAGGTTAGGTTCCATTAGCACTCCTTTCGTTCAATTTAGCATATACGGAAAATACGAGAGCGTATTGTGCTCTCGTGCAGAAAGGAAATGGCGGCAGCAGCAATAGCGCGTCGGAAATAGATTTTCGTAGAAAACCACATGCTTTCGCATTAAAATGGATCAAAACTACATTCCCGAACATCAACAACGCTACAGAAAATGATTTGCGTAAGTACTTTCTCCTGTAAATTTGAAGAACTCCGTCTCCGGTATAGTAAAGTGTTACCAATAAACTAAATCAATCAATCATGAAAAATCAGCTGCCTTTACATTTTGCATCATCATCATTCAATTGCAACACATAAGAAAAATAGTATTCCTTAGTTCTGCCGCATATTGTTTCAAGGTAAGGTAAAACCATAGGTAAAACATTGCATCTGTTATTAAATTTCGTGTATTTACACACAATTGCTTTAATTCAAAGAGTATTTTCACTTTATACAAATTACTTTACGGTTACGCGTACATTACGATTACTTCGCAGTTTTAACAAACTAAACTAGTTTTCTATTCATTCTGCCTAAACAAACAACTCTCGGAATCTCGAAGTACGACATGCATCGATAATGTCAAGGAAATAGCACAACAATCGATAAAAATATCGATTATTTCCATAGATATTGCTTAGTTTCGCCAAGTTCACCACTTTCCTTGTAGCCGTGCGCTGTAGACAATTAAAGATGTAGTCGATTCTTAGTAGACGGTTTCGTGAATCGCACTTTACTACATCTTTTACTACTAAAAACGACTACTTCGTTGTAGACTCGATTTTGTAGTCATTTTCGTGAATCGCCCTGCTGATGACCACATGACCGAGATGTCCAGGAGATTCCAGGATTCCCGAAGGAAGAATCCGTGTGGAAATACGATATTTAGTGAAGTGAAATCGAGACTCTTCTGTTTCAGAGAGACGGTTGTGATGTGTAGTGAAAATTACATTTTTCGGTGAACTTTTCTTTTCAGATACAGTGCTTAACTTTTCTCAGTGATTTTAAGACAATTCACATAGACTGAAATTTAAATTTCAAATTGAATTGTAACGCTGGGGAAGGGGAATCTTGTTACCCTGCCCCCTGTCAGGGCAACAATGTTTCTTTTCTTTATTGAAATATTTATTAATATGTTAATTAATTGGGTAATCAAGTGTATAAACATATATATGTGTGTGATTAGTGTAAATCAATTTATTATGCATTTTTAGGTTCGTATTATTCCATGTATAAATACCATGTAGCTCTCTGTTCTTTCTTCGTGTTTCGAACGTTCAAAAAAAAGGCAAGCAGTTTAGGTGTTAAAGCTTAAAAATTTTGAAAGAAGGGCAACAGACGCCAACAAAACGTATATAAACTCCCAGATGAGAGTGGGTGAGGTCGGCTGTTGGAACTGAGACTTGGAAGGGAGAGGCTGTTTTTGCTTCGGTCAGCTAGGACCGGAGGACAGGTCTCCCGAAACGGATGCTGTAAGAGATTGGATTGCCGGGCAAGCTAGCCAACATCCTTCACCGAAAAATACCTACTATCGTGTTTGTCACTTGTGCAAATTGTACATTATGCACAAGTAGTTGACGGATAGCCCCACAAACCATTCATAGATAGCCCCACGAACCAATATGAACGTTAGCTGACCGATAGCCCCACGAACCATTTCCGACAAGGTTAGGTTTGGTTACGTTAGGCAAGCATAGTAAAAAAAAGGTGGGTTGAAACACTGACAGGGGCTGACGTCATCAAACGTATGCAGCGTCTGGTTGTCGTAGGGCAAGCAAATGAAAGCAATGGCAATTGTGTGTCGGTGAGATATTGCTCTTGAAAAATAAATGATTTCCAGGTCAAATATATTCCACCATGAAAGAAAATACCTCGACGAACGTTGTAAACCTTGGAGAAACTCATTTCCGTAAGTAGTTTCTTGTGTAAAATTGAAGAAATGTGTCTCCGATGTATGAAACTGTTACCAACTTTTGATATCGCCTTCTAGACCATTTTCTAGACGTCAAATATTTGTGCACATGGGCATAATTTGAGACCTAACCAACTTTGGGGTCACAGGATCCAACTTGGGGCTTGACCTTAGAGGGGCAGAATCGAAAAGCTTTCTATTCTATAAAAAATAGCGTCCAGGAATATTCTGCTACTGTTAAATTTGCAAAATCATAAAAAATTACTCCTTACTTTACTTCTCAGCTCAGGTGCGAGAAGATTAACAAAAGTGTCCATAACTTCTTAATAAACCTGCAAATTTAGAAAGGGGGTCAGGTTCCCTCATTGCCTCAGATAAGTTATGCCTAAATTTGTGGGGAAATATAGCAGTTCTCGAAAATATGACAGGAGGGTCTATGGAGAACATACCGTGCGCGCCGCAATCGCACACACACGCACACAAACACGGCGGTGTTTGTGTGATTCAGATCAGAGAGGTCTCATCGCACAATTCCCAAACACCACTTGAGTGAACTCGCACTCTTTCCGATTAAAATTAACCGATATGCCATCTGGTGGGATTTCCAGGAAGTACTCTAAGTAGGATACGTTGTGTTGAAGTCGTTTAAAGCATGGGGGATATGCGAGAGAGTAAGGTCTACTGTTCAGTTTTTTTTTGCTCTAATTCGTTTTTTGAGTCAGAACAAATTAAAAGTTTTCATGTGTTTCCACTCCGTGGAATCAACAAAATGAAATTTGTTAATAAATCAGGGAAAACGTAATTGACAGAAGATTGGTATGGGGGATATCTATAACACTGTAATTCGGCAAGGAAATTACGAAGATGCACGAGTGTGCTTACTTTATTTTTCGAGAGATAAATATATGTTACCATGAAAGTAAAGTTTTAAATTGTACTTTATAAATAAAGCTTTTTTTAAAAAAAAATCATGAAGCGTCTTAACCAATGCGTCCATGTATTACCGGTGTTACGTATGTGTGAAATTTGGAACAGGTGCAAGTCGACTAAGAGCGAAGATGAAAATAGTTTGAGAATGAATTAATGTCAAATGTAACCAGAAAAAAGGTGGACATGCTAATGTTACTGTTTCATTCAGTACGATGTCCTTTTTCAGTGAGTATAGCCTGGTCATGAAATCGTGAATATTATTATTAAACCAGCCTTTCTCTTTTGAGAAAGAACTGCAGCGATATGTTTGCAATTTTCTCCTGTCCCAGCTTTTCAAGTACAGGCCAATTTCAATTCCTTTATTTTCAAATAATTTCCGAGAACCCCAGTTACAACATGACGTGCAGATGATACAGCACTGCTTTGGACAACCAGTGCGTATACAGAGTTTCGTCTGCATTTTCCGTGTTATTTTTGCCTATCATAATTAAATGCTTCGTTCTCAGTACAGCCATAGAAACTATTCTATGGTACAGCTTCACGTTCGTTAGAGTACCTGCAATTCACATCGCATTCGCAATATTTAAAAATAATGCGTAATTTAAACGTTTTCTACCATACCAGTCATGACAACACGCTGCTATTTTGCAAGGTTATTAGAAGTATATATTTTGTACTACTGCTGAATGTAAACAAAGATTTATCCTACTTAGAGGGGCCATATTGGAAGCGACACTAGCGCTCAGGTGGTAATTTTTGAAGGGAAATTCAGACCGAAATATTAGCTAAAAGGGAAAAGGGAATTTTGATTAAAAATATCACAATTTCAGGGAAATTTTAAGACTTCTGACTCTACATTATTACAGTTTATGTAAAGTTCCAGTTTCATATTCACATTTTTTTCCTGTTCCTTCTTATTTCTGCTCTCTTGAATATAAGCCTGTATCTATTTATATTTCTTTTAAGTTTATTGAACGTCGCTTTTCTGTATCTTCGGATAATTGTAACGATGAGAATTAACGATTTAATGGATTCATGACCATGATTCAAACCTGGTACATCTGACCAGAAAGCAATGAAGATGACATGTATGCAGGGACGTCGTTAGGGGGGACACGCGGGGCACTGGCCCCAGCAAACGTCCACGTGGCCCCGGGAAACTGATCTGTATTTACTGGAAATTTTACTTTGATGACAAATATTGCAAAATAATCCTTCATTAAATTTTGCTTGCAGTTTGAAACACTTCTTCAATTTTCAGTAGCACGAACCCAAGCAAGGCATTTCTTTCCTATTTCCCTGTTTTTTGCTTGTTGAATACAAAGAGATGTATTGGGAGAGGATGCAGTTAATGGTTTTGTGGTCCGCCCCGGTCAGGGAAGTCTGAGATCTATTGAAAATGCACGTTTCTTCCCTGCTGCACACCATATCCAGGATCCCCCAAAACCCGCACTTTCTCTTCATCTGGCCCTGCACTGGCACCATGGGCGCTGAAAAGAGGACACAAATAGGAAGATTTAGCTTCGAGTGGCTAGAACTTTCTGGGTTAATTATTTTATGGTTCAGAAAAGATATCCCCATGCGTTTCAAATCCCAAGAACGGAATTCTATTGCATGTCCCTTTTTCGGCGCGGGAATGAATGACATAGCGGTTCTTCTCACATGCACTCAACCCTCTTGCTAATGACCTGTTCTGCAAATTATGGGAAAGGCCACGTTCTGAAAATTCGGAGAAACATCGAAGCGGTCGGTTTGACGAAGTGTTTGTGATCTCGTTTTCCTACATCGCGAGTAAAATGTCGAATGAGAAGCTGCCAGATTGTCTTCCTCTGCAAACAATGGATCAGGATCTACTGATCGACCAAATATCCAACATATTGGCATTCTAAAAGAGAGTCTGGCTACCACAAAAGATCCTGGGTTCGACTCCCAGGGTGGTTGATCTCGTGTATAATGAAGAATAAACCACGTTTCAATTAAGGAAGGAAACTAGGCATAGCAATTATTTTTACAGCCGTCTGTATGCTCTTTAAGTATTATGTTACAAAATTTGTATATCTTTTTGACATTCTGTGATTTGTCTTCATTTAGCCTCCACCTGCAAATGCGGAAGCTGCTGCTGCTTAGGTTGCTAGGTTGGCTAGACATACAAATATAATTAATGTCTAGTCATGCAGCGAATAATACTTATAATATAATCATGAGTTATGGAAAAGCAAATAACTTATCAAGCATTATCTGTTTCAATTTGTTGTGCAGTGGTTAACAAGGTGCATTACGATGCCAGGAGTCCTGGTTGGAATCCCGGACTGGGCGTGTGTGTTCTTTATCATGGTCCTCTCATCAATTTCACATCACTCTTTGTAATCTTCATCTTCATAATTAGCCAAAAGTGTCAGAAAAGCGAAGTAAAATAAACCAAATCAATGATTTATATATTTCTATATTACGTCGCTTTTCTACCTCTTGGGTTAAATGCGACGATGAGGATGAATGATGAGCCGAAGGAATGGCGATGGGACAGACATGATTCAACCATACTTGTCCAATGTCCGAACCTTGGACCTCTGGTTTCGTAGCGTGTTATACTCAGTGGAATTCTTAGGAAGAAAAACTGTAAAATTAGGGTGAAAAGAAAGTTGTACGATGCATAAAAAGCCATGTTTAGTTCTTCTAAAACCTTCCAATTATCGAGTTCGTGTTTTAAGTCTACTGTATGCACAGTAAGGCTAATCGGGGATCCGAACCACTATGTGCCTCCACCGGGTACCGAATCCGGGACCCCTTGATTACAAGGTGGCGACGCTACCACTGCGTCATCGAGGAGGTCAAGAAAAACTTACAATTAGTCAGTAAAATTAATATTGAGGGACAAGGCCTGTGAAGAGTTCTTTCATTCGGTTGCACGTGGTCATCACATCGAGTCCCATAGTTTCGAGAGCAGAATTTGCTTCCATATCGCTTTCAAGGAATTGCCAAATTGTCCTCACGATGTTGGAACAGCACAGAAATTTTGGAACTAATACAAGCAGGCACATACCCAGGGAAGGGGCTCGGGGACTGCAGTCCTCTCCCGAAATCATACAAATATCTGATTTTAATAATGTGTAGTAGTAATTAAATTTACTTCATTAACAGGATTAAACATCTTGTATATGGTAAGTTGCAATATACCAAGAAATTCATCTTCAGCGCATTTACTCCTCCCCCCAACCTTTTCGTCTTTAGATGGCGGCTGCCGATAAGGTATAAGCCTCTTCCGAAATCAAATTCTGGCTACCGGCCTGACCACCAGGGATCGAACCTTGAACCTTTCGATTGATTGATTAATTGAACTGGTGTTTTAAGTCCACTTTATACACAGTAAGGCTAATCGGGAGTGGACCTACAGTTTAAAATGAGATCCGAACAACTATGTGCCTCCATCGGGAATCGAATCCGGGCAGGTTCTTGAACCTGCCGAACCAAAGACGAGAGTGTAATCATTTGAGCGTGTGGGAACTTTGTTTTATCCAGTGCCATCATATATTCAGTTTTCCACACACAAATAAGATTAATTTTAAGGAATTAGACGTGTGCATATAATTTCTTATCGTCATCATTTCCGAAGTGAACAATCAGTCGCCTCGCCTTGAACTAAGAGATACCGTATTCGATTCCGGTATGAACTGTATATATGAGAAGCCTAGCTTGAACTCATTACGCACACATTTCATATTTGCACTGTTGCCAATACTTGTAAACCTGCTTACAGCATTTTATATCTAAAACCACGGAAAAGGGTTTTATCTACTTCTCAATTTTCTTCCAGCAAATTTACAAATCTAAAAACTAATAACATTGTTTTTGGTGTATCAGCCATTAAGCTAATGAGTTCATTCTGCATTTAGTTTCCCGAATAATGGCTGTGGATTTCGCGAGAGTATATCCGTAGACTGTTGGGGGCTACAGAAGAAAATGATGTTCCTTTCCAATTTATTGATTGATTTTGGTGTTTTAACCCCACTTTATACACAGTAAGGCTTATCGGGACTGGTTCTACAGTGTAAAGTGGGATCCGAATCACTATGAGCATCCACCGGGTATCGAACTCGGAACCCCTTGAATACAAGGCGACGATGCTACCATGCACCACCGAGGAGGACCTTGCTCCTTTTCTTTCCAAGACTATATACATAGGCGTAGCTACGGGGTGTGCCGGGTGTGCCTAGGCACACCCTAATGGGCTCCTTTATCAAAGAGAATTAAAGACATATTTAAATAAGAGAGAAAATAAGCGACAGTTTGTAAGAAGTTGAAAATGTCATTACTTGGTACAAACGTGTGCATTATCGCTGATGAAACGAGTGTTTATAGATTTTCGATTTTTTGATGTCATTGGAGAAAGAAGATATTTACTGCATTCTACTCTGTACTACAAAGCTTTCTTCTATACCTGTCACAAGCTACACGTGTGAGAGAGCTTTCTCCAAGCTTATGCAAGTTAAAACTAAATTAAGAGCAACTCAGAAGCAGGATAGATTGGAAGCCCTGCTCTTGCTATTTGTGGAACAGGAAAAAGCTTCGTCTATTGATATAAGTTAAGTTATTGATGAGTTTAAGAACATTGTACCTTTTGACAGACGTCTCTTGTTATAGATGACATGTATTTTGATGTATTTGTTTGTAACATTTATGAACATTTTGCGTGTGTGTAATTTCTATGCAATTTGATTTTTCTACTACATATATTCAGAAATTTTCAACACTGTCATTTAGTGAATTTATATTCCTTTACAAACATCAGTGCAGTTAAAGAGCCAAGTGATTGTGTTGCAAAATAGGCTATTAAAAAGGTCCAAGACCTCAGTTTTTTCTCTTTGTGCACACTCAAATATAAAGTTCTAGCTACGCCTATGACTGTATATATACACACACACAAACAAACACATACATATATAATGTATGTATATAGTATAGGCCTATATGGTGTATAAATAGTTTGTTAATTTATAATAGTTTGATAGAAAAAAATCTTACGTTTGGGCCCTCCCAAACTGATCAACGTAGCTACGTCCCTGCATGTATGTGAAAAATTTGTGGAACATTTTTTATTCATACGAACATGGACCAACGGAAATTTTACTACTACTGCTTCTGCTGCTGCTGCTACTACTACTACTACTACCTCTGCTAATAATAATTATTATTATTATTATATTTGTTTAGGTGAAGGCAAAAAATGGTCCAAAAAGGGAAATTGTGTCCTCAGATTGGGGCAACACTGACTCTTTCTCCTCTGACGTCAGGTGAAATAAGTTTGATGTTAGGTTAGGCATGTTATTTAAGGTTTATTAGCATAAATAATACCTTTCTGAGTAAGACTAAAAAATTGTAGTGTATTTATGGTAAGATCCCTAACCATGACATGCCTTATGTAACCATATGACCAAACATCGAAATCAAAATCCAATTACGTCAGATGGCGAAGGGCGGGACTTGACCAGAAAAAAAGGGTTTGAGAAGCCTACGATAAGTGAGACCATAGACATACTAAGTGAGACCTGCTAAGAGAACTGGTAACACTGGAGAAGAGGGCATTTGATGTAGAAGTTTCATTATCAGTTTTGTAGCAGATATACTCGCCTTTACATAGTTAAATAGTTATTAAGTACGCAATTGACATAAAACCGCACAATTCTACTGTTGGTAAAAATTTACTATTCCACTAACACCTTTAACTTCTTCGTTTCGTCACTTTTAACATTCGTACTTATCTATCTGCTTCGCGGAACATTCTTTAAGGTGTATTCACGTTTTTTTGATGAAAGTAATGTTAGTCTTTCACATTACGAGTACTTCTTTATGTGCGTTGTCTCGCTTGCGTATGACAGTATGACGCGTACACCTTCGTAGATAATCGCGCGTCGTGCTTGTGTTTTGTGGATTTTCATTCGGTATCCAGTGTTTCCAACCTTCGTAACACAAAAAACACCATTCACGGATAGCCCCACGAACCATTTCCGGCAAGGTTAGGTTAGGCAAGCATAGTTAAAATTTTGGTTAACAGTTTCATATATCGGAGACACATTTCTTCAATTTTACACAATATACTATTTACGGAAATGAGAGTTTCTCGAAGGTTTACAACGTTCGTCGAGGTATTTTCTTTCATTGTGTAATATATTTGACCTGGAAGTCATGTATTTTTTAAGAGCAATATCTCACCGACGTACAATTATCATTGCTTTCATTTGCTTGCCCTACGACAACCGGATGCTGCGTGTGTTTGATGACCAGGCTAGTGTGAGAGAGAGAAAAAGAAGAGAAAAGTGGTTTCTCACTACCATACAAGGATTAAATGTGCCATGTTTCATCAAAATCTAAGTGCATTGGTTCTGAAACCCCCTTTTTTCAGTTGAATTGACATGGAACGACCCTTACTCCAACACTAGAATCACTTTAATGTAGCTATACTTTCTTATTTTCTTCTAGGTACATTGCACATCACTGAATTTGTAACTGAAGGAAATAGTTCACTAGAAAATGCTGCGGAGTTTAGGACTTTTGCTGTGGAAAAACCATGCAAGTCGCACAAGGCATTGTGTGTGGACATTGGTAGAGATATTTCTACCAACAATAATTTGCTTTATAGTGTGTTACAGCTATGCAATGAGTAATGAAAGCATGTATGATCCAGTGGACACACTTATCGTCCACCCAATGAAAAATAGTTCTCTCACAAGTTCTTCTGGGCTTAAAAGTGGTATGTGTGTATATTTTTGTTATTTTATGTTGTTTTTCTGCTTCTTTGTGCTAATGATGATTGTAAGTATGAATAATGATTAGATTTTGTTGATGAAGAGATACATGCACTCACGTTCAGTTCCACCAACCTCCATGGTGTAGTGGTTAGCATAGGAAGCTATGATGCCAGGAATCCTCGCCTGGGCATGAGTATTCTATGCGAGTGTTCTTTCATCAATTTCATTATATCTTTACTCATTCTCATTCTCGTGATTAGCCAAAAGTGGCAGAAAAGCAAAGTAGCTAATATAAAGCAAATCAATAATGTTCAGTTCCGAACCTTAAGACTTTAGTGGTAAGTTAATGGGTTAACTAACAACTCCATGAACTTGACCAGGGGTAGACAAATACACTATGGTACCTGAAAATCTTCACCTAGTGCCTGAATTTTCAAATCCAGTTAAGAAAAAAAATGGATTGGCCTATTGATATTTCCATTACCTTTTTTTTGTATAATGACCACAGTATATATGCTTTCTTAGTGAATCTGTGTCACGTGTATAATTAAATCAGAATTATAAGCATGGCATTATATATTTTTCACTGTTGTTAGTCGAATTTTAAAATCTGCAGTCATGTGATGGAGTCATCCTTTTTTTTGGCCACCCTGTATTTGAATGTATCATGTAGTTATATATGCTGTTGAGACTTCTATGGGAAGTCCACTCCAGCACTACAATTAATTACTTTTAATCTAATCTTATTTTAATTAATAAGTGAAATGTTTTAAGATTACATTTCAAAATGTGTAGCTTTCTCTTCATTGGATTAGCTCATATTTAAAAAAAAAAAAAAAATATGCTGGCTCCTGAGAAAAATGGGCTGGCACCTGAATTATTTAAAGTTTTGTATACTCCTACCCGTGAACTTGACAATCGAAGTAGTATGCAATGTTGTGGGGGAAAAAATTAAGGGGAGGATAGGTTTGGAAATGTAGCCTTGCTTCTTAATTGAGTTGTTTGTCAGAAATGCGACTTGTAGCTTTCCTGGTGACATGATTCAAACAAGTGTTCTCGGGTTACCAGTCAAGTTATGACAGCGTTACTTCCAATGTTCCATCAGTTAAGGAATGTAAACAATACCCATATATTTATTCTATACTTATTAAACTTATTGTTGTTATTTTCTGCAGGATTGAACACACAGCCTAGAGTGCCAGATAAATTTTCATCTTTAGTTCCATTGACTCGTCAGGTAAGTAGGGGAAATCGGAGATAGACTAATACAGTCTTTACTACCACTGTGAACCGATACCAATACTCTTATAAATTCCCACCGATACCCATGCTTCAAAATTGTAACATTTAAAAGTTGTTCAAAATATTGATTAATATTACAGTGCTTTTCACAGTCGAGTCGTCCGTGGAGTGGCGGCTAGCATACCAGGCAGTGAGAGCGCATCTGCTGCCAAACTGGATGCAACATCCGCGTAACTTGAACCACTAGCTATATAATGAAATAAGCTTGTACAATTACATTGACAGTTACAATTAAAGTGAGCATGTACCTTCTTACAAAAAGTGTTGGAAGTGTCATCCACACATTTACAGCATCTTTTTTAGGAAATTTTCACTAACACATATCAGTTCCTCTTCCGAAATTGCTTCAATTTCTCTCCTCACATTTACTTTCAATTTTTCTAATGTGTGGCTTCAGGTTTATAAGCTTGGTAGTTCGGCACACATATGTCATGGAAATTTCTGTTTCTTGTGCATGACGCCAGAGGGAACAGATCTTGTTTTCCTAAATTTGTTCACAAGTATTCGAACACTGTCTCTGTGTGAAACATGGACGTCTTGGAATTTTGATGCAAATCGTCTTCCAACCACAAGAATTCGTAATGACTTAAGAGTCACACATAAAAATACATTGTTTTAAATTTCATGTGTAGTGTGCCATTATTCGAGTGCAGAAGAGCACCAGTAATATGCCAAGTAAAACAAAACAATCTAAAACACATTAACTCTTCACAAACATGTGCAAACTGGACACCAGCTATCTGGATACTGAAGCACTGACGCATCCAGTGCCAAGGTCAGTGTAAAGCTGTGGGTATAAATGCTGGCAGAAGAGTTCTCGCTGCCTGGCATGCTAGCTGCCTTTCCAGAGACAACTCGACAGTGAAAAATACTGTATTATAATACAGGGTGTCCATTAATTATCTTTACAACTTTAGACTTGAATAACTTGAAAACTATACTAGATAATGACAAACGGTTTTCAACAAGTGACAAGAAAACTCATAAAGTTTTTTTTTAATTTCCAGGTGATGCAGATTTGACGAAAAATGTGGATGCCACAGGAAAAAGCTCAGTGTGTATCCTGGTTTATAGAGACAAAGTCCGATACCCAAGTGCAATGAAACTTTCGGACAGTATGGAAGGGAACCACCATCCTGACCCACCATTTGGGCTTGGCATACGTCATTCATGGAAACGAGTAATGTCCTCCATAAACAGGGGGCGGGTCGGCCATCTGTGTCAGATGCCAACGTGGACATGGTGTGGCGAGCGTTTGCAAGGAGTCCGACGAAATCAGTGCATACGGTGGCCAGAGAGTTGGCAATGCCACGAGCAACAGTACACAAAGTCTTGCATAAGAGGTTACGTCTGTATGTCTACAAGGTTTCAGCTGCTTCAGGCACTAAAGCCTACGGACAAATCTCTATAAATCAGGCTACACACTGAGCTTTTTCCTGTGGAATCCACATTTTTCGTCAAATCTGCATCACCTGGAAAATAAAATACTTTGTGAGTTTTCTTGTCACATGTTGAAAACTGCTTGTCATTATCTAGTATAGTTTTCAAGTTATTCACATCTAAAGTTGTAAAGATAATTTATGGACACCCTGTACATTATTGGAGTATTCAACTACATTTATAGGCATAAATATGCCATTGTTTTTCTTTAAAATATTAAGAAAAGAAAGTATCAGAGTATTAAAATACACATACTATTGGTGCAAAATCAATTGAAACTGATTTTTGCAGAACTTCCAAGATAATCGACTCTGCGAAAGTGTCACACAGCATGTTTTGAGTACCCTGTGTATGATCAAAGTGCCGGAAAAGTATTAGTAAATAAAATGCAATGGATACCTTCAGATACAAATACAGCTGGTATCGGCCGAAACCGATATATCGGCACAGCACTAACTAACATACCAAATTCTTGTACAATTCTTACGCCAAACTATTTCCATGTCATCTACACGTGTACAAGCTAGTTTGAATTACAGTTAATTATGTGATAGTCATATGTATGAATTATGTTTAATATTCAATATCCATGTGCCGGCCCCTGCGACGGAGTGGGTAGCACATCGTGCTACGACGCCAGGGGTCCCGATTCTAATCCCGGCCTGGTCATGGATGTTTGTGAGTGTCCATTTATCAATTTCATCATATCATCACTCATTCCTATCTTCGCAAATTAACCTAAAGTGGCACAAGAAGCTAAGTAAAATTAAGCAAATCAATCAATCAATGTCGATGTGTAAATTTAGTTACATGAAAATGTGCCTTCTCTAAAGAATAACACTCATTTGCCGACCTCTGTGGCAGAGTGGTTAGCACAGCATGCTAGCTGTATTCAAATCCCAGCTTGGGCATGACTGTTCTTTCTGTGTCTTCCTTCATCAATTCCTTCATCATCCCCATCTTCGCAATTAGCCTAAAGTGGTAGAGAAGTGAAGTAAAATAAATCAATCAATCAGTCTAAACCAAACGTACATTGTCTCAATATTGCTGCAAATTAATTACCATAACATTGATAACCATTGAATTTCTATTTCCTCTGAATTACATAAGGCTGTAAATGCTGTGACGAACTACAAGGCATCTGATAAGTCACATCCTATTTTTTAAATGACTACAACTTCTTTGTTTGCTAGTAAATTTTGTTGAAACTACTTTTATTGTGCACGTAAATGCTATTTTAAATATCTCTAGGTGATGCATTTATAGTGAAAACAATACTTTTTTTTTTTAGGGATGTTCAAATGGTGTGCTCAATGATGCTCAATATAAGTACGATGCCTTTGAATACCATGCTGCTCAACGATCAAAAACATTCTCTGTTGTTATAGTAATAGCGTACCTTTTACTTATACCTTCAGTGACGAAGAGAGTCGTTGAGGAGGAGGAAAAGGGAATTAAGGTTAGATTGCTATTTAACCTTCAGTAGCTAGGTCATTTGTTATTATTGTAAATCTCTTTGGTTTGTGTTTGTTTCTTTTAACCCCTTAATTGTGCATATATATGTGCCATTCACAATATGCTGTTGCAGTGAGGAAGGCTTATACGTGGGCTGTTCAAAAAGAAGGCCAGACTTTTGCAATACCACATTACACATGCTTGTCCCCTTCAAACTACTCCCCCCATGCTTGCAATGCAGTGTTCCCATTGTTTCTGCCAATGTTCAGATGCCTCCTGGGCCGCGTTTTTTGGATTAGCTCTCATGTTTGTTGTCACGTTCTTCTGAATTTCATCTATTCTTTCAAGGTTTTTCAACTAGGGAAACAAAGAAATCCACAGGGGCCAAGTCTGGAGAGTAAGGTGGACAGGGGACAATGGTTATCACATTAGCAGTCAAAAGCTGGCCGACAAGCAGTGATGTGTGACTTGGCATGTTTTCATGGTGCAACAATAACTCTTGTTTTTCCACAGCTAGGCATTTCTCTGCGCACAGCATCCCTCAAAATTGTGTGACATTACCCGATCCTGATGTTGACTTCTTCAGCAACCCTTCTGACAGTCAAACAACGATTTGCACGAATAATGGACCGAACAGCATCAATGTGTTCATTGTTTGTTGACATCGAAGGTCATCCCGATCTTGAATTTACCTTGATCGATGGTCTGCCTTCTTTGAAACACTGATACCACTCATGACACTGCAGTCGGCTAATACAGTCCCTCCCATAGGCTTTCTGTAGCATTTGCAGTTACACTTACATATTTACCCAGTTTAAAGCAAAATTTTGCACAAACACGCTGCTCCGCCTGGACCTTCATATTCACTGCTGTGAAGCGAATACGACGAGAACTTACTGCACGTGTTTACTTTGGTGGCTCTAACTGGGCTACTGGTGATCGTAGCTTGTTTCTGAAGGTTTCTGCTGGAGAATGCCACCTGCCGGAACTCACTACGAATAATGGTTCGCGCACTATGACAAAAGTCTGGTCTTTTTTTTAACAGGCCACGTATACGAGGGGGTGCCCAAAAAACCCTGGAATAACGCTATCCTGGGCGGAGCTTCCGTAGTACGAATTTTTCCCTCTAGGCAAGCATTGAGCAACTCGTTGGGAGTTCAGTGCATCCAGTGTCTTTGCCGGGGAAGGTTGTCTCTGGTCACGGTGATTTTTTCGTAAAAGCAGTTTCGCTCGCACCTCGTTTTTTGAGATGGCCGCAGAAATGATTGTGATGTTGAACACATCTTACAAGGACAGTGCTATGGGGAAAACTCAAGTGTACGAGTGGTTTTCTCGCTTCAAGAAAAGTGACATGTCGATTGAAGATAAACCCCGTTCTGGACATCCGTCAACTTCCAGAACGGACGAAAATGTCGATAAAATTCGTGAACTTGTGCTCGAAGACCGACGACGGACCATTGAAGAGCTGGTGAAGTTGTCTGGACTATCTTGTACCTCGGCTTAGCGAATTTTAACAGAATGAAAAGGGTCACTGCAAAATTTGTGCCTCGGAATCTGAGTGACCAGCAAAAAGTGTGTCAAGTGGAAACATGCCTTGCTTTGAAAGAAGATCTCCGAAGCCCAAGTTTTTGGCAAGGAACAGCATGACTCTCTTGCACCACGCCCCTTACTCACCTGACCTTGCTCCGTGCAACTTTTTTTGTTTCCCCGAATGAAGAGGGATATGAAGGGACAGCAATTTGACGACGTAGAAGAGGTGAAGAAAAAAACGAGGAAGGAGCTGTCAGCCATCACAACAGATGAGTTTAAAAAATGTTTCCAAGAATGGAATCACAGATTGCACAAATGTATTAAGTGTCATGGAGAGTACTTTGAAGGTGATAAGGTTGTTTTGTAAAATAAAAGAAAAATAACAGCTTTTTTAAAAAAAAATCTGGTTTCTTTTGGGTACACCCTCGTATATGCTTTGTGTTTGCTTTGACTAGATACGACTTCGGGTGGCATATATATACACCCAGTTGTTGAGAACATAACCATCATGCTAGGTGAGATTATGCTAGCTGTAGTAAAAGTAAAAAAAGTAGCAGAAGTGGAACAAGATAAGGAAAGAAAATAAAAGTTAAAAGTAAGAAAAGTTGTATTCTATTGTATGGTGTAGTTCGTGCATAATAGAAAACCGAAATATGGCTCCGAAATCAAATATTTGTGATTCGAACATTGGGTTACACTTGTTTGAAGTTTTGTTATAAGTATACTTTATGCACATATAGGCTAATCAGGACTGAACCTACATTTAAAGTGGAATCTGAACCACTGTGCAATGTGAATCCACTGGGTATCGAACCCTGAACCTCTTGATTACAAGGTAACGATGTTACCATTACACCGTTGAAAAGCCTGAGTTCCACTTGTTGTTGACCTCTGAATGTAGTGATATTGAATCTCAATTGGAAAATGAAAAAGAAGAAGAGTATTGAAAGGGAATTTTTCTAAAAAAAAAAAACTAAAAAAAAACAAGTTGACTTGTTCAGACAATTCCACACTTAAGGGGTTAAGGTCACTTTTTTCACATAAAGACTATTCCGAAATGGACCTACAGTTCAAAGTACGATCCGTACAAGTATGTACCTCACTGGGCATCTTACCTGGGTCCCCTTGATTACAAGGCAACTACAATTACAACTATGCCATCGAGGAGACATGTAGGCTTGTCTGGATGGCAGGGTTTCAACCTTTTGAAACGTGTAGTGGGTATATAATCATTGAATTATCACCTGTAGTTTTCAAGAAATGATGTGTGAAAGGCATGAGGGAAGGTTTCTTCGAAGTTCTTCCCTCTGTGGCAGCTGCGTGCACTGTTGCCAAATTAGCTCTTTTGGAGCCAGGACTGGTTCTTTCATGCAATTGTTTGGCTGTGAACTGGGATCCCTGCCCCACTATGGTGCCATCACTGGCTCTTGCCCACATAGGCCAACTTTTGCCATAAATATACATTTTGCATCTTGATATTGTTATATTGAAGAACAGAGTGTTCAGTATAAGCAATGGATGCATTTAACATAGAGGTGGGGAAGAAGATAGGAGAGGAAGAGATGAAGACCCTGTTGTTCGCTGATGACTTAGTAATAAGGAGAAACAGGAAAGAAGTCTGAATGAAGAAGATAAGAGAGAGAGAGAGAGAGACGTCTTTCTTTCCTTCGTGTTTGAGGGTCTCTCTCTGTCTGTAAGATATCTTTTTTTCCTTTCTCAATGAAGGAAGAAAGAAGAAAAGAAAAGTACAGAGACAGCTTGATAGTTGGAATGGGAAATCAGAAGAGCAGGACTGAAATTCAGTGCAGAGAAGAGCGAGGTGCTAATAACAACAAGAAACAGAGCCAGAAATGAACCAAGAATAAAGATTGACACGGAATAGTTGAGGGTAGTGGAGAGCTACAAATATCTAGGAAGCATAATTGAGAGAAGTGGAAGAATAGATGAGGGGGTAAACAGAAGAGGACAATTGGTGATGCACTATATCAAAGCGTTCGAAGATTAATATGGAATAGGGATGTACTATGAAATGCAAGAAGATAATATGTAATACATACTATGTGCCAATAATTATGTACGGAGCAGAGACTTGGACAATGACAGAGAGACAAAGGAAAGATGCCGGCAGTGGAGATGACATTTTTAAGGAGTATAGTGGGGACGACTAGAAGGGATGGAATAAAGAATGAGGCGATCCGACAGTGGGTGTGGTCAAGCTTCAGGACTGGATAGATGAGGCACAGATGAGATGGTTTGGACACATGAAGAAGATGGACGCAGAAAGACTATCCGTAAGAACTTACAATGCACAAGGAGTGGGAATAAGGCCATGGGGGGAGACCAAGATGTCTGTGGAAAGAGCAGATAGCGGAGAGTGTTAGGAGAAGAGGACAAGATTAGAACACCGTGGAAAGAGAGGAGTGGTGGAAGACCAGGAAAAAATGGAGAGGTTTGACTTCTATGCCGATCCAGCCAGAGGCAGGAAACGGCAGAGGATGATGATGATCGTTATATTAGCTATCGCCCCACCCCCTGTTATCTCCCCAGCTATTTTTTTATTGCACGGTGGCTGATGTGTAGATGATGCAATATTGTTATCCGGGAATACTTTGTTTTCGATTTCATACAACCATCAGTGGGTTATTGAGATGGGTGATGCTGCCAGATCTAGACGGTGAAAACTAAAAATTAATGTCTGGTGAAGAAAGCATGTGTTCTCTTGAAATGTCACAAGAAAAACTGTATTTTTATGCTTGTGAGAGAAATAATTGTCTTCACTTTAAAGTTAATGATAGTAGCAGCAGCTCCTTCCCCTTTTCCTCCCTTTGGAAGCTAAAATTACCCTAGCAGGCACTTTATCGAGCATTCAAGAATCTAGTCAGTTTTAACTCCAGTTAAGGTGAAATTTAGCTCTTTTATGCACATCAGGTTTGGCAACACTGTTGCAGAGAGAAATACACTACACTTATGGGTGTATCAAACTTGCAGTGGCGTAGAAAAGTACATGAATGGAAAAAGGATACGTTGGACAATTTCTTGGTAGTTGGAAAAGTTGAAACTCCCATTTGATTAGTCGTAACTTCATAAGGAATACATGATATTCTGTAAACACTTGTTCATCATATTTTTACACATCGTATCTCGCTTAATAATCAACTTTAAAAAATGTGTGCACTTGCAACATGGGGAGAAATTCATACTCTTGCATACTGGTGTTTTTTTTTTTGGTAGCAGTTCCCATTCTGATGATACTCAAATCAATGTAGAACTGGTGCGTAACTGTCACTCCTCCCCTTAATTGTTGCCATGTAGTGCTGGTTTTGTTCAAAACCAACTGCCCCAAAGTGTCAACCCCTATAGTACTTACTGTGAGTTTTTCCTCACTGATTAATTCAAATTTTTATAAATCGCTAATGAAATGTGAGCAGTATTTCACCATATTTTTCTTTCTTTATTTATTTCAGCAACTGTTGGTTGTTATGGGTTTCCAAGTGCAAATAATCTGGCTGGCCTGGCTCATTCACTACATGCTCATCGTAATTGTGTCTGCGTCGCTCATCACTGTTTTGTGGACAGCCCCATTCAACAAGAGTTTGGGTGCATTTATTCCCCACACAGACTGGAGTCTCTTGTGGACCTTTCTCATGCTGTATGGTATAGCAGGAGTTGTCTTCTGTTTTGCTCTGAGCACATTCTTTTCAAATCGTAAGTTTTCGCTGAAAAAGTTCATCAATAGAACCCAGGTGGCATTGAAGTGATGTTGTGCTCATTTCATAATGTTCTTCGGTGTTAGGATAATTTATTACAAGAAGAGTATTGCACATACCGAAGTGAAACCAGTACCAGGAAACAACGGGATGATACATCGTGTCGACGGTCCAGAGCTCGGCCAATGGATTAGGACGAATACATTCCTTATACATTGGTCTTCATTCACGAGCCAAGTTCATGCCAAAATTATTATTACAAGAAGAAATCAGAACACTGAAACATATTATAACATAGTACTTAATAGACTGAAGTTGACATACTTACAACACCTCGCCACTCATCTCCACACACACACCTTGCAGACAAAACACGATCACTTAACAGTGATACACTGGGTCAAAACAATTTAGCAGCGGAGATCGCTGATGGCCAGCGTTGCATACAAACACTAGTCTTTACTTACGCACCATTTCCTAACAAGTTAAAAAGTTAAAGTTGAAAACTGAGTTCAAAACCAAAAGTCTAAACTTTGTCGGGTGAGGAGAAAATATTTTCCTCTCCGATACGTAAAGGTGCTGGAGCGAGAGTGTTTTTGAAGTTCTTTCTTCATTCTTTATTTCCAGACAATTCCTTGCTGCGTTAGGAATTATCCCCTTTCTCTATTGGTCGTCGAACTTTTAACTCCTCCCACACGTAGTCATGTTTACACTGAAGAGTGATAATCGCGTAGCACAAAAACACAATAACACCTTGTTTGAGAGCTGATTTCGAGGACGAAAAGTATCTCGCTCGAATTAATTTTTACTGCTCACAGCTCAACACTTCGTTAAAGTTATGCTTTCTGTGGCTGTCTAAACTTCACTGAGGCGAAGATATATTTTTGGGCAGGGTTGTAGTTCAAGATTCCATATTATTATTTACCCTTGTCACTTCACTGTCACTGAGCCAGACTGGCGGACACGCTTGCCGAAATTATGTCGTCTCTTCGAGCCTGTTATGTGTAGGATGATTGTTTTGATTCCGGACCTGACCGGCTGCGCACTCCCTTGAGAACAGAGGGTCCTTGTTCAGGACGAGGGCAAGAGTCTCGTTAGGGGTTTTAAATTTTAAAATGCCTGAAGTTCCGTGATTAGCTGCTTCTCTAAATTTCAACCATCACGCTGAACTTGAATTGATGGTGACGTGAGCCGAATGTGGACTGGATGGATATCAGAGTTTATTGCGGGAACACACTGGCTTCTTTCTGTGGAAGTAGGTGCGGTGATATATTGCTGGGCTTCATGGGAAAGAATGCTGGTTTGTTTGAAACTGTTGTCCTTTTCTGAGAGAGCAGAAATAATGAAATCTTGGGCAGAAGTGCATAGAAAGACCGATGGTAATGGTAAATGGTAATTTGTACATCGGTTATATATTTCTTTCTTTTCTTTTCTCCCACTCATGCCGTCATGCCATATTTCGCATGCCCGAAACTATACAAAGCTACTTTTGTGCATTATTGAAATTGGTTGCTACACCTGTCAAGAAATGTTTTTGCATGTTGGAATTCCATGCAACAAAGTCCGCAATCAGCATGCATTTCCATTGAAATTTGGTAAGGACCCACCTAGTGACAATTCAATTCATGCCTGGTATAAACAGTTTAGTGAAACAGGATGCTTGTGTATGTGCAAATCAACTGGTCACCCGTCTATGACCTCAGAAGAAGACATGGAATGCATTTGCACAAGTTTTCTGCATAGCCCAAAGAAATCATTTGCACGTGCAGCTACAGAGCTGGACATGTCAAAAACCATTGTGTGGAAGCTTCTTCACAAACTTTTGTGCTTCATACCATACTGACTTCAAATACTGCAATTTTTCGACAATTGTAGCAGCCATTTTCACGAATGCACTAAACTAGCTCCACATAGTGGCAGGTATGTGAACTATGGTGCGATGACGTGAGCTTCTGTTTCGACTTGTGCTGGTTTCATTGCGGTAATTTCCAATATTCTTCTTGTAATGAATTATCCTAACTGTGAAGAACATTATGAAACATCCTGTATATAGGATTGGGTTATAAAAACTAGGGCTAAGCCGAAACCCATAACGATATTGATTCTCACCAATAGCGATGCTTGGAAATTGTAATAATTAAAAGTTGTTCAATATATTTATTAATATTAGTGTGTAAGTATTCCACTACAATACACATGCTTCAAAATATTCAAGAATTACATCAGAATATTAAAGTACCTTTTATGTAATCTCAAAATCCATTTTTTCACATTACTGATGCAAAATAAACAGGAATTGAGCATGTGACTACTAATAACAAAGGAAAAGGTCCTAACCATTTGGCTATGAGGGAGCTCCACATTATTCTTATGAAACCATGGCCACTCAAGTGGCTCTGGCAATGTAAGTGACTCTCAGCCAATCTGGCAGCCTGGGAACATCTTATTGAGATATACTGACATCATCAAACTCATGATCGCATAGGTTTGATGATATCGAGCAATAAAAATGAGTTTTACAGATATTCACCATTTTTTTCATTCTTTGAAACATTAACATTGATGTCAGTTCAACCCAAACAGTACAAGGTTCCAGGCTAAACGTATCCAAAAATAACAAATTATAATACAAGAACAACACTGTATATTCTCACTTGTGAGGTCACTGGTGCAGGCACATCTCCACAAGTCGATGGTTATCGGTGTAACATATGTGTAATCTACAGTGCCTTGAGTCGGGGGGAACTGGCAGCACTGCCAGAGGAAGATGGCTGAGGGTGAAGGTGTGGATCGGACAGAGAGCAGCTCGATTGCTTGTAGAGGTCTTGTGATAATAAAGTATGTTGGTGACTAAGGGAAGTCTTTTTTAAGAGATAGAAGACCACGAGACATGGCGCAGTCGTGTGGAAATGTTGCGAACCGAAAATAAAACTCGGGCTTCAGACAGGCGGAAGAACGGGTGAGTTGAGTGCCTACGTGTGAATTTTGTTCGCCGTCATGGAATCGGCCAAGATTCCCAAGGAATTGCAGCTTTCGGGTAATCTAAGTGAAAACTGGCGTCGCTTTCGACAGAACTTCGAAATATATATGAAAGCAGCAGGGCATAACACGAAGTCTAGTGACGTAAAAGTTGCCATATTACTTAATGCAATAGGTGAGGAGGCTGTTGACTTGTTGAGTACTTTTAGTTTGTCGGAAGAGTCCAAGAGTAATTATGAACACGTTTTGCTAGCATATGAAAATTACGCAAATCCGAGAAAAAATACTGTGGTGGAGAGGTATGTTTTCAACTCTCGTGTACAAAGTGAAGGAGAGTTCTTCGATAATTTTGTAACTGATCTCAAAAAACTGGTAAAGTCGTGTAATTTTGGTGACCAAGCAGATAGCGTGGTCCGAGATCGTATAGTTTTGGGTGTTCATGACAGAAGCCTACAAGAAAGAATGTTACGAGAGGGAGACTTGTCACTCGAAAAAGCTGTGGAAATGGGACGTTCAGCAGAAAGAAGCAAGCAACAAGCAACCACGATTCAGAATAGGAATCCAGGTATGAATGCTGTGATGGTCGTGAAAGCCCATAAGGAAGAAGAAACTCGTCCAGTAGGAGGTATGGTAAATCCTCATAAGTCGTACCAGAATAAGACGAACAGGAATAAGAAAAATGAAGAGGAATTATATCAGTGCAAGAGGTGTGGTTATAAGCATAAAAAATCAGCATGCCCAGCATTTGGTAAGCGTTGTAAAAAGTGTAATCGGTATAATCATTTTGCAGTTGGGTGTAAAGTGAAACAAGTAAAAAATGTGGAATTGCAAGATGACACGTCAGACAGTGGTGGTGAGGTGTTAAGTGTTACTGCTGTATTTGCAGCAAGTGGAAGTGCAAGTACCCACAATAAAGAAGACGGTCGGAAGGAGTGGTTAGAAAAAATAATGGTAGAGAATGAGGAGATTCAGTTCAAACTAGATACTGGTGCTGAAGTTAATGTGATGCCACTAAGGGTATTGAGTGAAATTAAAAGTAAGGACAAGCTAAGGCCAACAAGGGTGGTCATAGAAAGCTTTGGAGGTGCAAAAATTCGTCCATTAGGTGTGGCAAAGTTAAGCTGTGCGTCACAATTGTCTGAAATGGAGTTAGAGTTTGTAATAATTAAAGATGAGTTCAGGCAATGTAAGCCAATATTAGGTGTAAATGCATGTGTCAGCCTAAATCTAGTGAAAAGGGTGCAGGTTAATCCAGTATCCGCAAGTGACAAAATTGAGTTCATTGAAAGTAATAAAGATGTTTTTGAAGGAGTAGGTAAATGCTCAGGTAAATTAAGAATAGAAATAGATGAAAATGTAAAACCAGTTGCTAAGCCTCCACGAAGAGTGCCTCATTCATTGAGGCCTAAATTAAAACAAAGCTTAGAAGTGTTGGAAAAACAAGGTATAATAGTTAAAGAGGAGAATCCTCAAGCATGGGTCAGTAATTTAGTAATTATTGAAAAACCAAATGGCTCACTAAGGTTGTGTTTAGATCCTCAGGATTTGAATAAGGCCATTAAAAGAAACTTTGTGTTAATACCAACAGTGGAAGAGTTAAGTGCAAGGCTAAGTAACAAGTCACTTTATTCAGTACTTGACTTGAAAGATGGATTTTACCATGTAGAGTTAGATGAAGATTCAAGTAAATTGTGTACCTTCAATACTCCTTTTGGGTGCTACAGGTTTACTAGATTGGCATTTGGTTTGTCAATAGCACCGGAGGTTTTTCAGAAAATCAATGAAAAGAATTTTGGTGATATTTCAGGTGTAAGTATATACTTTGATGATTTGTTAATCGCTGCAAAAAGTGAGACTGAGCATGATATAATATTGCAACAAGTGTTAGAAAGAGCTAGAAAGTTGAATATAAAATTCAATCCAGCAAAAGTACAGTACAAGGTCAGTGAAGTGAAGTATGTGGGTCATGTGTTTTGCAAAGAAGGTGTAAAGGCAGATCAAGAACAAGTCAAAGCCATTATCAGCATTGAGGAACCCCGAGGTAGGAAAGAATTACAAAGAATTCTAGGTATGGTGAATTACTTAAGTAAGTTTATATCAGGTATGTCTACTGTAACAGCTCCACTACGAGAACTTCTTAAAGATAAAGTTCATTGGCAATGGTTATCTCATCATAGTCAAGCATTACGGAAGTTAAAAGACAAGGTGTCTACAACTCCAGTGCTAGCCGTGTTTAATAACAAAAGGAAAGTTGTCATTCAGTGCGATGCCTCTAGTGAAGGGCTAGGGTGTTGCTTATTGCAAGAAGGTAGACCAGTAGCGTATGCTTCTCGTAGTCTAACAGAGACTGAAAAGTCATATGCTCAAATAGAAAAAGAAATGTTAGCAATTGTGTTTGCAGTAGAAAAGTTTCATTATTACATTTATGGTAGGCAAACTGAAATTCATACAGATCATAAGCCATTAGTCTCTATAATGCAGAAATATGTAGCAAATGTTATGTCAAATAGGTTACAAAGGATGAAGGTGAGATTGTTGAAGTATAATCTGAATGTGGTGTATATTCCAGGTGTAAATATGCACATTGCAGACTTGTTGTCTAGGTCGTTCATAAAGGACAAAGTACAGAGTGATCCATTCTTAGCAGAAGTTGTCCATAGTGTAACCAACCATTTGCAAATCAGTGAATCACGAAAACAAGAATTTTGTGAACACACCAAAAAAGATCCAGTTCTTTGTAAAATAATGGAGTACCATACAAATGGTTGGCCAGTGGAAAAGAAATATGTGCCAGATGAAGTAAAAGTGTACTACAAGTTACGTAGTGATATTCATGTAGAAGGTGGATTAGTGTTTTTGGGACATAAAGTAGTTGTACCATTAAACTTAAGAGAAAAGGTTCTAATGTTACTGCATGAAGGTCATTTTGGCATTGCTAAAACTAAACTGAAAGCAAGAAAAGTGGTATATTGGCCAGGGCTAGCAACAGATATTCAAAATTTAGTCCAAAATTGTAGAGTATGTGAAAAACATCAGAGGTCAAATTGTAAAGAACCATTAATCTCGCATACTATTCCAGAATTGCCATTTGAAAGGTTAGGGGTAGATATTTGTGAGTATGGAGGTAGATCTTATCTAGTAGTTATGGATTATTACTCTAAGTGGTTGGAAATTAGGCCACTAAAGTCTAAAACATCGACAGAAATAATAGATAAACTGAAGTCTATATTTGTAACTCCTGGGATTCCACAAGTTGTAGTTGGTGATAATATGCCTTTTGGATCATTAGAGTGTAAAAAATTTGCAAAACAATGGGATTTTAATTTTATAACCAGCAGTCCCAGGTATCCGCAATCAAATGGACTTGCTGAGAAAGCTGTAGGAATTGCTAAGTCATTGTTTAAAAAATGTAATGAAGAAAACAGTGATGTGTTGTTAGCTCTTCTAGAGTACAGGAATTCTCCTGTAGCTGGTTTAGATATAACACCAGCTCAGATGTTGATGAGTCGAAGAGTAAGAACTGGTTTAGATATAACACCAGCTCAGATGTTGATGAGTCGAAGAGTAAGAACTAGGTTGCCTATTCATAAAGAATTATTAAATCCGGAAGTACAGTTGAATGTAAAAAAAGTACTAAAGGAAAAACAGGATAAATCTAGGAGTTACTATAATAAGTCAGCTCATGAAAGACCTAAGTTTAAGCCTGGTGAAAACTGTTTAATTCAGAGGGATAAGGTGTGGGTACCAGGTCAGGTAGTTGCAAGTCATGATTCTCCAAGGTCATACATGGTTAGAGATGAAAACAATCAATTGCTTAGAAGAAATAAGGTACATTTAAAAAAATCTAACAATGCTCCAATTTTTAAAAATGTCTTAGATGATGAACCTTGTAATGTCAAGACATCTGTAGTGTGTCCAACATATGAACCTTGTAATGTCAGAACGTCAGTAGAATCTCCAAACTCTGTAAAAAGTGGAACTGAGACTGAAACAAACAGCAGTAAAAATATGTATGTAACCAGGTCTGGTCGAACTGTAAAACAGCCAGTCAGACTTCATGATTATGTTTAGTAATTTGTGTATAAGGAATTATTGTAAAGGGGAAGATGTAACATATGTGTAATCTACAGTGCCTTGAGTCGGGGGGAACTGGCAGCACTGCCAGAGGAAGATGGCTGAGGGTGAAGGTGTGGATCGGACAGAGAGCAGCTCGATTGCTTGTAGAGGTCTTGTGATAATAAAGTATGTTGTTGACTAAGGGAAGTCTTTTTTAAGAGATAGAAGACCACGAGACAATCGGGTCAGTCAAGATGCGAATGCCACAGCAAAAGGTTCGAACCAAAGAGACATAACAAGTTGCATGTCGCTCTAACTGGGCTGTTTTCTCAGTCTGTTCGCACATGCACAATGAATGTTTTGCTTTAGACTGAAAGGGCTTTTGTCAATTGCCAGTTCAGTCTGAATCTTGTGCGTCACCTGTCGCTTCGGTCTAAAACATCCCTAAAACCTGGTGCGTTATCTTTTGTAGTAATCAAATATGCATTTTAATAAACCTTATACTGGCTGACAGTGCTGAAAGTGGCGATTCCTAGCTGGGGGAATGCTTGTTTGAGTTTGGGGATAGGAGGGGGGTGCATGTATATATCAACATGGAGACAGTGCTGACATCCACGGTGGAGTGGTCAGAACAGCGTTCTACAATGCCAAGGAATCGCGGAGTCAAATCCAAGCCTGAGCGTACGTGTTTTTCATGATTGTCCATTCATCATATCATCACCCATCCTCATTGTCGTGATTACCCAAAAGTAGCAGAAAAGCGACGCTAAATAACAAAAATTATATCAAAACATGAAGACAATGCAGTATGTGGGGCTGAGTGCTTATACAAATTATGCTAGTTGGAGGGATACTTTGTAAATATTTTACATGTTCAGTTCTGTATACCTTTATCCCTTATACCCTGTAATAATAGTGCAGACAGTTATAATACTTTCTTTCCCCCACCTGCTATCAGCACATTGTACTAAAACATGCTTCTCTGTTCTAGCATCCAATGCTATGGTGCTTGGTGTATTACTGTGGAACATAACCTTAATCATGCCTCTTCTGCCAGCTGAAGAAATGTCAATGTCTCTCTCCAGGATGCTCATATTTTGTATCCTGCCAAATGAAGCTCTTTACATAGGTTTTCATCTTTTCTATGAATTCGAAGTAGAAAGTAAGTCATAACATCCAAATACGCAGTATGACTAAACTAATGTAAGATCTGTCACATGGTTACATAGAAATTTAAGCGAAAAATGAGGTCTCGACCAGGACTTGGGCCTGGATCTCTGACCAACTGTTTGCATGATTTTTCGCTCTTGTTGATTTACCTGTGTGAAATTGTCCCCGTCGGTGCTAATTGCAGAGTGTCTACCAGTCTGGAAAACTGGTATATCCTGGAAGATCGTGGAAATGTCAGGGAAATTTACTGTCTTTTTGGAAAAAATCAACATTTTTGTAGCAGTGCACTAAAAGTAGGTTTCTCGGCAACGAAGAAAAGGACAAGCAAGACATTTTGAATTTGCTGTAGACAAACTTATTTCAATTTTATGTACTGAATATTACCGGTAGTTACAGTATTAAACTGCATTTAGTGCAACCTGTCACGTTTCTCACACTTGTCGATTGGTGGCATTTCTAGCAGAAGCGAAATGGCGTTGCCACTGTAGTCCATGTGAATTCATCACTGGGGGAAGCCGAGGCCAGGATGCAATTAAGATACGCTTATTAAGATTACACCACACTAACCAGCAGCGCAGTTACAAAACAAGTTTCTTCAACAGGACACAAACAAAGCATGTGTGAGTTACACTACAATCTGAGTAACCACCTCTCTTCTGGCTTCCATTCACTCCTCGCAGTGTAGAAGATGACTTTTTCCTTGTTTCCCATTGGTGCAGAACCTGTCGAGCAATTGATGGAGTGGGAAACATGACAGGTTGTACCAAACACAGTTTAAATACTAGGAAATGGGGTTATGTTCTGAACTGTACTGTAATTATATATTATTTATGCTATAATTGTATTTTTTTTAAAGAAAGTAATTCTTTATTAACCATTAGTCAATACATGGCAAGCATTATGCAAAAGCTCACCTCTGATGTTCCTATCCAACAATCACTTTCTGTTCAATTTTCCTTCTCATTGTTAATTTTATCATGTGAAGTGAATATTCTAAAACACTTGGTTAAACGGGATTCTAAGTGTTGTACTTAGCTAAAATGTAGCGACATTCTTACATACATGTTTAACCTTTTGCCGCCCAAGGCCTTTTCACATGTAAGCCTCTCTGGCCCGAGCCGATTTTGAGCAAAATGCAGAGTTTCAATTAAATGAGTGTAGATCGGAGGCTAATTGCCCTAGAGAGATGAGTGTATACCGTTGTACGCGGAATGAACCAGAGATTCAGACTATATGAAATTTTTGCAAATTCGGCGTATATGTGGTGGGGGGAGGGGGCTAACTCTCAAAATTCCAAAATTTCGGGAAAAAAATTTAGTTCCCCCACTCTCCCCCCAAGAAAAAAGTACATGACAGTGTCGACATGCACATGGAAATGATCGCTGACATGTAAGAAACACAAAAATATTTGCATTATTATCATATGACCAATGTAACTTGAGTTGTAACCCCAAGCTTCAAAATGCAGCGGTACCTTGAAATGACTATAGCTCAGAAACTAAATGCCCTAGAGATATAAAAGATATACCGTTGTACGCAGAATGAATCACATATTCAGACGATATATAATTTATGCACATTTGGCGTATATATGGAGGGGGAAAGGGGGAAAATTCCCTGAAAATACTTTTTTTTAAAATGGGGTTTCGCCCCCCCCCCCCCCCCCCCGCCCGCACGAAAAAAAGGATATGAAAAGTTCAAAATGCACATACAAATTATCGCTGGCATGTAAGAAACAGAAAAATATTTGCATCATTGTCCTCCTCCGTAGTCGAGCGGGTTAAGGCGTTCACTCGTCTTGAGATCGTTCGCTGCGGGATGGCGTAGGTTCGAATCCGGCTCTGGTCGGAATTTATTCGGCCTACGTATAGGGCCGGTGGCAACCCACCATCGTGAGGAAATTGGGAAGCTCCGAGTGAGTGAGCGTAACCCAATCAAGAAGACCTGCAACGTCTGGGGGCTCGTCGGGCTGATCCCCCGACACTCCAATACTGGTCTAAGATCTCCACGCTACAACAGGTGACGGAGGAACAGTGTGGGAGGGAGACCAGCAGTCGGTAGGTAAGCCAAGGCCCTCACGGGCTGTAGAGCTATGGGTTATTATGTCGTATGACCAATGTAACTTGAGTTGTACCCCCAAAAGGAATGGCCACTGATTCAAGTTTCAAAATGCAGCGGTATCTTGAAATGACTATAGCTCAGAAACTAAATGCCCTAGAGATATGAAAGAAATACCGTTGTACGCAGAATGAATCACAGATTCAGACGATATATAATTTATGCACATTCGGCGGGGGGAAAGGGGGGAAATCCCCTCAAAAATACTTTTCTTTAAAAAAAATGGTGTTTCCCCCCGCCCCCCGAAAAATGTCAAAATGCACAAAATGCAAAATTTATGCAAATTTGGTGTATATATGGAGGGGGAAGGGAGAAAACCCCCAAAAATTATTTTAAAAAAATTGTCACTTCACCCAAAAAATGTCCTCGCACTTGTGCACAAAACGACACCTACGCACAACATTCACGGACGAAAATCTAGAACGTAGTGAAAAATGAGCACCAATTCTTGCAGCTGCTTGAAATTCTATTTTTTAGACAATGCTGGGTAACCCCTGTTGCCACTTGTGGACACTTGTGCTAAAAAAAAAAAAACAAAGGTTTCCTTCAGCACGCTTCAAAATTCCATTCTCACAACGCAGATTCAACAACCAGTCTTCCCCCTCCCCCCTGTTTGCGCCCTCACGGAAAACTTTCATTTTGACATCGGATACTGATAAACAAGCTTCCTTCGAATGCAGTTCACAGGAGGGAGTGAAAAGCATTGCTTTAGAACAACAAAGCAGGTCTTCCTTTGTCGGAAAAATTTAACCTTGAAAAGAGACGCAAAAGAGAAGTCCCTTTTCCCACCTTTCCCCCTCCATTTTCATGACAAAAAAATGCAAAAACCCATTTCTGTTAAATACATGTGTTAGGAACAATATAAAAAAATAAAATCGAAATTCTAGCCAAAAATAGAAAAGTTATAACGTAAAAACTACAACCTTGACAGCATCTCGACCTTGGGCCATTGGGTATCTCGTTCGAGACGCTTGGGCAGCAAAAGGTTAAATATGAGGGGCATGTAAAAAAAGGGCCGATTGGTTATTATAGAGAATAAAATCAAGCAAGAAAATTTTTATTTTGATGCTATACAAGTGCATACCCTGGCTATTTTTCTACGTAGTCACCATGATGCTCCAAGCAGTTTTGGTACCGTGGGACAAGTTTACATAGACCCTCTGTGTAGAAATCTGCCGCCTGGGATCTCAGCCAGTCGAGAACTGATGTCTTGAGAACATTACTATCATCGAAACGTTGCGAAGAAAGCCACTTTTTGAGATGAAGGAACAGAAAGTAATCACTTGGTGCAAGATCGAGACTGTGTGATGGGTGATTAAAACGTTCCCATCGGAATTTTTGAATTGTCGCAACAGTACTGTCATCTGTGTGTGGCCGGGCGTTGTCATGAATAAGCAGAATTCCAGACCGAAACATTCCTCTTTGCCGGTTTGGGATGGCACGTCGCAGATTAGACAGTGTTTGGGAATACACATCTGCTGTGATGGTTCGTCCCGGTTCCAGGAATTCCACGAGGATTACACCTTTTTGGTCCCAAAACACGGTTGCCATGGTTTTGCAATGTGATGGTGTTTGCTTGAATTTCTTCGGTTTCGGTGAACTGGAGTGACACCATTGCATGGACTGCTGCTTCGACTCACCTGTGACGTACGATATCCTGGCTTTGTCTCCAGTCACTATGTGAGAAAACAAGTCATCCCCATCCTTCTCCCAGAAAATCATGTGCTGATTTCATTCTTTCATCTTTGTGAGTGTTTGTCAATATTTTTTGCACCAACCTCGCACACAGTTTGCGATAACCGAGATTGTCCGTTACAGTTCGGTGCAATGTTTTATCAGACACTTCAGGAAACTCCTTGCCTAGATCAGTAATGGTGAAACGGCGATTGGATCCCACTTTCTCATCAACATGTTGAAAAAGTTTGTCTGTCTGAACACTAGGCCTGCCACTCCGCTCGTCATCATGAACATTTGAACGTCCTTCCCGAAAAGCACAGCACCATTGTCTTACATTTCCTTCACTCATTACTGTTGGTCCGTAAATGCCACACAATTCCCAATGAATGTCAGCTGCACTCAGTCCTTTTGCATTGAGATATCTAATTACTGACCTCACCTCGCATTTGGCAGGATTTTCTATTACAGCAGCCATTTCAACTTCCTGCTACTCGCACGTACGCACCTCCATGCTTAGAAATATACCTCTGTTGCAGGCACAGAATACTAAAGCATGCTTCCGTGCACGCGCAGTGTTGCCAGTCCCAAGTAAAAAAAAATTATCGACCCTTTTTTTTTTGACATGTGCCTCGTATATGAATTGTCCTAATGACTTGATCTGGAATATTTTGGTTCTTTGTCTGGAAAACCAGGAATAGTCGGGGAATTTTGTTTCACAAAATTGTAGGAACCCTCTAATGCAACAGGATCTATTTGTTGCCTTTGAAACACTGTTGACGTTGACTGTGCCTGGTTTCTCCTAGCATAGAGTGTAAATTACATACCTCTGTCGGTAGAGCAATAGCACGTTATGCCAGACACCCAGGTTCAAGGGAAGGTTGAGCTTGCATTTTTCACTGAAACTTCTGTGTGTGCCAAACAATAACATCCTTTTTTGTTGTGATATTTAAGCTTAAAGTGAAAATCAATTATATTTATTAGAAATTGGGCAGATTAATCAGTATTCTATTTATTTGTATTGGCCAATAATACGTTTATTCGTAAAATTAGCAATAACTTTAGTGATCCATAAATAGATTGAAAATTAGTGCTATTTTGTTAGTATTCTAATGGATAGAAAGTGGTAATTCAAATAACTGTTTGGCTGCCTTAGCTGAGACATGGACAGAAGTGCTCATGCGCCAACTGGACGTGTTGGGTGGCTAAGTAGGGGTGAGTAGGTAAAGTGGATTTTGGGCAGGAAGAGGAGTTCAGTGAAAATCGTCTCCTCATGAAAGAACAATGAAAGAACATCGCTGGCAAAATACGCTGAGAGATATTTATGAAGGAAAGAGCTTGGAATTAAATTAAGCAAACAGAACATATCTGGAAAGTATTCATCATGTCACATTAGCAAATTAATTTGTTTGTAAACTAGTAACTTAATTTTAGATCCTTCAATTAAATTGATCTCTTTAGCAAATATTAGGTGCATCCAGAAAGTGAGTTTCCAACTCACCCACAGGTGGCAGGCCATGCGTATTGAAACCGGTTTTGCCCATGTGTGAGAGGGACATGCCTTGGCTAGTGAATGTCCTAGAACATGCCTCCCGAAAGTCATCAGTAGTGTTGCGGCAGCGACGAAACATGGTGGCTCTTATTCCATATCCCGCCACGTGCGAGGTTTGATCAGGGATCAAGTTCTTGAATGCTCTTATGGACAAGCTTGTGGAGAGGTGCAGCAGCAAATATTGGAGGATTGTCGCGTCACGTTCACGGAACTCAGCAGCCATTTCCCGCAGATTTCTTGGTCGTCGTTGCACGACATTGTTACCAAACGCCTCTTGTTCCAAAAATTGTGTGCCTGGTGGGTGCCGAAACAACTAACACCCGAACACAAAGGAAAATGCATGGGCACGGTGCTGACATTTCTGCACCGTTACCATGATGATGATGATTTTCTCAACCGGATCATCACAGGGGACGAAACGTGGGTTGCATACAGCACCCCAGAAAGCAACGGCAGTCCATGCATTGGACGAAGTTCAAACAGAATGTGTCTGCACGAAAAGTGATGTGCACGGTGTTCTGGGACAGACAAGGCATTCCATTCATAGACTTTCTGCCCAGAGGTGAGACTGTAAACGCTAACCATTACTGTGAAACACTGGGGACATTGCGACAAGCCATTCAGAATAAGCGACTCAATAAGCTCAGTGCCGGGGTGATCTTGCTGCACGACAATGCGAAGCCGCATATGGCTAGGCACACTGCAGCCCTTCTGGACAGGTTCGGTTGGGAGGTGTTCGATCATCCATCATACAGCCTGGATCTCGCTCCCAGTGATTACCACCTGTTCTTGCACCTGAAAAAGTTCCTGTTCAGTCAACATTTTCACAGCGATGAAGAGGTTCAGATGGCTGTCACACAGTGGTTCGGTGCCCAGGTGGCGAACTTCTATGATGCAGGTATACAGAAGTTGGTCCCACACTATGACAAGTGCCTGAATTCCGGTGGGAATTATGTTTACAAGTAACTGGACAAGTGCTGTATCTGTGCCACTAAATCATTGAATGAAATAATGTTTCCTTTTTGTGCATGACCCCAGGGAAACTTACTTTTTAGATGCGCCTTATATAATGAACACAAATGCGGTACATGTGATGTGTGTGTATGATGTGTTTGTATATTTGCATGTAATTTGTACTGTATGAACAAAAAACAGCCTACGCCTTCTGTGATTGTATGTTTAATCCTCTGTAGAAGTGTAAAGAATAAATCAATAAATTTACGCAACGTTAATCAGGATAATCACTAATAATATCTAACTGTTATAAATATCATGAGTTAAAAAAAGGGTAGTTACTGAATGGTTTGTGGCATTATCTATTATAACAAGGGCATTTTGTGCCAAATTTGGGACGAGTTTTTATTTTGCTTATTCGGACTTGCTATGTTTTGTAGAATATGCAACAGGGACCAAAACGTCACCGTTCTTGTTCCACTTCGAAATGGTTTGTTACGAATTGTAAGAGCCATCACAAACACAACAGAGTGAGCTATAATAAACAAAACAAGCGAACCCATGCAAGCAAAATATCACTGCATAGTTTCACGAGTGCTTCTACCTGCATCCTCTGTCACGTTTGGAATCGTCCTTTCCTGCTAGTTTTGTCTTCCGACTATATGCCCATGGCTTTCAATGACGATTAAACCTGGGACCACTTGCATCAGAGATAAGGACAACAACCATTTAGTTATACTGGGTCTCTCTTATACTTTATATTATTCACATCCAATGAATCATGGTGCATGTTACATCCTGGCTTGGTAATGTTGTACATGTATTATGTATTTCAGAGAATGGGCTCTTTTGGCATCATTTCCTGGAAGGTGCACCTGGGCACAGAGGCACTTCAATGGCACATGTATTCCTTATGTTCATAACTGGCATCATCATCTTTGGATTAATCACGTTCTGTGCAGAACGAGCAAAAATGGGGAAGTCGGAGATACCAAGAGCATGGTACAAGTTACGTTCAGTAAGTAATTAAAACAGAATTTTTCTAGGGGATGTATTGATACAAAGAAAGGTGTTAGTATCAGCCCATACAGAATCACTGAAATCGGGCAGAGTGCTCCCGTGTAGCCAAGTGGTTAGTGATCTTGCCTTTGCTGCACATGATTCTAGGTTCAATTTATTATTATTATTATTATTATTATTATTATTATTTATTATTTCCATAGGGTTACAATTAAGCCATACAACATTTCATTTTGAACAAAATTAATACAAATAATGACTTGATGCCCTATATAGTAAAAAAAAAATTGCAAAAGATACATCTAAGGAAAATGTGATGAATTTACATTAGTGTATATATAGTGTTCTATAGTAGCAATGAAATAAAGAAAGTTTGAGAGTTATACACATTTAGAAGAAAAGAAAGTGTAAAGGTTTGTGGGTTTGGATATGAGTGTGTACGGAATTGCTGTTCGAAGTACAGGGATGAAAATTTTAAAATATATGTGTGTGGGTGGGGGATGGTGAGAGGGGGGGGGTAAGCACTGAAAACAATATTACTGGAGTTAGAATTTATAGACATGTGAACGTAGAAGATGCCAGAACTGCGCTTTGCTGGTACTGAGTTTGATCTTTGTCGGGAGTGAATTCCAGGTTACCGCTGCTAAGTACGAGAAAGACTTCTGACCAAATCTGCTTTTGTTGGGTTTGGGGATTACTAGGTCTCTATGTAAGGACGATCTGGTGTTTCGGGTGCTGAACTCTGAGAAGAGCTTAATCCTATGATGCAATGGAGATGATTTGTTATGTATTCTATGGAATACCTTATTCAAGTAGATGTAGTATATTCTCGAAGTGACTGTAGGTATATTGTAAATCTTGCGCAATTGTTGGGAATTATATTCTTGGGGGTGCATGTGTATGATTCTTAAGCAAATGTTTTGGATAGTTTCAAGTTTCTTCAGATGAGTTATGTTACTGCCAAAAATAAGACTAGCACCATACTCGAATACGGGACGAATAAATGAAAGGTAGAAATGTCTACTCAGATTTCTATTGAGATATTTACGAATTTTTCGAAATATGTAAATATGGTGATAGATTCTACGAATATAGTTATTATAGTTAATATAGTTAGCCGGGATTCCCTTACCGGTGTGAAGCACTATGGCCTTCGTCTTTGCAACGTTAAGTTTCAGGTTGTTCATGTTGTACCACGTTAATACTTTGGGGAATGAGTTTTCCATTTTCTCCTTTACATCCTGGTACGTATCTCCAACATGGACGAGAAGGCAGTCATCTACGTACAGAGTAATCGATGAATCTGAATTTATTAGTGTGATATCATCAATAAATAGGTTGAATAATTTTGGGCCAAGTATAGAGCCTTGTGGAATGCCTGCAGACACTGACTGCTCGGTGGAAAGTGAACATCCTACTTTCGTTGAGATTTTTCTATTCGCGAGAAAAGTTTCCATCCAGAGAATTGTTTTGCTATTGAAACCAAATCTGTTCTTTAATTTTTCTATTAGCAAATTGTGATCAACGGTATCGAAGGCTTTGCATACCTCCAGGGAAATTAATCCAACTGGGGAATTGCTTTTTTTTTGTCCAGTGTCTCGCGCATTCATTAATTAAACTAAGTAATAATAATTCCGAGGATACATCCTTCCTGAATCCATACTGTCGATCAGACATCAGATTGTTGGCTTCCAGGAAAGTTGTCAGTTGCTTCTCTATTACTTTTTCCATAACTCGACTTAATGTTGGGGTTAAGGAAATCGGCCTGTAGTTACACGCTAGGGTAGGAGATCCAGATTTGTGAATTGGGGTTATTATGGAGTGCTTCCAGCTCGTTGGAAATTGGCCACGTTTGAAGGACGTGTTTATTATGTCGGCGAGGGGCTCCGCTATAAGTGGGGCCAAAACCACCAGAACGCTGTTGGGAATGCCGTCCGAACCTCCTGCCTTTTTTACGTTTAATTTATTAAGAATTGCCAAAACTTCATCGACTGTAACAGATTTTAATGTGAACTCTTCAATTTGTTGGACAACAGCTGAATTGGAGTCTTTTCTTAGAATATTTATGTTCGAATTGCGAGGATTAACGTGCGCTGATGCTTTGCATATATTAGAAAAATGAATATTTAAATAATGAGCTATGTCGGACGGGCTCGTTAGGAGGACATTGTCGACTAGTAAATGATTAATTGTAGTTTTTGATTCTCTACCCGTGATTTCATTGATAACCTTCCATTTGCAGTTGTTATTGCTAGTGGTCTGGTTCACCATATCTCCTTTTGCCTGCCTAGTAATTGTTGTGCAATGATTTCTAAAAGATTTGTATTGCTCCCGCGTATAGTCACAAGAAGGATCCACCGCTTTCTTGAAAAAGCGGTTCTTCTGTGAAATTAATTTAATAATTTGAGGGGTGCAGCTGTGAGCTGCAAAATATCGATATTCCAGCATAGCTAAGACAATTGGGGAGCTATTTTAAAAGAAGTAGCAGACTGTGTCTTCGAAACACAAAGAACAGCAGCGAACGGACTTATTTCTCCTACTCCCTTCTTTCTTAAATTCTTCCCTAAAAGAAACCCTATGACACAACAATCCTTTGAGGGCCAGGACTTGCCAAGCATCTCTTTCGTTGGGTGCATGAGGCCCATTGCCACTGTTTTCTGACTGTGAAGCACAAAGCCCACTCTTTCTTTTCAAGTAGCTCTCCACTTGTCCTCTCAATGCTGCGTCAACACTGAAATTTTTGAACTCCCATCGGGAATCGAACCTGGGACCTAGAGAGTGCTAACTAGGGATGGCCAGATATGAATCCTGAAATATACGGATCCCAGGTAATAATGGAACCAGCATCCTTACCTTGTAATCAAGGGGTCCTGGGTTCAATACCCTGTGGAGGTTTGGATCCCACTTTAAACTGTAGGTCCAATCCCGAGTAGCCTATCTGTGCATAAAGTGGACTTAGAACAAAGATTCAAAATTCAAATGATGGAATCAGCTACTCAGTTCTTGGATCTGGCTCCAGATACCCAGTTCTCTGATCCAGATTGAGGTACCCGGTTGTGGGATCCAATTTAAATAGTGAAAGTGAGCAGCTTAAAAACTTTGGTTTCAGTACGCTTGGCAAGTTCAGCATTATTCAACTGAATTAATGTTTTATTGCTGGGCAAGGTTCAGCATACACTGGTCTACCACCTAGACCCCCCTCCCACTATTTTAAATTTCTAGGACAAAATCTCGACATACAAGGGTCGTTCAATAAATAAATTTCCCTGTAGCATAAAATTTGTTACAAAAATAATTGAATTACACTATGCACATGGTTGACGAGCCCTATCTGTTGCCTTCAAGAAACAATAGCTATTTCTCCCGCAGACATGAAGGTGCATGCGCAGAGGGGAAGGAAATGACGGAACATCGTGAAACGTCCGGCTCGCACCATTAGAGAGGTGGGCTGCATGGCAGGTGCACATGTATTGGACAGCTGGTGTCAGGAAGAAGTGCATGCTGTGATTCGGTACGAATGGGCAAATGGCTCGACATCCACAGGAAGCTGGTTGCCGTGTACGGTGACACTGTGGCCAACACATTTAACATTTCCCTTGGGACCACTCACGGCATCATCCATGAGGACTTGCGTGGAGGAGTGTTGCAAGGCCTGAGCCCGGACTTTTTGCACAGGACTCGATAAGCTGGTGCAGCGTTAGGACAAATGCCTCAATGTGCAAGGCGATTATGTTGAAAAGTAGTACAGGTATGTACTTATCTGGACATGTAAAGTTTGCATGTATACAGGGTGTATCATAAGTGATGGTCATAATTGAAACCAGAGAGCACATAAGTTTCCTTTATGATTTCTTTGGAACCGCCTTTCTAACTTCAATACTACTCGTCCTACAGAGATGTGAACTCTACTTTCCCACACTTTCGGTGGTGTCTAGCTCCGACACTGAGCATCTCTCGGAAAAGTGGAAGAGGAACTTTCATCTGGGTTTGATGCGTTGTATCTCTGGTTTCATTTATGACCATCACTTATGATACACCCTGTATATTACCAAATAAAAATATTACAACATAGGGAAACTTATTTTTTTGAACAACCCTCGTAATACTACTTGCAACCAAAAAGCAAGTGTGAGTGTGTGTTCATAATTTTCAAAAATAATATAAAAATCTAATCATGTGTTCCCTTATGTGAGCCAAATCTGCAGAAAATAGAGCTCATGAGAACTGCAAGGGAATATTTCTTATGAGAAAATAAAATAATGTAATCAGAGGACAGATGGACATTGATACTGCATTTCTAATGTATTATAGTGTCAGTATTGGAATTGAAATATTACATTGGCATAAATACGTTGATTTCCTATCTATAATGTTTCATCTCAGTAGTGATAGGAGCATTGGACATTATTGCTCTGGGAGGGTCAAGTGTTGGTCTCAATGTATCATTCATGTAAAATTCATATACCAAAATCCAGGTAACATGGAAAATCGTTGCAAGGGGATGGTGGGGGTGGGGGTGGGGGGTAGGGCCCCACACATTCTTCGATCTCAACCATTTTGGAGCTGATGTGATCATCACCATGCTCCATCTGCCTTTACCACCCAGGGTTGCCCAAGTACCCATTTAATGTAACTAAGCAAGAACTTTTACAGTCTTCCCTGCCTTCTCTAATTTATTTCTTTTCTGTTCATTAGATGTGTACAGAAAAGTTTAGTCCGAGCCTGCGTAGCCGTTGTAGTGATATAGAGGTTGCCCCAAGTGATGAAGAGATATGCATGAGGGTAGAAAATATCAGCAAGGCATTTTTTTCTCTTGGAGGAGACATGAAAATTATAGTGGATGGAATCTGCATGAATATCTACAAGAACAAGATAACTGTCATTCTTGGTCATAATGGGGCAGGGAAGACCACTTTTCTGTCTTTACTTTCTGGTAATTATGTATTAAGTACCGTATTTCACCATGTAATTGTTGCACCCTGTTTTTTGAGTTCAAAAATTGGTTTGTTAAGTTTCATTGCATCAGCATGTCAGATAACGAAACCAATGATAGTAGTGCATAATCTTTAGACTAACTAAAGTGTAAATCACCAACTTTGAGACCTGTAAACAAACCGTCTCACCGATTTGATGTATCACTCCGCGTCAGCTGATTCATGACCGCTGACTACCGCATAGAACTCGCCATGTTGAAAGTGTCACTACTTCCTTGCTGTTCACATGATTATTTTTAGAAAATAACCAATGTTATAAAATATCATTATGTACACAAATCTCTAAGCTCATTGAAAGTTACAATGCATATTCCTACAAAATGTTCACACTTATCTTGCCTTGCCATGTCACAAAGTTATTTTACGAAGTACTCTATATTTGGCAGAACAAAAATCGTTATTAGGATGCTTGTCAAAGTTTCCAACTGCAATAAATTTACGAACTTTCTTTGTCTTGTTTTGATCATCATCATCAATATATTTATTGGACTTACAGCATTGCATATGGCTGTTTATGCCCATTACATATTTTATTTACATAAGATACAATTTACATAAAATCTACAAACAAATTTCAAATACACTCCTATCTACATATATCAAACCTTAGAAATATACATTACCATGTTATATCATTTTGTCTAAAAAAAATGCAAGTAAAATATATTCAATTCGCATGCAAGAAAGAAGCCAAATTTATGGGAAATGATTACTGGTACAAAGAGTTAACCATAAAGGTGAAACAATAAGTACAAGGAAAGAGCATTGGGTTTAAAGTGAGACGTCACTTGCGGCGGCGTATCCCATACTACAAATTGGCCGTTGTTTTACCTTACGTAATGAATCCTGTAACAACGCTGGATTTTCGTGTGGATTATTTTACTTCTATGAGTTTGCAATGCTTTCTGCATGCACGTGGTTTTGTTTACAGAAGGTCTCAGGGTTGGTGATTTGAACTTTAACTAACTCTCTAGTCAACACAAATATTTATGGTTGGAGCAACACAAGCCTTCCATCTGTCCCAATCCTGGACAAGTTCAAGCAAATCTTTTCCATCCTTACCAATTTCATTTAAATCTCAACATTATGCTTCCATCTTCGTCTTGGCCTTCCTACAGGTCTCTTACCATCAGGTTTGCCAACAAGAATCCTGTACACCAGTGGTTCTCAAACTGTGGTACGCGTACCCCAAGGGGTACATGAACAACTTAAAGGGGGTATGCGATCAGCTAGGAAGAGAAAAGTTGAGAATACGCACTTGACAATATTTGTGTAGAGCAGACTTCATAGCTTTAACACGCAACAGGAAAATAAGGCTGATTCTGTCACTGACACTTATCTTTGTTTCACATGTTTTGAAACAAAATACTCATTTGAAATCAATAATAGACTAAATTTGAAGCCGGGTCTCCACTTTAAAGTTTCAAGTGCACAGCCAGACATCAAGAAACTGTGTCAGGCTATGCAGGCACATCCTTCTCACTAGAAACTCTGAGGATTTACGATAACTCCAAAATTGTGCTTGGTGGTATGTTTACAAACTTATTTTTGTTCTTCACTTTTTGTTCACCCAAAAAAATAATAAACATAGGATTCTAATGTTTATTTGTTTACAGCTCAAATGCCATTTTCCTCTATTGCATATACATGCCTCCAACATATCGAAAACGCCTCACCTATCAGGGAGTCAAAAAAATTCCCCAAAACCCACTATTCGGAGAAAACGTATAGTGGGAATACATTAGACATTTAGTTACGACTAAAGGGTACAATGAGAAAAACGTTTGAGAACCACTGCTGTACACTCTTCTTTCCTATCTCATTCATGCCACATGGCATGACCACCTAAGTCTTCATGATTTAATCTTCTTCTTCCGACACAGAAGATTAAATTTTGTAATTCCAAACTTTGCAACACTGTAGTAAATTTTCTACAGTACAATATTTCAAGTATAATGCACAAAATCAATAACAACAAATGTATTAACTTTTTATTTTCAGACCAGAAATATGTTCGCTAAACTGTCAACAAAGAAATTATGTGTGTCAAGTTGGACTATTCAATTCTAACATGTATTCCATTCATCGTGATCTTGCACTGAAGTTTTAATGCGATGATGTTCACTTTATGCACAGAAAGGGTAATCAATACTGGACTGACAGTTTAAAATGCTATCCGAACCATTGTGCAATGTTCTCCCACTGGTGATCAAATGAGGCATCTAATTTGTAGATTGTTCTTGTAGTTACAAAATAATTAAAAATTGGCAAAGTATCCAGTTGAGAACGACTTCATTTGCAAAAGTGTGGGCTTTGGTGCTCATAAATACACATTATGTATCTTTAGGAATGCGAAGGGCAACCTCTGGCACTGTGTTCATAAATGAAGTGGACATCTTAAAGAAACGGCATAAAATAAGACAGAGCATTGGATTTTGTCCCCAGGAGAGTATATTTTTGCCAGACTTAACTGTGTTCTTGTAGTTACAAAATAATTAAAAATTGGCAAAGTATCCAGTTGAGAACGACTTCATTTGCAAAAGTGTTGGCTTTGGTGCTCATAAATACACTTTCTGTATCTTTAGGAATGCGAAGGGCAACCTCTGGCACTGTGTTCATAAATGAAGTGGACATCTTAAAGAAACGGCATAAAATAAGACAGAGCATTGGATTTTGTCCCCAGGAGAGTATATTTTTGCCAGACTTAACTGTGTTCTTGTAGTTACAAAATAATTAAAAATTGGCAAAGTATCCAGTTGAGAACGACTTCATTTGCAAAAGTGTTGGCTTTGGTGCTCATAAATACACTTTCTGTATCTTTAGGAATGCGAAGGGCAACCTCTGGCACTGTGTTCATAAATGAAGTGGACATCTTAAAGAAACGGCATAAAATAAGACAGAGCATTGGATTTTGTCCCCAGGAGAGTATATTTTTGCCAGACTTAACTGTGTTGGAACAAATTCAATTTTTTGCAATGGTAAGTCATAATATCTATTAATGTTCGAGATAAAAATTACTAGCTGGGGGGATGGTGTTCACCTAGTTTGAGAATATGTAAGGGATGCTTGTATGGATCAACATGGAGACAGTGCATTAAGTGGGGGATGATAGCATCCCCCCACTCCATTGCTAGCACTGACGGAGAGAGAAATATCCTAATGAGATATGATTAGGAGGTGGATTTATAAACAGCATACAGTGTGTTTCTGTGACCTTGAGTGAAACTGGCAAGGTGGATGGAGACTGACCCAAGTACCAATATGAGTTACAAAACACCGGTCCGGAAATGCAACATTAAAAAGTTATAAGCGAAAACTAATTGGGGCTGCCTATGACAGTGAAGTAAGACAACTGAAAGATGCGGTTTGTAGATATAATACAGAAATTACTACAGTGTATCGTAACACTTTATGATGAAAGCGTTAGAGCAGGGACACTCCTTGCGTCCCCTCCTGGCAAGAATCCTTGCTGCCTGTGATATCGTCAGAACGTCTCCAAGGATGTTAGAGCGAATGCGACAGAGCTTCTTATGATGCTGTTATGCCTGCATCGACGCTGGGGGCAACCATTTTGAATACCTACTGTAACATTTTTGTCATAGAGTTCTACGATACAGTGTACTAACGTCCGTATTAAATCTACAAGCCGCATCTTTCAGTTATCTTATTCCACTGTCTGTAACGTAGTAGGTGGGCAATTACAAATACCAAGTGGAAGGTGACCCAGAGCAAATGAATCGTAATTAATATGCCACTAACCTACCCCTCACTAAGTCGTATGCAGTCTATGGGACACTTGGCACGTTGTTCATATCGCCCCAGTCTCTTTAGAGAACCAACGATCCAACAAATACATGCGATCCTAACAAAAAAAACTATTTTTATGGACAACAATAGTACGATTAAATTGACATTTAAGACACGTTCTCCAAAATTGCATTGTAGTAAACTCCCAATGCTGCAAGCCCTCCTCAAGAGTCACGCATACATTTAAATGGACATCAAAGTATACGATTAAGAAGGCTGTCAATAGCATACATTAAAGAAAATGGTTTAAGACCAGTCTGTGTTATACAGGCTAACAAAAGGCACAACTCAAAGGTGTATATAAGATGTAAACAAGTTACTAAATATATATCCGCGAAACTTGAACCGGAAGTCAACTTAGCAGTGAAGCATCGAGTTCCCAAGTGGATGGTGGCAGAGGCCACCGAAATTAATAGAACATTTACAAGTAAGTTTCACGGATATATCTTTAGTAACTCATTTACATCTCATATTATCAACCGCGTTGTTTATTCCCCTCAACATGAAATCAAAGGTTTAATCGTCAATTTTACTTTTATTCCGAATAGTCGGCTATACGAAGTATGACTATCGGCTATCAACAATACATTCATAAACAAACATCATTTTTTAACATCCAGCATTTTCATTCAAACCGTATATTACAACACATCATTCAAGATTGTAATTTCAATCAACAATTATTACAATATCTATCAATTATGAAAATCAACAAAGGCGTTGCAACCTGTCATAGAGATATTGAATGAATTTAAAGGTTATATTTAATTATCAATTACCAGTAATACAACTAGCTTAAGTGAGTTATCTGATGCTCTCGACAACCTTTACATGATAGTGATTGTTCTCTTGATTTAAGGGGAAATTAACAATTCTTTCATTCCATAATGTATTTGACAAAAGGCCACCGCATTAACTGATACTCGTAAGGGATTTTTCACTATCCAAAACTCACGCAACACTTCGCTGAATTACGCATCGTGATGAAAAATCAACACGTTCAAAAATCTAGTTTAGAATCGTCGAACGTGAGTTGGGAATTACAAAACATATTTAATCGTTCACACTCAATTCAATACAGTCGGAGCAATTTAGAATGCAATCACAGTACATACCTCAATTAACTTTCGATGACTCGTGGTCGTTTTCTTTAAACCTTGGCTCCACTCATTCTCGACCACAGTAGCAAACTTTGTTGCATAATCTTCCTTTCCTGGATTAAGCGGCTACATCTAATTGAATGGCTTCATGGGTTGCTCGTCTATTCGGGGTAACCTTTTCCCTTATGGTTACGTTTCTTGACTCGAAGAATATGTCGTCTATTTTCGGTAACCTCTTCCGTTACGGTTACGTTTTCTTGACTCGAAGAATCGGTTGTCTAACTGCTGTAACCTCTTCCCATACAGTTACGTTTCTTGACTCAAAGAATATATTATCTACTGGCTTCGCTACAATTCAACGACGTCCAATTTGGCTTATAAAACACAGTCAAAAGTTTGTATCGTCTACGACATATCCTATTCGACGAACGGTCAAAAACTGGCACTTATTTACAATTGCTTAATTATTGGTGATGCCGTCAAAATATGATCTAGCAGTACCAACAGTTCAAAATGCACCAAACACTGTCTGTTCATTTTACTAACCCAGATTAGTATCAAGTGACGAAAAGATACCAAACTTGCACTTTAAAATAGCACTAAACGCAACTTTCGACAAAACAATACCTGGTTCACAAGACATTTATTCATTCACCAATTCGTGCACAATACTTTGTTGTGGAAATAACTAGTAAAGTTCCATTTCATTGGTAACATCACCACAAACCAAGATGCATTCGACTTCCAATATCCCCCCCCCCCCCCCAAACGTGACTCCACGCTGCCATGTTGCGAGTAAGAGCAGTCAGGCTGGTCGCTGCGAACATCCTGTGTTCGTGCAGAATCGAACGGTAGTTGCCGGGGCAAGAAGAGACTGTGAGGACCTCTATCGGAGCTTTCTAAAACTGTGTCAACAAATGACTGATGCATACTGCATACGAGTCGTAAGAGTCGAACGAAGTTGTGAAGCGTTTTGGGAGATGATTTAATATTTTAATTCTCTCTTTTTTGGAATTCTAGACCAAAATGCGTCACATGTCGTAGTCAGCCCAAACTATTTTTGGATTATAACTTTTAAATGAAGTGTTTCTTGACCTGGGATCCTTATATTGGTACTTGGGTCAGTCTCCATCTGACATAGTGTTAGGCAAAGACAATATTCACAGCACAGAGAAATAAAATCACATTATTGCAGTATATATAAACTGAAAGGTTTTATTCTTTATTCATTGCAATTATAATGCGAATATACTTGAGATGAAAGCGAGGATTTCGCTTTGTCGATGAATTGACTCAACTAAAACGCATAAACTCAATGCGTGGCTATCGGCAAGCCTATGATCACATAGACCTAGCTTGCGCCCCGAACTACCACACCAAGAGATAAGAGATATGCAATGATAACTGAGCCAATATTTGCTCTTTAGCCTTTTATTTCCAAATTAATCTTTAGGCTAGCTTTATTATTTAACATAGAATGGTTGCAGTATTGTGCATATCATCAATGCATGGCTATCGGCGTACCTATGTTCACATAGGCCTAGCTTGCGCCCCGAACTACCATACCAGGATGTATGCACAACACCGAGGAGTTCTTTTTAAGTTAAAAAGCTTCGACGATCCGTGGCGAAAGTGTGATGATTCTTACGCGATATCCTCGCTTTTATACTATTTTTGAGAACACAGATTAAAGTACAGATGAATCACTCACTATCTACAAAAGGATACTACAACAAAACTGACATCTATACATGTTTAGAAATACAAATTCGTATAGTGAACTCTCGCAAACATGAAGATACATTAAATTACCCATAATGTAGCATAAAATACAATAAACATTAAACAAAAAATATAAATTACTAATAAGGCGCAATATTACATAGAATAACAAGGAGGTTACGCTTTCTTTCACAAAATAAATATATTAGTGACACATTTTCTACTGATGACGTCACACAAAAATATGGATCATATCACATCCACCCTGCCAGCTTGATTCAAGGTCACGGAAACACCCTGTATGAGTCACTTAAAAAGGCACCATAAAATAAAAAAGTTACTAAATTATTCAGTGAACATAAACTTCTTTTTTTTTCAGTTGCGCACTTATTGATTGCATTTGCATTATGATTCTAAATTTTAAAATCATTATGTTTCTAAATTTTAAAATTTTTACATTGTAATTGCTGTAGAGTCTGTTAAAATGTTCTTAAATTGTGAAAGAGTTGTGTCCACTTTACACAAAGTTGGGGAACAATACTTGAAGTACTTGTACTTTTATAATTTTGCTTTATCTTCTATTTCAGCTGAAAGGTGTTCGTCGCCCAAGAGCAAAGAAAAGAGCCAAGAAAATCACAAGGGTCTTACAGCTCGATTATGGAAATAACCTTTTGCCTCAAGAACTTTCGCTGGAGGCCCGGAGAGGCCTTAGCCTTGCAATCGCATTGGCTGGAAAGCCTGATGTAAGTAAATTTGACTTCAAAAACAAGTACACTTATTAACATCAGAGAAGTTTTCAGTTTTCATGCAGATTGATTTTTTTCATGGAAGATTGATGCTGTGTGTCGTCATTATTTTCAGCCTAAAGTATGTTTCGTTAACATTCTGAGAAGAATTAAGTGTAGTCGTTAAGTAGGGGCATTGTACTTAATTGGCACTACCTGATTTCATTTTTGTTATTTATCATCTCTTTTCTGCCACTTTTGGGTAATTGTAACGTTGAGGATGATGATGAAATTTATGAAAGGACACTCACAAAGAATGTCCATGCTCGGCTGGATTCCAACCCAGGACCCCTTGCATTGTAGCATGCTGTGTTTACCACTCCATCACGAGGTCAGCAAGAATCATCTTGTACACCATTTTATAAATTCCTCATCGTAGATACACCTGCATGTTGAAACCTCAAATTTTCGTACACACATGTATTCCTGACAAGATGGAGGGTAACAATCTTCTGCCTCCCTGATTGCATAGTGGTAAAGTCATCACCCTATAATCAAGGGTCCCACGTTCGGCACAAGTGGTTTGAATCCCACTTTAAATTGTAGGTCCAGTCCCAATTAAACCAAAACTCAAACTTTTGAAGTTGATCATTGACGTAACAATTCTCAAATGCATAAGTAAATCTGTTTTAATGGTTAATTTTGTCTCCTCTTTGACTTATCTAAATCATATATCGCATGGAATTGGTCAGAGTTTTATTTAGTCTCTTTATTGTTTAATATTACGTATAGTACTATATGTCCAGAGACCAAATGCTCAGTGGCTGTGGCCAAATCTGGAACTAACGATGGTATGACAAATTTTTTGCAACATGTAACAATGCCCCTTCATATTTACAATACGTGAGTTTTGTCACAGTAATGTAGACATGAGAGAATAAATTGCCACAGAAGTCTAGTTCTGAGTTGCAGACTTTGTCTATTCCAGCTTGTAAAAATAAACTAATGTATGTTAACAAAGTTTGCAAGATTGCTGACGATCTGTAAGACAAAATTTCAAGTTATTTTGTTGGAGTGGGAAAGTGGTAAAGGCCTGGCCCAGTTGTCTGAAGAACACACGTTCAAATCTCTTTTAGAGCCGATTGTTTTTTTTATTAAGTAGAATTAGTGTATTGTCTACATTTATAAGATGCAAAATACGATAAATTAATTCCTTGTCGATGCCACTTAGGATGTGTTTTTCGTGTAGTTTCTCCAAAACTAAATTACTTCTAACAGGAGGCAATAGGGTGGACAGAGAAATATTGTCAAAAATCTTAACCCTTTGAGGCCCACCCTGTGAGGTAAAATATGAGTTGATTGTTTTTAAATAAAATATAAGAACAATGACAACCCACATACCCAGTGGTGTAGCAACATATCGCGAGGTCCTGGGTGAGATGATAATACAAGCCTCCAACCTGTTGTTAAATTTGAAATCTCAATGTGACTCGATAGAAAATCTTCAGAGATACGTCAGCAAATTATCATATTTATTGTAATAATAAATTATTCAAGAAAATTATATTTAATAATTTCACTCACTCTAATAATGTATTTCTTTGTTTTCCGGGAACTGAAATATGAAGCTGTAGGAAGGAAGTATTATTGTATTATCAATTGCCTTCTTGAGTTGCAAAAGACCCAAGCATTTAAATGCCTTGCACTTGCTTCATGGCAGTTGGAGGTGCTTTATTGTTAACATATTAAAATCGGGAGTGCAAGGTCGGGAGAAAGAAGAAAAGACAAGACAAATTGCTTTTTATTTGAGAAATGAATAAATGGGTAAAAATGTCCACGCAAGATATTGTGAATTTTTGCGAAAATGTTATACATGAGAAATATGACAATAATTTTTCCGGGCACCCTTAGGCTTAGAGCCTGTATTGTAACTTTTAACTAGAGTTTAAATCCAGATAAAAACAGAATGTTTTAATTTTATTGCCTACAAAAATTAGCCTGTTCCATCTTTTTCCCCCCTCACTTCTATTTAATACATTTTTTGTATCATCCCCATGAGACGCGTGGCCCCGGATGGTTGCCCACTTCACCCACCCCTTGATACGCCACTGCATATACCTCCTTTACAAATTCTTGAGCACCCCGCTGCAATACAGCCAAGGATGACGTCATACTGCTGAGAGAACCTTCGCGTTCACTGTGTGAATTGTGGGCTCAGACAGAGATCACGAAGCTTGCCAATCGTAGAACTGTGCATGCTCAGCTCGCAGTCTTCTTAGGTATACTTTTGAATCATACACGACATGGGCCATCCTACATGTGACCGAATTCTAAATGTACTCGTTTACAATATGTAGAGTTATCAAGAAAACATTGTTTCTTAGTTTCAAGGAACACTAATATAATTGTAATATACTTTTATGAATAGCAGATAGAATAGTGCAATATGGTTTCAACACATGGGTAGTTGCATATAAGCGATAAACTAAGAAGGACGGTGTGGTCCGGTCACTAAGATACCTGTTCACCACACGAAGGGTCCCTGGTTCTATTCTCCCCATAGCACTGTTTTTTTTAAAGGATAGAATGCCAACTAATGCAAGCCTGTAAAAAATTTTATTGCGTATTTGGTGACAAATGCATTTATTTTTAATACAAATTGCAAATAGTTTTGAAACTGCCCAATACAAACCTACTTTAAATAAAGTTGAAACCATAAAATGAAACTTGTATAAAGTAAATGTAATAATAAAAATTATAAATAGTGTATTATTTAAATCTAGTGTTTGATGTAACTATATTATTTTCTTGTGCATCATGGGTTTACTATGCTATTAAATCTTGCCTCTAAATCCATAAACCCCTTATTTTCTTTAAAAAATATATATTTTTCAGGGGATTTCCCCCCTTTCCCACTCCATATGTACGCCGAATGTGCATAAATTATATTTCGTCCAAATCTGTGATTCATTCTGCGTACAATGGTATATTGTTCATATCTCCAGGGCAAATAGTCTCCAAGCTAAAGCCATTTCAAGGTACCACTGCATTTTGAAGCTTGAATCAGTGGTGTGCCGACCATTGCTTTTTGGGGCACAACTCACGTTACATTGGTCATATGATAATAATGCAAATATTTATGTGTTCCTTACATGTCAGCGATCATTTCCATGTGCATGTCGACACTGTCATGTATTTTTTCTTGGGGTGGGGGAGGGGGGACCCCATTTTTTCCCCGAAATTTTGGAATTTTTAGAGTTAGCCCCCGGTATATCACTCATCTCTCTAGGGCAATTAGCCTCCGATTTACACTCATTTAATTGAAACTCTGCATTTTGCTCAAAATTGGCTCGGGACCAAGGGGGTTACATGTCAAAATGGCCTTGGGACTCAAAAGGTTAAGGTGCTTTTCGAAATTTGCAGGTGAAATCATGCATTTAAAATGCATGTGCTGTGGTTACAGATTTAAAAAAAAATCACTGTCTAAATTACGGATTCGAACACACACATGTTGGTGTCTCATAGGCAACTAAAAAAAAATAATGTTAATCTGTAACGGCGCTCGAACACGCATCCTTCAGAGTGTGAAGCCGTAACACAAACCACTCACCTACATCTTCTATTGGTATGTATTTATTTACTTATCATGTAAGTTTTCGAATTGTTTCACTACTTGCGACGCAAATTTCTTTTCGCTTATTTTCTTTCAGATGTAGTTGTTTTTCAAGACTGATACATTTCTTCACCTTCTGCCACCCATGGAGATCCTTATGGAATATATTATTGGGATGCAACTCACAGAAAAGAGAATATCTTAGTTTAAAAAAAACTTGAGGTGGGAATCATGTGTTCAGTTACACATTTGACCTCAAAATTTATCATTTTCCAAGTTTTGTTTCCAATGCCACCATCAACTGATCATTTATTTTCTGGACATATAGTACATAAAAATGTATTTTTCTAGCTTGTGAAATTGCTCTAATTGTGCTTAATTATATATGTGTGCCTGTATGTGTTTATATAATTAGGAAATTATTTTGTTTCAGATTTTGATGCTGGATGAACCTACAGCAAATGTAAAAAATATTCAGCGAATGTGGAATTTGTTTTTGGTAAGCTTCAGCCGTAGAAACATAGCTGTAGTTTTTGTCATTCTAGATTTAGTAATTACAGTCCTTTAGATTGGATTGATTTGGTTATTTTACATTACTTATCTACCACTTTTGGCTAATTGTGGCAATGAGGATGAATTTGATGAGGGGACACCCACAAAGAACACCCATGCCAAGGCCAGGATTCGAACCATGGACCCCGGGCATCGTAGTGTGCTGTGCTAACGACTTCACCATGGAGGTCAGTGATATAATTACAGGAAAACCTCATTTATTTGATATTGAAACTATCTTCTGGTATGTAGTTATATTCATTCCCAACTGATATGTTAAAATTTTGTAGTGTACTTCACAACAGATCAATGTATATGTGGGTAATTTTTAATTGAAAGCTATTTGAAAGTCTTAGTTTCTTGTAGAGAGAGAGAGGCGTGGGAGGGGCACAATCAGTTTTTATGTTCAGAATGATTCGGCAAACTAAGTAGTCAATCTCGGTACTGGATTCTTCTTACATACTTAGTTGGGTGGTGATGAAACTGAGAAGTTTCTGAAATGTTACCTGTTATGAAACAATCAATGGGCTGAAATGCTTTCAGATTGTCCATATAGTCAACGTTTGAAGTTAAAAGTGTTAGCCGGGGGATGTTTGGTTGAGGCTTGCGGTTATCTGGGTAGATGCTTCTATGATTTAACATGGTGACAATGAGACAAGTGGGGAGATGCTTTGCGAAAATTTTGTCAAGCACTGCATGTAGTCGCATTCATATTAGTGCTCATTAAAATTTAAAAAATATAATTTTTCTTTGCAGTAACTAAACTTAGTAGTTAGCATTTTGACATAATTTCAGATATATCCCTTTCTAGAGTTTGTGAAGAATGAAAAACAGTATGAGTTAACTAACTAACTCTCTAGCCTTCTTAAACCCGAAGGTTCATGGCTGCAGCAACACAGGCTTTCCATCTGTCCTATCTTGAGCAAAATCTATATATGCTTTTCCATCCCTACCGATTTCCTTTAGGTCTATATCAACGTTGCCCCTCCATCTTCGTTTTGGCCTTCCTACAGGTCTCTTACCATCAGGTTTCCCAACAAGAATCCTGTAAACTCCTCTTTCCTCTCATATTCGTGCCACATGGCCTGCCCACCTAAGTCTTCTAGATTTAATTATTCTAATAATATCTGGACATGAATACAAATTATGTAGTTCTGAATTATGTAACATTCTCCACTCACCTGTCTCCCCATCCATTTTAAGTCCAAATATTTTCCTAAGGATCTTATTTTCAAATACTCTCAATTTATGTTCCTCTTTCAATGTAAGGGACCAAGTTTCACACCCATATAATACTACAGGCAAAATTACTGTTTTGTATATTTTAACTTTTAGTTTCTTAGATATTAAATGAGAAGACAAAAGTTTATGAAGAGAGAAGTAACATGCATTTCCTGAATTAAGCCTACTTTTTATTTCCTCTTTAATATAATTTTCACTTGTTAATATTACTCCTAAGTATTTGAATTTGTAAACTGGTTCAAACGATTTGTTATCAATAATTAGATTTTGATTATTACCTAACACTTGGTTCCAGCCTGTAAGCATATATTTAGTGTTCTCTTTGTTAACTTCCAAACCTATCTCTCTAGCAGTTTTGAAAAATATTTTAGCATTATTATTAATTGTATTTATATCATCCCCTATTAAGTCTACATCATCTGCATATGCTAACAACTGAGTCACACCATTTAATTTTAGTCCTTCATTAGTTTCTTTTACCTTCCTAACAGAGCAATGGAGATAATGCATCTCCTTGTTTTAACCCATGATTTGAAACAAATAATCATCAACAAAGGAATGATAATAAGAACCTGTGATGCAACAGCCCGTGAGGGCCAGGGCCCACCTACCCACTGCTGGCCTCACTCCTACCTGTCGAGCTGGCAGATCATTCAACCAGTTAAGGGATGACGTATGGTCAGCACGGGTTATACCGTAACATTCTGCATTAAGGGTTACGAGAAAAGATAACGTGCTAAAACCTGCATCTATCACCACCTAACATACCCTATGGTATGTGGGATCAAATCTTGTGGGTGTAGCTCATTCATCCCCTATACTATGGAGCAACTCGCTATTCATGGTAAGCTCGATGGTAAGGTGCGAGAGGTAACAATTATACACTTAGATGGCAAAACACAACACTTGAGCTTTAAACCCCCAAAGACTGGATCAGCATGGCTAATGGAAATGGTATTCCTGTCTCTGCACAGCAGCTGAAGTTCTGCGAGGTATGGTTTTGGTTGTGACTAAACAAAGAATCTTGACTTGCGAATCGCCTCAACACGGTCTTGCCCAAATATATATTTCTCTCTCTCTCTCTCTCTCTCTCTCTCTCTCTCTCTCTCTCTCTCTCTCTCTCTCTCTCTCTCTCTCTCTCTCCCTCCCTCCCTCTCTCCCTCCCTCCCTCCCTCCCTCCCTCCTCTCTCTCTCTCTCTCTCTCTCTCTCTCTCTCTCTCTCTCTCTCTCTCTCTCTCTCTCTCAAAACAATGCCGACTCACTTACCTGTAGTCTCTTCCTTTCGTTGCGATTGTTTACACCTGTTTACAACGATGGCGATCAAGGAAGCTCGGCAATGTCTGACAAGACATTCCTCAGATGTTTCTAGATATTTCCTGTCTGGAAAAGTGATGGCTAAATATCTGGGATTTGGAGTATTTTGTACTTAACATTTTCAGATTCTATAGATTTGATACATTCACGTTTTAATTTTAAAACGTATTATTATTAGATTTGTTAGTATGTCATTGAATTATTCTTATTATTAATAACTCAGTAATACTCAGCGGTGAACGATGAGACTCTGCGAAGTACACAGACTCCACTCAGGTACAGGGATAGTGTTAGGCACAGCACAGAGGAATAAAACCACATTATTGCAGTAGACAAAAACGAAAAGATTTATTGTTTATTTATTGCGATTTTGATGCAAACAGGCTTAGTACGAAGGTGAGGATTTCGCTTCAACGATGTCTTGACTCAACTAAAATGCATAATCTCAATGCATGGCTATCGGCATGCCTATGATCACATAGACCTAGCTTGCACCCCGAACTACCACACCAAGAGATATGCAATAATAACCGAGTCAATATTTGCTCTTTAGCCTTCTATTCCAAATTAATCCTTAGGCTAGCTTTATTTCTTAACGTAGAATGGTTGCAGTATTGTGCATAGCATCAATGCATGGCCATCGACATATCTATGATCACATAGTCTTAGCTTGCGCCCCGAACTACCATACCAAGATGTATGCACAACACGAGGAGTTTTCTTTTAAGTTAAAAATCTTCTACGATCTGTGGCGAATGTGTGTTATTTCTTACGCAATATTCTCGCTTTTATACTATAGTTGAGAACACAGATTCAAGTACAGATGAATCACTCACTATCTACAAAAGGAAGCTATCAACAAAACTGACATCTATACATGTTTAGAAATACAAATTCACATAATAGAGCATAAAATACAATAAATATTAAACAAAAGATATACATTACAAACAAGGTGTAATATTACATATAATATTTGCTCAAAGTAAATATATTAGTGACATATTTCGAAATTGTGACGTCAGATAAAAATATGGATCATATCAGATTGTTACGATACTAATCTTCATAGCTCCACAGTCTCCTAACAATGGTGGGTGGCCCCCAGTCCCATACACTGGCCGAAATCTCAGGAGAAAAGTTGTTATGCTTCCTCCGCGAGACTCGAACCTGCACGTGTTCTGTAGCCGGAGCCCAAAGCACAACACCTTCCACAGTGCCGGACAACAAACGGATAAACTGATACCAACATGTCAGCATTGTATCTGCTCATCTCTTTTACCAAGTTTATATTACATGAGTAATAACAAGTGTCCATCAAATCTGAAATTACTTATCTTGTTAATATTTGAGATCATTGAAATGCAAGTTATGGCGTATATTTTTGCATGATTCAGATCTAATCTTAATTACTAAATATAGTAATCACTCTCTACAGAAGCTGAAAGAAGACCGTACCATTGTCCTAACAACCAACAGCATGAAAGAAGCAGAGGTCCTTGCTGATTATATTGCCATTTTAGCACATGGCAAACTTCTGTGCTATGGAAGCAGTTCTTTTCTCAGAAACATGTACTGTAAGTAAACAGCAACATCGTAGTATGTTTCAGTTGTATTGTATCTCTTTTAGGTGCTGTGAGCTTGCTATATTGAGTGCCATGTTGTAGTAATAATAGTGACCAATACTAGATAGAATGATATTTCCAATTACACATCTCTGTACAGTTCTGTCCCATAATGAACCATTAGCTCCAATGTGTTTTGTACCCTTAAAAACAATTATTAGCTTATCCTTGCCTTGCTTATTGTAATTTTATGAGAAAAAACCCTGGTAAAGCAGCTCTGAGGTTAACTCAGACTCTAATAAATACACTGTGTTTCAAAATGATTTGAACAATTTCAACTTGTTATATTTTATTCATAAGTTGCTAAAATAAGATACAATTTCACACATATGTAATGTAACTGTCCTAGTTTAAATGTGAATGGTTGTTGCGAAGTTAACTAACAAATGCTCAATGTGAGCACCCTTCGTTACTCTGCACAAGTCAATACATAATCTAACTCCATCCAGACATGTTTCAGCATGTTCTCATCAATGGCTTGCACCGCAGCACTAATGCAATAGAGTTCTCTGCTGGTGGATCTTTATGAAATTGCGTAAGAAACTGGATCTTCATGAAATTGCATAAGAAACTGACGTTGCACACTCACGACTGATCTACTCTCACAAAATGCTTTCTCGTCGCTACTGGCAGCCATTTTACAACTGGTCAGCCTGGGGTTCCAAAAAAACTTAAGGATGTGCTTGAATGTACTTCACGGGATATTTGATCGGTGATTTTGTTGTATTGCTCATGGAACACGTTTTCATTGTTCAAATCATTTTGAAACATGCTGTAAAAAAGCTGGGGCAACCATGGGAGGGGTTAAAGGTGTCTGGAGCATAGTGCTGATCACATCACCTCCAAAAATTTCTGAGTTTAAGAATGTTTTGGGGTTCTACCTTGACATCCGCCTATGGCTCTTCATTACATGGGAAACTGAAAAAAAAATCAATATGCTGACCAAGGTAGTAATTTAATTTTATTATAAAACATAAACTAAACGTAACATTTCAACCTTATAGCAAGGTCTTCTTCAGACTCTGCACCAAGTACAAATGTCTAAAGAAGACCTTGCTATAAGGTTGAAATGTTACGTTTAGTTTATGTTTTATAATAAAATTAAATTACTGCCTTGGTCAGCATATTGAATTTTTCTATCATGGAAAAAAGGCTTAATGGTGTTATAATGGGAAACTGCATCTACTTCCTTATCTCATAATACACACACACACACACACAGATATTAATCATACTCTATTTGTTTCAGCCAATATAGGCGTATTGGTGTATCAGGAAAATATAACTATAAATAGCTTGTAATTTAGTGCAAATTTCTACCATTTCAGTATTATTTTTAAGGTAAAATGTAAGAACCTATTTCAGTCACCTAGTTACTTACAATCATTTGTTAGGAAGGCTAATGAACCATTGAGGTTCTTAAATGAAGATTTGCAATTTGATAACAGATCAATAGAATATTGGCATTGTCAAACATTTCATATCAAGCTGTCTAATGTACAGTTGAGACTGCTTTATACACAACTCAGTTCTGCATAATTCTATACGTAAATTACTGTATGTCCCGGCAAAATATAATTTAGAAACTTGTTAATTATACCTTATTTGTACATGATGCATTTATACATACATACTAATTCTCATACAATATAATTGATTTGTACGTACCCAAGATACAAAATGTCATAGAAGTGACAATTTTCAGGTGCTACTGGTCGGCCATGGGGAACAAAAATGGTTAAAGTTACATGCTTGACCAGAAAGTAAAATTTATATGGACGCTAATCCACATAAAAGTAAATCTGATAGCTGCAGATTTAGGCATCGCTTATACCAAACTTAGCACAGTAATTTGTTAAAGAAATTCTATTTTAAACTATTTTTAAAAATTGGGTAGAAAAACTGTAAAACTACAGGGTGGGGCAAAATTCAGTTCACCCAAACAGTCACAATCATGCTACATCTGTCGGTTGTGAGGAGTACACCATATCCTTAACCATTCCTCATAAAGCAAAATAGCATGACAGCCCCAACCTATCAGTGATCACGAAATGTCACTATCACTGAACTTTTTCGACCATTATTTCCTTATTCCATCATTAGTTCCATGGGTCAACTGACTTATGCGCCACTCTGTATAGTCCCTACTGTAATATTTCAGTATCAAAGTGTTCACTAATAAAGTGGCAAATGTGTATTTAAGAATCAAACTTTTATATTCATTAATTTACCACTTTATAACAGAAATAACCTGTATTACGTATATCTTGTATATCATGTTCCTCAAAATAGATACAATTACAGTATTTTAATAATGATATGACAGGGTATCGAAATCTGACTTGTAATTAATTCTCAGTTATATGTATTATTTTCTCTTCACCTTGGCATACGTGTAACTCAGGTTCAACTGTATGAGTGAGAATACACAACACATAGTTTTTTTATTATTATTATAATCAAAGTTCTCTTTGGACCTCCTTCATGGTGGTAGTAATATTGTCACCTTATAATTAAGGGGTCCCGGGTACAATACCAGGTAGAGGCACATTGCACAGTAGTTCAGATCTCACTTTAAACTGCAGATCCAGCCCTGCATTAAGTGAACTTAAAAACTGAAGCTCAAAAACTTCGAAGTTCCCTTTTTCATTATACGTGGGTCTGTCAAAAAATTAGTTGCACACCCCCGTCAAAAATTTTGGTACAGGGATATTTTCTTGCAACGGGTTGGCAACACCTCAGACATGTATCTGTGGTGTGTGACGTAGCGGCATTGACGTGCCAGTTGGAGGTTGCTTGCTAGCCAGTCGTGAACATGTTTCGGCAGCTGCAGGTGGCGTCCAAAGTGGAAGTGCGTGCAGTGATTCGTTTTTTGTGGGCAAGAGGGTGTAACTGCACAGAAATTTATCGGCAGGTGCACAAAGTGTATGGTGAAAATGCAATATTGCAACATATATTGCAATGTGGTGCACCATGTTTGAGAACGGATGTACAGATATCGACGACGCTTACCATGAGGTAAGACCATCAACTTCGACAAATGCAGAGATCGGCGCTTGCTTGAATGAACTCATTCTTGCAAACAGACGCGTAACAATAGACAAAATCGCAAATGAACTCGGTATTTCACATGGAAGTTTGCATACGATCATTGCCGAGCATCTCGAATTCCGTAAAGTTTGTGCACGATGGGTGCCTCGGCTATTGACGGACGAACACAAAGGGAAGCATTTTGACAGTGCTTATGCATTTTTGAAATGATATCAACATGAAGAACAGGAGCTTTTAGACCAAATTGTGACCGGAGACGAGTCATGGGTTCATCATTTCTCACCTGAAATGAAATGCAGCTCTCTCGAATGGGAACATCCCACGTCCCTGACTCGAACAACGTGCTGAATAGTTCCATCTGCAGGGAAGGTAATGCTGCCGCTGTTTTTCAACAGAGAAGGTGTTGGGTATACCGAATTCATGCCAAAGGGTGCCATGATTAATGCATCGTCTTATTGTGAAACCTTAAAATGATTGCGAAATGCACTTAAAGATCGACAGCCAGGTAAACTTTCAAAGGCATTGTGCTCCTGCATTACAATGTGAGACCACATGTGGCAAGACTAACATCGTATCTTCTAGGCAAGTTTTGGTGGGAAGTGTTGGATCACCCCTTATAGCCCAGATCTTGCACCTTGTGATTTCCATGTTTTCGGACCCATGAAAGAAGGACTTGCAAAGCGATGATATCACTCTGATGACGAGGTGCAAGCTGCAACCTGTCAATGGTTATTGGACGTTAGACGTGACTTCTTCGCAGCAGGCATAGACAAACTTGTGACACTCCTCGACAAATGTTTAAATATAGGAGGTGATTACGTCGAAAAGTAGCTTCTGTATGGAACTTTTATGTGCAAATAAAAGTTTCGTGCAAGTTCGCTCCTGGTTTGTTTTCTCATGCTGTGCAACTAACTTTTTGACTGACCCACGTATTCGCTGATACGGTAAAATTTGATGTTTAAGAAAAATAATAAAATTAATAAGTTTGAATTTTTGTTAGCCGATTTTCAGCTTTAGCAAAACAGATTTCATTTCAAGTTACATCATAGTTCATATTTAAAATACTACTTTCTTTCAGGCACAGATTATCACTTGAGTGTCAGAATGAAAGCATCTGGTGATCTACAAATGTACAAACTGGGAACTGAAATCAAAAAGTTTGTGCCTGATGCAGAGGTGAACCCACTTTGTGCAAAATCTCTGGTTTGCACCCTGCCATCGCAGCAGAAGAATAATTTCCCCAAGCTGCTCACCTTTCTTGAGAAGGATCCGTCAGTGGCCAATATGGAAATGTCAGCTGCAACCATAGAGGATATCTTTCTCAGGTGATTTCCATCAAACGTTGTTCAGTACTTATACATAGAAGTCCAGGAAAATCTGGAAAATCATAGAAATTAACTTATAAGTCAGGGAATTTTATAATAAAACATTCATGAACCTGGAAAATCAGGGAAATTACTGCTAGTAGTACTACTACTAGATAAAGAAACTAGTTTGGGTGCGGTGAAATCTGTTTTCAGTTCCCAATCCTGGCTCCACCACCACTATGACTAGTAGTAGTAGTATAGTAGATTCATAATTTATGATGTGTGCAACTTACTCACTTTTATATAGATTAATTCGTATTCTCAATAAATTAATCAAAAATACAAAACTTTTGTACTTACGTCTATCGAGTATCTATTATTTCAAACGACGTTTCGGGAACAACTGTTCCCTTCTTCAGGTTCTTTTTCTCGGCTACCATAAATATGACATAGCCACGTCAAATCATCTCAAACGTCAGGAAACAAGGAAACTGTACAGTTTAGGTTAAGGCAGAATTTGGAATTTTTTTCTAAAACCTTTACTATCCCCATATTTTCTCGTTTGTTCAAAACCAACACTGTAAAAACCTATTTACAATTAAAACGTTAAAAAGACGCCTGCCTGTTCACTTGCCCGTGTATTTTTGATTAATTTATTGAGAATACGAATAATCTATAGTAATAGTAGAAGAAGAAGAATAGATTTTCATGCCAGAATTGGGAACTGAAAATGCATTTCACTTTTCCTTACAAACTAGTTCCTCGAAGAACTGTTGTTGTTGTTGTCCTACAACCTCCTGCCTCCTCCCTGCTTAAATCTTTTTTTGTCATTGGGAACATATTTTTGATTGTACCCAGTGGAAATCAATGAACAAGTTTAATTTTAAGAGTCATTATTCAGTATCTTTTAGTTATATTGTAAATGCCAGATGTTAGCTTAAGTAGTTAAAATAAAAATAATCCATGAGGGTCAAGGCCTACCTACCGACTGCCAGCCTCACTCCCACCTGCTGAGGTAGGAGATCATCCGACCGGTTACTAGGTGACGTGTGTTTCCATGACTGTGTTACACTACTCTTTCGTAGCTCCCTAATTTCCTCATTATGGTGGGTGGCCACCAGTCCCATACCCTGGCTGAAATCTCAGGAGAAAAGTTGTTATGCTTAAACCAGGAAACTCTAACCTCCATGCATGTAGCCAGAACCAAAGCATGATGCCTTGGACCGCACAGCTACGGTGTGGGACTTAAAGCAGTTATACTAACTTTTTTTGTACATAGGCATAGGTTCATGATAACTAAAATTATTTACATGAAATTTATACGTGATAATTAAATACAGTAAAGTCAATGTCTAATCTCCATGAGGTGATAAACGACATCCTCCTCTGTGTCAATGTAAGCTCAAGGTAAATTCTGTTCTTTAACTCTCCATTAGGCACGTGGGTACAGGTGTCATCCATCGATATTCATTGTAAAATTGTAATGCTGTGAACTATACTGCACATGGGTGCTTTTGTGTAGCTGATCGTTCTTTCTTTATCTTCTAAGCATAGATCTCCTGCATTTCTAAACCACTTAATGTTACAATGCTAAGGTCAGTTGCATGTTTGGTGTACACCTGTCCCCCCTGCACCAAAATACATGACAAGAAAAATATCAATGCATCGAAAGCCAGAGCACACTGCAGATTCCATTCTTCTATGAAAGTGGGATAGTGAGGAAGGAGAGGACATGTAGCTCGTAGCTATGTATTAGTGCCGAAAGTGAACATGACACTGCTTTGGTTGTTATGTATTTAGGTGCATGGGGATAACTGTACACCAAGCACGCGTTAACTTTACAATATTACATCATTTTAAAAGAGCAGCAGAAAATTGCAGCTGATTGCAGAAAAAAGACAAAGAAAAGACATTTTGCATGCACAATCTGTATAATTCATGGTATATTTCATACTTTACCAGGTGTGCTGGTTAATAATTCTTAATTGATCCGAAAGAAAACAAGTGTATCTGGGGAGAAAGGTAACAAATGCTTTATTCAAAGTATGCACCATCGCTAACTATACATTTTGCCCATTTGTCCATCAAATTGTGGATGCCCTACCAGAAAAATCATTAACATTTTGTGGTGATCCAGTCAGCAAGCCATTGTTCGACATCTTCGTAATTGTTGAAGTGTTGCTGGGAAAGTGAGTAAGATATTGATGAAAACAAGTGGTAGTCCGAAGGGGTTAAGTCTGGTGCGTATGGCGGGTGGGGCAAGAATTCCCAGCCAAGTGCAGAAATGGTGTCTCTGACGCCTTTCACTGTGTGTGATGAGGGATTGTCATGCTGCAAAATCACTTTTCCGTGTCTTTTCACCCAATCTGGATCTTTGCCATGGCATGAAGACGATCAGATATGGTTTGGCGACCAACAGTGCTTGCAATTCGGCGTCTTGGAATTTTTTCGGCTGGCCCAGGCGATTTTTGTGTTTCAAGCCGAAATCACTTTTGAATCATTGGAACCAACGCACACACGCGTCTTGTGTTAGGACATTGTCACCGTACGTTTCCACAAGGATACGATGGCTTTCACTCGCGTTTTTCTTTTGATTGAACAAGAAAAGCAAACTGTGCTGCACATGCTCCTTATTTGGTTTGAAGGTCAACATGTTTCCCACACAAACCCAATATCACGATCACTCGCACTCGGTTGCACATCCACGCCGTTTTGACAGGTACTGTCCTGGCAACACACTGACGTAACAGTTGAGACTGTGCACCAACCGTTGCTTCCAGCACCATCCAGTGACGAAATTAAGAATTATTAACTGGCACACCTGGTCAACATAGTTAAAGGGTTGGGGCACAGTTGTATCCCACGTGCCTATGCATGTTACAGAAAATGGTGTGCCTAACAGAGGGTTAAGTAGTTGCATAGAAAGAAATTGTGTTTTGCATGAGGGCATGGCAGATTGAAACCATGATTGTGTTCTTATTTATGCCACACCCAGTACATGCATAGGTAATTAAAACTATAAAAGTTTTAGCATGCATTATTGATGATGCAAGATCAGTGTTTCAATCTAAGACAGACTTATTTTCAGGGTATTGAAGTTGGAACAGAAGGATGTGGCCATTTCAGTGGAGGAGAAAGAGGATGATGATGCTTTGCTGAAAGCCTACATTACAGGTTGGTTCCCTCTGTTCTTCCTTGTAGTGTTACAGAGAAGACTCATATACATTTTGGAGGCTCCTTTAAGACAAAGCTCTACAGTGGCATGCTCATGATTTTTGAAAGGGAGGGGTTACTTGTTTTAGTTGTCACCTCTAATTTTAACAACCAATAGCGATAGCGAACTTACTAATCTGTTACATCCCTAACATACCGGGCGTATCAGAAAGAATTGAAGGGTTCCTAAAATTCATTTCGCATAAAGTATTGAACTATTGAAGTTACGCTAGTGAAACCAGTCCAGAACGTTTGAGGAACACAGTTTTTTTGACACCTACAAATGTTCAATGTGTGCACCACTGGTGACACGGTGGTACATATCGACACAATAGTCCAACTCTTGCCACACTCGTATCATCATGGGCCTGTTGACAATGTCTATCGCTGCAATGTTACACATGCTCCCTTAGGTAGGAATGTGAACTCTCCGTTTAACAAAAAAAAAGGTACAAACTAGGGATGTGCCGAAGCCGATTAAAGATGTATGAAAATCGGCCGAAATTGACACATCGACATCGGTATCGGAATCGGCAAAAATCCGATATTTAAACCGGTACAGATTATACTAGAGTTTTTACCTTCTAATAAGTTTTATATTCTAGTTTTGTAAGATTTATTGAAAATTTGGTTATGATTCATCATTATTGTAGAGTTTTTGTAATAAAATTATTGCAAACTCAACCTAACTATAAATCGGAAATAAAACAGTACATTGCTGAACCAGGATCTGCTGTTGTATTGGAAATTCAAAAATGATTATTCAAACCTGAAGCAAGTCCTGAGAAAATACTTGGGCATACCTGCTGCATCAGTATTCAGTGATTGAGTGTTCAGTGTTGCTGAACAGATTTGAGATAAGAGAAGAAGCAGGTTATTCCTGAAGTGCTTCCAAATCTCGTGTTTCTGAAGTTGAATCTGGCAGAACAGGAATTCATTTTGCATTTGAAAGAACTGCTGCTGTACTAATGTTTAATCTCTTGAGAATACATGTTCTTCTTAAAGGTTCACATAACATTTTGTAGATGCAAATGTACATTCGCATCTCTTGAGAATGTATATGTATATACATATGATATGCAATAGAAATGTACATAGCAAATTTATTTTTGTCATGCTGAAAATAACATCCCATTTCTGTTTAATAATCTTATGTATCGGAATTGGTTAAATATCGGCATCGGTATCGGTTCCAAAAGTTATCGGTGAGTACATCGGCATCGGTAAATTTTCAGCTTCGTCACATCCCTAGTACAAACTGTTTCCTTCCCTCGTTCGTTCTGGACTGGTTTTATTATAATATAATTAAGCCTTGTTTCCATATTAAAAACACTAAGTTGCTGACCAAAGCAGTTTATTAAGATAAAAACACTTAACTTAGTGTTTTTGGTTTTATTAGCGTAAGTTCAGTAGTTTACTTGCGATAAATTTTTGTAACCCCTCAATTATTTCTGGAACACCTGGTATATTAATATGCTGGAGTTTTGTTTAAAAATATTGCTAGATTAACATAGAAGGTAATAGGAATATTAAAGTAACTGACACCCAGTCACAAAATCTACTTTAGTCACACAATATTGGGCCAAAAGTTAACGAAAATGGAACATTTTTTCTGTGATTCAAAGATCGTAAAAGTGCATGTTGCCATTTTGAATAAATTAAAAAAGTATCAGTAATTATATATGAAGTCCTGCTTTGTAATATTGATACATCAGTATCAGTTTGACCCTATACCTTGTCCCAGCTAACTGTGGAGCAGGGCCGTGCATAGCAGCAGAGGAGGAGGAGGGAAATCGAGTGGTGAAAGCGCAGTGTTGCCAACCGTACGGTCCTGACTGTACATGTATGGAAATTTCATGGCATGTACGGACCTACGGTCCAGACCTTAGTCTGTATGCTAAATGTACGGCTTATCAAAATTTGCACTTGCTGTTTTATCCCTAATATTTACCTAAGAAATTCTTAAACCAAGCGTACGGACCTGGAGACAAAACTACAGTCCGTTTGTCATGTGTGTACGGTATTGTCACTTTGAAAAGTTTGCAACGCTTACAGAACGAAGCAGGGAAATTGGGTAACTCCAGTCGTCCATTATGCAATCCCGTTTCTCTCACTGTTCATTGGTGGAGCTGTCTCGTGTCACTACTTGCGCAGAGACTTGTTCTCGTTTGCCTGGTCTACAGTTAGCTGAGTTCAATATTTAAGTTGAAAACTTATTATATATTTTCATTGAGTAGGTACAGTACATGATTCGTGTTGTGGGGAGCAGATTCAGGTGTGTGTAACTCCAGCCTGTATGACAAGTGTAAGACGTGGAGTGGAATTTGATTTTTTTTTCTCAGTTCCGTCAATTGTTTACCATTAATTTGTCATGGTTGATAACATTCAGGATTTTTTAAAAAATCAAAGGGTTTAAAATGTCAAAAGAAGGCATTGCTCAGAGTGTTAATTTTTCAAAAAATCTTCAACTTGATGTCTTTTGTTACTCTAAACATTTAACTGTTTTCAATGATACAGTATTTATTGTCTAAGAAGTGAAAGAGGAAGGGATTATCTACGAAGTTAAATGTAAAGAATGTCAGAGTATGTACATAGGAGAAACGAAAAAGGGGCTGAAAGACAGGTTGAAACAACATAGGGATGACGTACGACTTAAGAGAGAGAGAAATGCAATATTTAAACATACGAGAGAAACAGGACATGACATAGAGTGTGATGAGGCTAAGCAGATAGGAAGGAAGAAGAGAATACTAGTGAGAAAATGGAAGGAGGTCAAGGAAATAGAGAAGAAAGGTGAAGAAGGCACAATGAACTGGAATGGGGGAGTGAAGTAAACAAAGAATGGAAGAAGGTGTTAGAAAGAGTGGGAAGGACAAGAGAGAAAGAGGAGAGAAGAAGGAAGAAGAAAGAAGGAAAAAGAGTGTGAGATAAAGAGTCCAATCACATTCACTTTTAGGTGAAAGTAGGGTTGACAAGGGAAAGCCACCTGCTAGAATGTTCCAGAACAACTTTCTAATAGTCTGGAGGGGAGTATTTTTGTGTATATATATTGTCCTGTTTTGTACCTTGTTACATTTGTACTTGGTGCAGAGTCTGAAGAAGACCTTGCTAGAAGGTTGAAACGTTATGTTTAGTTTATGTTTTATAATGAAATAAATTTCTGCCTTGGTCAGCATCTTGAGTTTTTCAACAAAACTTGTGAATGACTGAAAACTGTCTTTGTGAAGCTTGCTCATGCTTTCCTTTCCCTAAATTCACTGTGAAGTATAAATGTACGTGATCAACATCTATAATTTCTCCAATTAATCTTTCCAGGCACTTCTGAAAGGAAATTGAAAGGGTGCATGTTATTCTGTCAACATTTACTAGCCCTGAACTTAAAGAAGTGTATACATGTGCATAGAAGATGGCTAGTCAGTTTTTTACTGGTTTGTATTATGTGTAACCACCACAAGTTCTGTCCCTAAATATTAGGCTCAGTCAATAAATAATGAGGCAGACGATATTTCACAGTACTTACATAACGAACCTCAGAAGTATTGTCCGCCACTGTTTAGGCATTTATCCCATTGTGACACCAGTCGCAATATGGCATGCTCGTAGAACTCCTTTGGCTGCTGTTGGAACCAATTGCACACATATACTCCTTGACGTCATCATCCGATTGAAACTGTTGTCCCCGCAGTGATTTGTGAGCTCACCGAAAATGTGGAAGTCACACGGGGACAGATCCGGACTATAGGGGAGCAGGAGGCTTAGGACTTCCCACTTGAATTTTTTCAGACATTCCTTTGTTGCATTAGCTGTGTGTGGTTTAGCATTGTCATGCAATAGGACAACACCACGAGAAAGGTGACAAGGAGGTTTCGATTTGATTGCCTTCCTGAGCTTCGTTAACGCTTCATTGACCGTAGCTCAATGCTCCAGAAAGTCGATGAGGAGCGGTCCCTTGCAATCGAAGAAGAATGAAAGCATGACTTTGCCGGCACTAGTGTAGAGGATCTTGAACTGTTTTGGTGGAGGGGAATCTGCGTGCTACCACTGACGACTGGACACGGCCGCTGCTCGGTTAGCAGCCTTTGCGCATACCTTGCCAGACACGTAACGCCATCTAGAGAAAAAACCTGAACGAATCAGTTTCGTCACACCTTCATCTCCCTTTCAGGCCCATCGACCCATTTCTCACTACTATAGTTTTGGTGTAATATCCTCTGCCTCGTTATTTATTGACTGAGCCTCATATATTAGTTCCGCTTGCTTCTAATTCCAGATAGATGCTAGATGTTTTATGTAATTGTTTCACTCTTGGTTATCGGTATTAGTAAATTTCAAATCAGTATTGCATTTGTAAAATGCACAAATTGTAGATGGGACTTCTGATTATCATTTGGGTGACCGGAGTTCCATTCCCAGAGTGAGGGCTTAGTGGTAATGCTGTCACCTTGTAATCAAGGGGTCAATACTTAGTGGAGGCACATGGTGGTTTGGATCCCACTTTAAAATGTATGTCTAGTCTCGATTAGCCTTTCTGTGCATAACGTGGACTTAGGCCCACTTTAGACGAAAGCATTTTCCTTAGCAGTTTTCTTAACATTTATGCCATGACCGAAATGCTATCATGTAAAGTGAAAAATCTTCTGGCATTTCAGATGCCATGGCATATTTCATAGGATAGAATTGGTCCTATTTCCGTAGCATTTTTCAAAGCATAACCAATCAGAAGTGACCTGTAGGTCATGAGTGCAGATGTAATGGTGCATGAGTGAGATGTAAACAATGTATCACTTTACATTTTTAAAAGCCGATAACTATTCAGTCAAGAGCAATAATGTTTCCTAGAAAAAGGTGTTAGGTACAAAGCAATGGCCCAACTTAAATACATACTTTATAGTGTATACATTACACGCATGTAAGAATAAATTAGTTGTTTCAATTGTAAACACAGGGCACTGGCTCATCTCATACGCCTTTTGTACTGTATATATTATCTAATGTTCTCTGCACGCTTCACATTGCAATCGCAAATGCTAACTGGAATGTTACAGGAAATGCTTCTGTGTACAGTATTGTCTGCTACAAAAAGTGCTATAAGATTTTTAGAAGCATTTATGCTAGCAAAAATGCTTCTGTCTAAAGCTTTAAGAAGAAACGCAAGGTGGGTGAATGATCACATGAATTGTAACTTTAGTTAGTGTAAATTTGACTACTTATCTAGCTTCCGCCCCTGTAGTAGCATAAATGCTCTTTTCTTACATTGTAGATTTTTCTCGTTCTCCTTTTAATTGTCCCAACGGTGCTCGAAACGGAGAGGCGTGCTGACATGGGATCCTACTGGACCAAACCTGAGGATATCATGAAACATTTGAACATGACAGGAAAAGGAAGTACTGGTTCGAGAGGCTTTTATTACTATGCATTGTCACCTGATTGCTTGTACCTGTGGCCTTATGGAGAAACGTGCAGTGAGGCATGGCAAATTCCAATAAGTGATAAGGAAGTAAGTCCGGTACTGGAACATGTTTTCTTAAATATTTAATTTTATGTAATATGTTTTTGTCTTTAATCAGAGAAATTATATAAGGTATGCCCAAATGAAAAGGTGACCTTTGCTGTTGCGGCGTTGTACCTAATCGAAGAAGGCAAATATGGAACACACAAATTTTGTGAAAATTGACAAACTACCAACCACATGATTAGGTGTAAAACGAAGCAAGAAATGCATCCAGTAGACCGAACATCATAGCCTACCAGTCAGAAGGTCAGCAGTCATCTCAGGGGAAGTGGGAAGTGAACCAACGATATGAGAAATGGTAAAAACGTATTCAAAATGAAGTGTCAATATCGGATTTTGTCTCAGCCTACATGTCAAATATCAACAACAATACATTTTATTGGACTTACAGCTTACATGTGGCTGTTTGCGCCCAGCTACATGTCAAATATTTGCAGATCTCGTTGCAAGGTTGATATCTACAGGTTTGTGTCCAGATGCCTTGTGGTACTTTTGTGCTGATAACGGAAGTATCCAAGGTTCACATTGTTACATTACGGCTAAAACATTTACAACCACAGTAACAATCTAATTATGAATCAGTAGCAAATATACTGCTCTGTTCACAGTTGCAAACTATTACATGTGTATCTGGTGCATAGATAAACACAGTCGTCGAAGAGCTTGTTTTATTACTATTTATATCCCTGTATTTTCAACCAATTTTGTCACTTGCCCCATAATGCCCTGAATAAACATTATATTATGTGTTACTTACCTTTGGAATTTTGAGTTCTTTCATTTCTATTTTGTCATGTGTTCAGTGTGTCACAGACAACTAGTATCAGAAGGACGAAGTGGATAGACTTAATTTTAGATGCCAACTTGGTAACTAGATTTGCAAATATTTGACATGTAAGCTGAGACAAAATTCGATATGACCACTTCCACTTGAATTCTATTTTCTTTCTACCATTTTTCGTGTCGTTTGTTTACTTCCTGTTAGGTTAAAGAACGTGTTTTCTTGCTTTCTTTTACGGTACATAATGTGGCTGATTGTAGCTATGTCATTTTTCACAGAATATGAGTGTTCCTGGCAACTCTGGAATGCATAGCTTCACAACGGGATATGACATCACAAATGCAATCAAATATTGCGTGTGGTTGCCACCATTCAGGTGGCAAAACGGGCTTTTTTGAACAACTGTAGCACTGAAATGATGCATCAACGAGAAAAATGTTACTGAGAAATGTTGTTTGTTTTGATGTCCTCTATACGTTTCCGTGGTCCATGGGTGCCATTAAAATGACACCCTGTATAAAAGAAAAAAGGTTTGATCTAAAGTTGTGCCATAGTTTTCATGGAACCAATTGAGCTACCAAGTAGTCTGACATAGGGTGACCATAATATTTTGACCCAAAAACAGGACATCTCAAGGAGATCAGTTTACCTCCCCCGCTCCTGAAAAATTATTGTTATTATTACCGTATTATTATTATTGTTTATTAAAGGATGGATCACATAAATGATACATCATAAACAAAAAAAAAAGGGAAAATATGATCTCCCATTGTCAAAAGGTATTAATTATTGTAATCTCGGCGTGACTTACATATATAACATTTCCCGTCCTTTCTGATCAGCCTTTGATGTTAGTCCTATGCTGAAGTTGAGTAATGCCAGAAGTATTCAGCAGAACAACCAATCTTCTTGAGAGCACCTTTATTCTTCATCAACCGTTTATAAATCTCGCCAAAAACCTTACCCCACATATCAGACACATAACTCTAGATTTTTCTTTTGAGTTTGTGTCAAGATGCAGGAACCTTAAATTCTTGTTGCAATTCCGTAAAGAAACTGCATGCTTATTCACTGCTCTCCAAATAAAGGAATCCATACAAACAATACATCTATTTTAGCATGAAATGTCAGGGGATACACCTCTGAAATGGTACTGTCCCGGTCAAAACGGGATATATGGTCATCCTAGTCTGACAGTATTTTCCAATTCTGAGTTGGCAGTGAAGATTGAAAGAGTAACCTTTTGTTTGTTTTAGAATTCTGTTCTCACTTAAGTGTATGTTTTCACCCCTGACAGACAAATCTACCTCATTCGGACATTGAACTGCAAATGCTGTGGATATGGGGGCCTCCAGGTGCTTTCATATTCCTTGTAGCAAGCTTCATAGAATTGCCGCAGAAGGAAGCCTCGTCAAAATTCAAGGAACTGCAATTCATGGCTGGTGTCAGTCCATCTGTTTACTGGATCGTTAATTTCTTCTGGGATTTTATGATGTACGAGATTGCTGTAGCTCTTGGTGTGCTTGTCTTGTACATGGTGGACACAAAATTTATCCTGTTTCAGCCAGAGAGCATGTGTGAGTATTGTCTTTAATTCCTGTATGTACAGTGGGAACCATTCTAATTCCCGGACGACGGGAGGGAAGCTTCTCCTTCCAGACAGCTGTGGCTGCGAGCCTGTCGCTGGGGACGAGCCAAGTCAGGTGGTTTCTACCTGCCTGCTACATCACAAGGGCATCGCGCTACATGGAGCTCAGAAGCCCCAACTGCGAAGGTTGCGGGAAAGAAATGAAAATATGTTTTTGCACATTATGTGTGCACATTTCGGCAAGGGGATATGTGCATGATGACTATCATATGACCACGCCGATACATACTGCATTTAGGACATTTTAGGGTTAATTTCCGATTGAAACTAAATAAGAATTATCGAAATAGAGGGCAAGTATTCTCGAGTAATACAGAGTTCGAAACTCTAGATGCATTTTTTTAATTAAAGTGTATTGATTACTGAAGTGATAACAAGATCAAAGAACCTGGCAAGGGGTGGGAAAAAAACATGGGAGGGAATAGTGAAGTTAGTGGCTTTTTTAACATTTTCATTCATCTCATTCTATATACGCCTACATACGAATAATGGTGATATAATTTCTCAGTTTGGTTCCTCCCTTTCCCTATTCATTTCAATTTTGAGAAGTGTGAGTTTTATTAGCACAGAATATTGACCTAGGGTAAAGATATCTGAAAACCTGTTTCTTCTTGTTTTGGTGACTTTGATTCCAATCTGCGCTGCATGTTGAATGGAAGGATCAAGGTGTTATTCAAACTGGTAAAATATGTTCAAATTATGGCTGCTCTCAAACTCTTTGACATATACTCTGAGGTAATAATTTTCCCAGAAGCTCACATTTCTGGAAAAATTATTCAGTTCTTATTATTATTAACTTTATTAATATTAAATTCTGTTTTTATACTGTGAAATACACATTATATAAAATGAAAGACGACTGATTCCCTTAAAGAAAAACAATAAACAAATCTGTGTTTGATTGGACTTGAATTCTACCGCTCATTCTAATGGCTTGAACACGTAGCTGGGAAAATGCTAAGAATTTGTATACATGAAGGCTGAACAGTTTTTTGGTATGAACCGCAACATAATGTTATCCTTTGTTGTTTACTATAATCACTGGGTTTTCCGAGGTACAAGAGGGAGGGTTGTATTGACGTTTTATTATCTAGGCTGTTCTCGCTTAGGCCCAAAGCTACACTTGACCGACCAGGTGGGGGGGGGGGGGCACAAGTTGTTTCCAGTTACTATATGTAGATGGTTACTCTACAATACATAAAGTTATGGTATATATATTGCATATATTTCTGAATATACATACCTCAATATAAACTTGTTTTTGTAATTTTGCCTAATTTGTAAGAAATAATTTTAAACCATTTATGTTGTCAGTTAAAAATTGCTCCTTAGTTTGGCGTAGCAGTAACATCGTCGTCTCGGTTTCGACACTTGGTGGAGACACATAGTTCTTCTGATCTCACTTTAAACTGTAAATCCAGTCTGCAATTAGTATAAAATTCCGCACACGTATTTATATTAAGTTTACAGAAGGATGGTAATTTATTTCAATGGTTTAAAAAGAAAAGGGTTACATCCCGGGGAAGCACCTCCCCTCCACAACCGTTATCACTTTGAAATGCCACCTAAGATTATATGAATTTCAGTAATTCTTTGTTCTGTATTGGGACTGCGAACCTTACTTTTATTGCCTTTTCTGACAATAAAATGAAGGAATGATTCGGAAGTCAATCTAGAAGATGAAAACCAATACAATGTCAGGAAGGTGCATGTGAGGAGGGGGACATTCTCCCACCTAACTACAGGATAGGCTCTTTTCCTGGCATTTTTAACTTTTGATTTTCCACTAAGGATGGAAATTTATACTTTGATATGATATCAGGAAATAATTGAATTGGATTGATTTGATGTTTTAAGTCCACTTTACGCACAGTAAGGCTAATCGGGACTGGACACACAGTTTATATTGTGATCCGAACCACTATGTTCCTCCACCGGGACCCCTTGATTACAAGGTGACAACGCTACCACTGTGCCATCGGGAAGACCTGATATGATGTCAGGAAATGAGAATTGATAAGTCACAAATGGGAGAGATGAAGCCAGACACGTTTCATTTAGTTCAATTATATCCATAGAAAACACTTGTTCAGGACGTAATTCAAAACCGCCCACGGTTTGAACCAGAGACTAGTTCAATCTGTCCTTAATGACATTATAGATTGTGATGTGATTAATGGTGAAACATGATTGATTATTGCAAACTGAAATCTGTCTTCTCTATTAGTGCAGAGAGCATGAAAATTTCGCATCATAAATTTTATTTATTAGAATAATACTTAAATGACAAGAACATGTTGCATTCTATTTTCTCTACATTTCTTCAAATAAATGAAATTATGAGAGGCATTCAATCAAGCCTGGAGTTTTGATTACTCAGAATAACGGAACACATTTGGACGAATAGCAAATACTTTTATTTCTCATGTCATCCTCCTCTACACTAATTCCAGCGTATCACCGGTGCTTGGATACCAACAGCGTAGAAAGGTTTGTCGGTGTGTCTAGGCCTTGAGGGCAAGGAAATTCATTGACAAATATATTTTCTGTGCATCAAACGTGTGAGGGGTAGCCTATATACCAAAAGTATGTTAGTTATGCTTTAAAGTGTGCCAATAGCTAACCATCCTTCGAAGTATCCGACTGCTATAACAATTCCAGATAAAATGATCTACACTTGTTGCAGTTATCGTGAACACAAATTTGGTGACGTCATCTTAGCATCACGGGCCTCATCTAAACTATGCACAATATTTGAGTTTCTTTTAATTCCATAATCTAACACTCTTGTGAGTCTCCGTCTCTAAGCTTCCCAATAATCTAATCTTGGCAGTGATTGAAAATGTACAAACTGACCAAAATTTACAGGTGTGTGTGTGTGCAGGTTTTGTTGGTAGAAATTCGCTCTCACCGAAGCAAATTCAGGCAGGGTTTGAAAATAACTAGTTTCAAATAACAGTTACTTTCTCGAGTAACTGTAAGTAGATACTTTGTGAAACGATAAACTGTGCCTCGGTTACGTTTTCAGGTAAGGAGCATGGGCGTCGTGAGAGGGGATCGAACAGGTACGTACGCCCCCTGGAATTTCGTTTCATTCACACAAAGTTGCATGAACTTTGCTATTTTTTATTGTAAATGACAGAAATAAAGTTCACTTAGTTAGTATTCGAACAGAATAATAAAAGAAAAAGAGGCATTAGATAGAAAGCATTGGGTTTTGAAAAAGGAAAGGGTTACATCCTGAGGAAGCACCTGCAGAAACTAGGTTATGTTTTACATACTTTACTTTTTTTATAACAAGAATAAATGGTTCTACACTTTCCTTCCAAAACTTAGTGGTATGTGAAAGGCAAACAACAGACATTGTATGAGTAAAATATCCATCTAACTTTTAAAGCTTTCACTTGAACAAGGTGTGTAAATGATAAGATCGCATAACTGTACATTTCAGTGCACGAACTGTAGGAAATGTAAAAAAGATAATTAAGTCAGTTGTGCTGGACATTCACTCATCTGGTGGATCAAGTAGAAAAGTCACCCAATGATAATACTAATATTAATAAATTAGGAATAAAATTGATATATTTTTATTAGTATTTAATTGATATTGTGTGAATGATTTGTGTATGTGTGGCCACTGATGAACCAAAATGTGCTTGCCTGTTGGGCCAAGATGGGTCTGCCTAATTTGTACGATGCACGCCAAGGAAAATGATGGTACTTACTGCGTGTCGCTTATCACAAACCCATGCCTCTGGAGTGGAGGACCATATTGTATTCCATAAGGTGATTCGACTCGGATGATTGCAAATGACACTCATTGATAATAACGATGATATATTGACTAAAACAAAAGATTACATGTATGTACAAACTTGCTGCAATGCAACGCGATGGACGGAATGAAATCACCTCGCACACTCGGCCATATTGTCTCGCGAACTGACTGAGCGTCACTCTCTCTTTGTTCGAGATTAAACATAAAACAAAACTGAAAGCCCCTGACATCTATTGATAAAAATATCAAACATATCAATTATGACTTGAGACATTGTGTAATAATCATAACCATGATGATCGTTATTATTAACATTTCTGGGCCTCACAGATGGCGTAGTGGCCACGTCATCGACTTGTAATCAAGGGGTCTGGGCTTCGATTCCCGGTGGAGGCATTTAGTGGTTTGCATCTCATTTTAAATTGTAGGTCCGGTCCCGATTACCCATTCTGTGCATGAAGTGGAATTAAAGCAACAATTCAATCAAACGGTTCAATTCTATATTATTTCTACTATAGATTGCCTGACTCCCCCTTCCATTCACAAAAATTTCTGGCGACAACCATGGTAAGGAGTTCACTAATAAAAAAAACAACAACTATGATTTGCTCAAACTTTTTTAAAAAGTTAATAGTTATGCGTAGACGTTTTTGCAACGTGGATTCTTAGATGTGGTTATTCAGGTCCACCTTGAATTTTATGTCTATTTTCATGGGCGTTTAAAATAATTTATTGAAAATGAATGTTCACTTTTGAGGATAAAGTCAAGGAAAGCTTGCCTTCAGTTCAAGCATGTTGAATGTTCTACGAGGTTTAGCTTATCTACAAATAACATCGTTACTCTTTAAAGTAACGGTAAAGTCTCGAAGTCAGTTAAATTCCATAAACAAGTAACTGGGCAAAATACTACAACTGGCTTACTTTTACGAAGTAACTTTACAAAGTCTGAATGCAACAAGCACACGATCTTTCATCTGTCTGTAGAGGATACTTTGTTTAAAAAAAATTCAACTTGGTTTTCAATAATTCATTTTCATTTCTTATATGTTGGAAAATAGTTCAACAAAGTAAAATTAATACGTAAAACTACTCGTCCAGGGAGACTCGAACTTATAACGAATAGTTATTTTATTAGCTTGAGATACTCTAGTATTTCGCCTTTAGCAAAGTTGATCTGTTACATTAATTACGTGCATATGCTACATGTATACTCTCCTAGCTATGTATTGTAACTATTTATAATAAAATACTTTGGGAAAATGATGGAAATTAACACGGTCTTATCAGGTTGCCGCCCGGTGATTTTGTTGAAATACAGCATTGTGTAATCTATGAACTTCCCTTTCTAAACATAAAAACAAATTGATGATATTGAATAAAAAAGATCATTTTCACAGGATTCAAACTCTCAAACAAACACCCCTCTGGTCTACTGGCAGACGCATCATCAATCTTGCCTTGACATTCCGCAATGTAGTGTTGAGTTACAATCGTATTATTTTAAAATATATAATCACGTGTTTTGAAAGTAATAAATCCTTTATTCCTCTCAAAATCCATGCATTCCCTTTGGTGAATGCTGTTAGAGGAGTGTTGTTAGTACGCAAAAACCGGTTCTGCAGCTTGCCTGGGATTTCAAGCATGCCAGATGTTCATTGCAGACACCACTTGGCTCGTACCTAGCGACAGTATCCTACCTGCCTGGAGGGGAAAACTTCCCCGCTGTTTAGGAATAGAAATAATTCCCACTGTACATATTGCTTGCATGTTTTTCGATACATCATTTCAGGAGAACACACTTCTTTCTGCACACATTTATTTGTAATTTTATCAATGCCATCTGCAGTTAAAACAATTGAAGAGATTTAATAATAAAGAAACAGTAATGTTGTATATTTCAATTTTTGTTATTTATAGGGATGGGAGAGATTATCGATGCTCTATCGTTATCAGCCGATATAGACATATCCGTAAAATTGCTGATTATTTTACCGATCCGATATATCTGAGGTTAATTTTAAGGTTAAAGTATTATATTTTTCTGTTAAAATCATCTTGTAATTTAGTGCAAATTTCTGCCATTTTGTTATAATTTTTATGGATAATCTCCATGCCCTACATTTTAAAAAAGTGAATGTCTAAACATGCAACTTCTTTTGCACTGCAGTCACCTGGAAACAAACCTTTATTAAAAAGGTCAATGAACCATTCAGGTTCTTCAAGTACCATATGGAATTTTATATCTGATCGGTAGAATATCGGTTATTGGTATCAGTAAATTTTTATCGTTACGTTATTGGTATCAGCCAAAATTTCATATCGGCCCATCCCAAGTTATTTAGCATCACTTTTCTGCCAGTTTTGACAAATTGCAATGATGAGGTTGATTGATGATGAGATAAAATTTATGAAAGAACCCTAACAAGAAACACTTATACGATGCTCCACCTTTTCTTTATCTCACACACTGAGAATTATTCGTTATTGGCCAACATGTTGCAGCCTGTTGATTGCAATGTGCACCAACTTAGAATAAAGCAACATGTGGTTTTGCAAAACAGAATAGGAACAACATGACAAGGTGAATCGCTTAAAATTAATATAAATACCCTTTCAACATTTCTGCTTAGATGCATGGCTGAGGAGAGTCCTGCTCTCGACAAAAATGTCTAGCAACTCTACTCCTGCAAATTGGTTTCTCCTACTTACCGTATTTACTTGTGTATAATGTGCACTTTTTTCCAAAATTTTTGCCCCCAAAAACTGTGGTGCGTATTATGCATGGAATAATTCAGACAGCCAACATGAAACTGTACAGGGTCATTCAATGATTTGGAGACACTTGCATTGATTTTTCATGTTTAGGGAACCCTATCATGTTATATATTGTTGTAAAGCTTGAATCCTGCAGTTTATGAATATGGAAACAGTATTCCATTCAAGATAATGACACTAATGTGAAATGCGGTTGAAATAAGTTCATCAAAAAATGAAGAAACGTTCTGATTTTTATGGTACTTTGGATAAAAGAAAACAAGAAAAAATATAATAAAAATTAAAATGTATTACTGGCCAAATAATATGACATACATGGAGTGTGTAAATTCCTTAATGAAATAAATCTTGTGGTGCTAACTGCTATTTGGAAGGTCCTGAATGTGCCTCGTATAAATGTTACATTAGTCACGGAAAGAAAAAGTATATATTTTGAAAAAGAAGGAATGAACAATTGAATAGATATGTCATCATTCACTCTTGATCAGCATAGCAACAGATTTACAACCTACAACTAAGAAAGCCATTTCTTGAATCTGGATTGTACTGCGCATTTTATTCGAGATATAATTTTTTGTCACTTTTACCCATCTAAAACCAGAGTGCGCATTATACATGCACGCACACTATACACGCGTAAATACGGTATATTCCTTTGATCATAAGCCATTCTGTGACTGGCAGGATCGTCATTTAATCTAAGGCCAGAGCTTGACAAAGTGGCTTTTTCATTGGACCATGCATAGTCAGTGCATCCAATCCCATCGCTGCTGTTTTCTGGCTTTCAAGATGGGGGCCCTATACTTCTTTTCAAGTAGCTCTCCAGTTTTCCTCATAACACTGGGTCAAGACCTAAATTTTAAGAGCTTACGCTGGAAATTAAACCCAGGAACACTAGTCCTAAAGGCAAGAGCGCTAACCATTTGACTACATATGAACCAGTGTGCAAGTATCGTTCAACGTTGACCGAGCCATTTGTGATAAATAAGTGGTAAATAGCTGGAGAACGATAAAACTGCCAGACGATATACCTTCATCCTTTGTGAATATTGCGTGTTCACCCCGATGCATTTGGTGCATGCACTGTAGTGTTAGCAAAAATGGCAGCAAGTAGTGTGTCTGTAGGTGTGGAGCAGTGGTGTATGATCAAATTTCTTGTGAAGGAGAACCAGAAGCCAGCTGAAATTTTGAGAAGGTTGCAAGCACAGTATGGGAAACAAACAATGTTACAGGCAAGAATGTACGAATGATGTCGACAGTTTCGTGATGAATGCTAGTTGCTGATGAATGAACTGCATGGATACATTTATCCGACTGGGATATACAAAGTGCTCTTTACGTATGTGGATTTTTTTTGGGGAAAGGTTCATGATTAATGCCCAGTATTTCTGCACATCGATGAGGGATGCCGTACATAATGCCATTCACAAGAAAAGACCAGGGATGTTGTCTACAAATATCATTGTTCACCATGACAATGCATGGCCCCACATCCTCAGTTTGACAGCAACAATCTCTGAAAGGGTTTTGCTCCATGTTCTTACACTGGTCTTGGTCGTTGGTGATCATGAAATTTGTTTGAGCTGCTTAAGGAGCATATGGGAAGGAAGAAATTGAAGACAGATGAAGTACTGACAAAAGATATCCTGCAGCTTCTACGACACCAATCAACTTCCTTCTATGCCAGAGGACTCAGAGAACTGATAAAATGATGACAGTGGTTCTTGGATGCTCAGGGGGATTCCTTTTAAAATCTCGCATAGTTTGGTGCTTGTAGGACTTTCCAATTTTTTCATAGAAATAAAAGTCTCGGTCAACCTTGAAGGACCCTTGTATGAATTAAATATTTGAGGAAAGAGAGAGAGAGAGCATGTGAGAGTGAGAGAGATCTATTTATTCATATGCTGGCATAAGATTTAAGCTATTCTTTAATTAAATACGTGGATGGATATATTTATTATTTCTGTTTCAGTCTCATTGTTCCTTGTTTTGACACTATATGGAATTTCTGGATCAGCATCGGCGTACTATTCAAGTCTATTAGCCAAGACACTTAGTTCAGGATTTGCAGTGTTCATTCTTGTGAATGTGTTTGGTATGTAATTTTTCTGCATTCTTGTATTAGAATTTGAATTGCAAAGTATTTTTCACGTTACATTGTTATTATTTTGCATCACTTTTCTGCCCCTCTTTGAATGACGGTGATGAAGAGTTGAAATAACATTTGTAACTTCAGAACAAGTTGCCATAATATTGAAGTGTTAGCATTAGTTCATAGCAGTATCACTTCAGCTGGACACTGACCTTCGTAGGTATTCCTGGCTCTTTCTCTCCCCCAGTTGTCTTCAGAGGAGGAGAGGTATTTCTCGATGGGTGTCAACACACTCAGTTACAGAGTAAAAATTGTAGGGGTAAAATCGCTCTCCCAAAGCAATGTTGCCAAGCATCCTTCTGTTTTTTGAAAGTTGTTCTTATTTGTGTTTTTGTAGAATGTTTGCATGTTTTTTGTACTATTTTTATATGCTTTTTTGAGGTGCTCACCATATTGTTGGAGAAAACTCTCTCTCGCTTTACAGTATGTGTGGCAACATGTGGTGTATCTGACGCTCATTTGTTTCATCCCACTAGCAACATTGTGCCTTGTGACTCAAAAATGCCCGATGTCAGTCAAAGAAAATTCCACAGATCCAGTGTTTCCCAGATGCCAGCTGGAAATGCGACCAGTGTAATGTAGAAAGCAGGCAATTTACTTAAAATTTATGGTTTCTCTTCACAGTGTGTGTGTGTGTGTTACTTGCTAACAGGGTGGATAAAATTAATGATTTTTATTTTTAATCATTTTTTATTACTTTTTTATTTTAATCTATTTTTTATTTTAAAAAAATCATAAAATTGCGTGTATGTTTTTTGGCACTGTAATGTAGATATATGTTTTTCGTAGAAAGGGTTTTTCTGGTAGAAGGCCCTGTAAAATATTTAAACAGTTTGATTAAAGCAAATAAAAAATTATATGTAAATATACATTTTTCTGTTTCCGATACTGTATAAATGAACCTACTATGGAAATGTGTGTTGATGAAACCATAATAATTTCAGTAACTTTTCTTCCAGTGAAAATAAAACATTATGGGTGTACTGTTTAATTGTAACTTAAAATAGTTTTTGTAGCTGAATGTTGGTGATTTTTTAAATGATAATTTGCGAAATATCAGGTACCATGTTTATTTATAGCTTAATGATAATGATGCTATTTACGGTTTAAGACTATTAGTATTTTGTATATTATTCTACACAAAATGTTAGCTATTTTTGCCTATGAATTTTAAATCGAGAGAAATTGAAGTGTGTTTATAGTTTACACATTGCATTTCCTTTGGTGTGAGCTTCAACCCATCAGTACATGTATTTTGATACCTTTCTTTTCTTTTCTTAGAGACTCATAAACTCTATTCAATGATTACAAGATTAATGTACTTCTATCAAAAGTGATTCTGATATCTACACATTCCTTATGTATACTTTTCTATAAATGATTTCATTAAAGTGATTTAAATCAGACCACCTTTCTTTCTAGGTATGATATTTGTGCAACTCGGAGATCCAATCAATGGTAAAGAGGAGTTCTTTGGAACGGCAATTCTACTCTTGTACCCTATACCTGCTGTCCCATTTGTGCATGCTATAAGAAACATCCATCTGATAGCTGAACAAAACTACAAGTGCAAATATCTCTCATGGATAATTTGTCCTTTATCCTCAGATGTGAATGTGACTTCTGATGTTTGCTGTGGTTAGTTTCATACTTATGTCTGTAGATGTAACTTTTTTTTCTTTTGGTGGTGGAGATTTCAATGGGATGTAACATGTTAATTATTTTTTTTTAAAAAATCCCAAATGTTACTACATTAATCTGAATTCCATATGATTAATTGTCAACATGGCCTTAAAATCATAGAAAAATTCTACACTTTTTTCAGCATTACCTATTTCCATCATTATGAAGTGAAACAAATATGCACCGTGGACCAAAAGTTACAATGGGATATTATTTATAGTGCAACAATGTATTATTCCCAAGTGATTCATTGATTGATTGATTGATTTCGTGTTTTAAGTCCACTTTATGCACAGTAAGGCTAATCGAGACTGGACAGTTTAAAGTGGAATCCGAACCACTATGTGCCTCCACCGGGAATCAAATCCCGGGACCCCTTGATTACAAGGTGACGACGCAACCACTGCCCCATCGGGAGGCCCTATTCGCAAGTGAGATTGAAATAAAAGTTGTAGGTTGAGATTAGTGTTTATCCTGCACACATATCATCATGTGGGACCCAGAGGGATGTAACTCCAATTTATGAAATTTACAGGAGAGAGGAAATAATATATTCTTAAGAGTAAATTAGAGATACTTGACTCCACCTTACTGCTAAGAATTGGAAATTAAGATATGTCAGTCCAACTCCAAATAGAGCCCTTCAGAGGAGTTAATTTAAACTAGGGCTGAGCTGATACTGATGTATCAGTATCAGCTGATACCAGTGGTATCGGTATCAGAAAGTATCGATTAAAATTTATTAGCCGATACTTTACCGGCATTTTGGTCTTTGACAGACTCCACAAAAATGCCTCGCAGCAATTTCGCGGAGACTAATTATCCTGGAAATTATCCAAAATTCGAAGTTTTCTTATATTTTGCACCAGTTTTGTGTGAAAATCTAAATTTTGTGATAAGGTAACATGTAATTTTATATTCTGATGTCATTCTCAAATATTTAAAGCAAAAATCCTGGTAATTTGATGCATATAATTAGAGTTTTCGTTTGAAGTCGACTTGATGCGGAGAAAGGCTAATCCTGACTGGACCTACAGTTTAAAATGGGATCCAACCACCATATGGCATATAATTAGCACACTAGCATTAATATAAATTTTGAACAACTTTAATTATTACAATTTTTTTCAATCATCGGTATCGGTGGGAATCGGTAAGAGTATTGGCATCGGTTCAAATTGATATCGGCTCAGCCCTAATTTAAACAAAACTGAAAACTGCAATATTAGAGTTTCGTTCCTCTGGTTTTCATGCAACAATATGTTGTGTGGTAATAATTCTTCTGTTTTCTGATAGAGGTCAGTCAATCCCAATACTATTGTTAGGAGTCAGGTTTCCCAATAGAGGTAACATACTGAGAATTGAGATCTGCACTGGCATTTATCTTACAGATCCTTGTTGTGTTTTACTCCTTGATGTGTCTTGTTCAGTTCAGTTCAGTTCAGTTTCTGCATTGATTACCTCATTTTCTTTCACAGTAATAATACTGGTGTATCAGTATCTGGTGGTGATTTTTGATCCACCCAGTACATGAGTAACTATGTTTAAAAAGATAAAAGTACGTATTAACTCATTTATAAATTATGGAATTTTCTGTGATTGTGGTAGGTGTTAGTAAATAAATATGTCCTTAACAAAAATATAACTTTTCTTCTCTGGATATTGAGAGTGGACAAATTGCGGAAATTTGTCAAAATATGTGATTTGTTCCTTTGATAGTAATGTAATGAATATAATCCTTCTTGATAGCATTCATTGTTTGTTGCACTTTACTTCAAAACAATAAAATTATGTATGTTATGTAAACAAGCACTATGTTTCGTGAATTGGCAATGTTTCAACACCAACAGTTTTTCTGCCTTTGTTTCTGTAAGGACTGAAAAACTATGAATATGTATTTACATTATTCATGATTCATTTCTATTTGCAGTGAACATAGATATACATTATCTGTGCTGAAAAGGTTAAAAAGGTCTGCAACTGCGTTCTAGTTTTTAACATTGTGTATTTACTCATGTGTAATGCACACCTTTTGCAAAATTTTTGGCACCCAAAACTGTGGTGCGTATTATGCACAGAATAATTCAAACAGCCTACATGAAACCACGAATGTTTTCACTATGTCACTGCATATAACACGTATATATCAGCAGACACAATTACAAATTACCAGGTTAGATTTCTCTAGTAATGGGGGGTGGGGGACACTACGAAAGTAAAATGGCCATTTCCTATAATTTTTCACTTTGTAACAGAACATTTTGCTACACCAATCATCACACGGGATGTTTATCAGTGGTATTTGTCAGGCAAGAAATAAGAGAAAATAACTTTCTGAGCACTGCAAATCCATAACATAATTTTGATCTCACTTTCTTCTAAAAAGTGCTCCCCTGTGCATAGCACCATGCCATGAAGGCGTATAGGGGGTGTGGGGGTAATGCCCCACACTTTCTTGATCCGGTCGTGAGTGAGGGTAATGTGATCAGCATCACGCCCCTGCCCACCTTTACCCCCCAGAGTTTTCCCCAGGTACCCATGTTATTCGATGCTGGGTGGACGCCGGGGCCGCTTCCATCATTAGAAAAGTTCCCGGATTTGAACCGGTCGGGGATCGAACCCGGGACCTTTAGCATGGTAGTCAGACGCGTTACCGACTGAGCCACCGTGGCCAACTCTCACTTTCTTCTACTACAGAATAAACAAGGTGGTTACAGAAGTGAAAGCTTTGGGATGCACAGTGGAGGGAGAGGGGGAAGGTGTGGGTTGATGACTCATTGATAGGGAGACAAATTTATGGTAAATAAAAACTGAGGAGAGTGGTAAATAAAATGTTAGATCAGCGATGGAAAAAAAAATTGGCACACACTTTTTCATCATGAGAGGAAACAACATACAAAGGAGCTATAAATTGATAAACTACTTCATTTTTATATACTGTACACATACACAAGTACTTAGATGTCCAACCAAAAAGAAAACATCAACACAAAATCACTTCATTTCTAAATTGCATATCTCAAGTGATTTATTCATTGTATGTATTTAAAGGATATCCTTGCTGTCCAACAAATAAAATAATCACTACTGCACACACACAAACACATGTTGAAAATCACTTGATGATAAACAAAATTCACTCATGACTGAACACGCATGACACCATTGTTTCCCTTGATGTGCGGGAACAGACTAATCTTCTTGCTGCTACAGCTAGCAAGTTCAATGAAACTGGAAGTTGAGTAGACATTCGGGGGAAGAAAGGAATGCAGCTTGACAGGAAACGAAGTTTTCGAACTGAGATTATGTGCATGGGAAATCCCAATTTGCAGCATCTTCCTGGCGTGATCGAAGATAAAACGTTCTTCAGCTGCAAGTGGTAGGAAACTTTAGGCAAGCGTTTCGTTACAAATCAACAGTTTGCGCGCACAACCTCGATTGCCGGTTTTTGCGTGTTTTCTACTTTGATGATATTTCACGGTTATTTCACGAAAAAGCATTCATTTTGTGGAAAAGCACACATTTTGCATTACTTCGCGAATAAAACTCATGCATATTTCATCATTCATCATTGGGGGTGTAGTTACGTGCAGAATGTTCAAAATTGCATCTTTTTTTCACATTTCGCGATTTCACGCATCGCGAAAATTCAATGTCCCTACTCATTGAATAGGTATGATGTCATTTGCTCTGATCAGCATAACATCAATGTCATGACGTACAACTAAGAAAGCTATTTCTTGAACCTGAATTGTACTGCACATTATATACAATCTGTAATTGTTTGTCACTTTTCCATATCAAAAACCAGGGTGCGCATTATACATGCGTAAATATGGTATGTTTGTAGAAGCCACATGATGTGCTCAAAGCATGATAGGTTAGTCTTTCTACCTTCGTTAAGAGACTCAAATGATCTGTTTTTCTCCTTGTAGATGATAACTGCACAACTGCAGGATGTTACACCCCACTGAAGTATCTGGAGTGGCCGACAAAACAGAATCCACTTGGAGTGTTGCGTCAGGCAGTTTATTTGGTTCTGGATGCAGTACTGTATTGGATTCTTGTGTTCATTATTGACCTTAGATGGTATATTGCTTTTTCTGATTGGGTGACTAACACCTTTTCTGAAATACATAAGGGTGAGTCCCACGATGAAGACGTCATCCAGGAAAAGGAAAGGATTGAAATTCTTACAGGTACACTTGAAATGATGCTTATTCTGTTACACTTACTGCGGGCCTCCATGGCAGAGTGGTTAGCATAACATGCTAAGATGCCAGAGGTGCCGGATTTGAATCCCAACCTTGGCATGGGTGTTATTTGTGAGTGTCCATTAATCAATTTCATCATATCATCACTCATCCTCATGATGGATGTGATAAACGTGGTTTAAGTGGTATGTACATGAGGTTTTGTGTTTCCATGTTGCACAATTGGATAGGTTTTTTTTTTCGATTAATTTTGCTCCAAAAGCTGTACCCTTAGCATGTGAAGGCAGTGAGCCTTTCAAATTAATCGGAAAGAAACTATCCAATTGTGCAACGTGGAAAACATGAAACCTCATGTATGTATCACTCATACTTATCTTCGCGATTAGCCAAAAATTGCAGATATGTGAAGTAAAGTAAACCAAATGAACAACAACCTTTACCAATTCCCACCAATACCTATGCTTGAATGCTGCAACTTGTAAAGGGAAGCAAGAGAATAGTGAAGAATAGGTTCCTGGATAGTTATGCACTTGAAATTCCCAAACTATGCACTAAAAAGGTGTAAAATATGCACTGATACACTGATATGCCTATATCGGCCGATACTGATAGAGTACCTGCTGGCCCCGTGGCGGAGTGGTTAGCACATTGTGCTACAACGTCAGGGGTCCCAGGTTCAAATCCCGGCCTAGGCATGGATGTTCGCGAGTGTCAATTCATCATGTCATCACTCATCCCCATCTTCGCAAATTAGCCAAAAGTGGCACAATTAGCGAAGTAAAATAATGCAAATCAATGATAGACTACTAATTAATCTGTCCCTTCCCTACTTTAAACTAACGCTACGTTTCGAGAGAGCACCTCTTCTCTCGTCTTCAGGTGAACAGATTTATTTTGCCAGTGGTGGGAATCGCACTGAATTATGGAGGGTGCCATGGAGTAGTTGGTTAGCACAATTTATAGTAAAATCACAGGTCCGTCTTAGGTTCGATTCACACCACCTGAAGACGAGGGAAGAAGTGCTCTCTCGAAATGTAATGTTAGAGTAAGTATAGTTTAAAGTAGGGATGGGACGGATCCATCAGTACTTTTATCAGTATCAGCAGATATAGGCATATCGGTGTATCTGTAAAATTACTGATTTCCTTACCGATCTGAAATGTCTATAATTATCTTATAATTTGGTGCAAAATTATGCTAGTATAGACGCTTTATTGGTATTTGCCAAAATTTCATATCAGCCAATCCCTAATGCCACGAACAGTAGAAAGAGTATTTAATGTGCTTTTCTTGTCCTTTCCAGAAAGTGAATCTTGGGATGGTGAAAAGGAAGTTCTGATGGTCCGTGAGGTCGCAAGAGAGTATTGCACAACCACTCCTGTGAGAGACGTGAGCTTTTCTGTGTTGGGTGGCGAGTGTATGGGAATTTTGGGAATCGATGGCTCTGGGAAGACTGTACTTATTCAAATGCTTGCGGGACAAATTACACCTTCTAGAGGAGAAATCTACTATTTTGGGAAAATGCTCAGGACAAACCGAAAAGAGGTTAGGCAATGCAGTTAGGTCCATTTCATACAGAAGTAAAGACTGTCTCAAAAATACGAGACATTTTGAAACAGGGGTATAGAGAAGAGATTGATTGATTGATTGATTTGGTGTTTTAAGTCCACTTTATGCTCAGTAAGGCTAATCGGGACTGGACCTACAGTTTAAAGTGGGATCCGAACCACTATGTGCCTCCACCGGCTATCAAACCCGAGACCCCTTGATTACAAGGCGACGACGATACCACTGCACCATCGGGGAGGCCTATAGAGAAGAGAATAAAGAGATTTAATCATGGAAGTGAATAATACAGAGGATGCCATTGCACACATATTGCTGAGGAGATTGGTAGGTTTATAACTTGATGATGACAGTCTTTTCCAAGCAACCACTCCTGCAGTCATAGACCGACATCCTACATAGCTCGACGTAACATGTCCACAGCAATTAGCGATTTTTCAGTTGTAGCAGGTCATGTCGAAAGGATCTGTGAAGAAATTGCCCAGGTTTCTGTAGGCATGTTATATCAAACTATGCAGGATGTCCATAGACAACCGCAGGAATGGTTGTTTTGAAAAGGTCATCATCTAGTAGACGTCATCCACAAGTCATAAACCTACTCATCTCTTCAGCGGTATGTAATTATGTATTTGCATCCTCTGCGCTATTCATTTCCATGATTATATCTCTTGCAACTATTTAATCTCCTCTCCGTACCTCTGTTTCAAAATGTCCCATCTTTTCGAGACACGCTTTATGTAGGTTAAATGTGACCAATGGTGCTGAAACGTATTTGTTTAGGATGGGGACAACTTAACAATATATTCTATGGAGGGATTGGCGAGGTATTTTTAACCAGAAATATAAGTAATCACCTTTCCTATTTTCGTTATTAAATTACTAGATGATATACGATGGTTACTCGCAAAATCAACCTTCAGAGAGCTGGTAAGAAAAAGGGGGGTTAGTATATGCATTGATTACATACATATCTACACCACGGGGCCTCCCCAGTGACCTTGTAATCAAAGGTCCTGGATTTGATATCCAGTGGAGGCATATAGTGGTTCGGATCCCAATTTAAACTGTAGATCCAGTTTCAATTAGCTTTTCTCTTCATAAAATAAACTTAAAACTGCAAACAAACAAATATCTACATTACTCCTCAGCATAATCACTATGCAATTTGAATTTGAATTTGATCTTAAAATTTTGCACCTGTCACATTATACGGGGTCCAGCCCCTTACCAGAACTAAAATAGCATAATTGCAGTGTCGTGTTACTAAAATATTAAAATTTTCTGACTTTCATTAAAAGCTGAGGCTGTAAAGAGGCACTCCACACACACAAGGACAAAAAACAGGACAACACACACAAAATTATACTGGCCATAGTGCCAGTCGCCAGAGCCTCGTTCGCCTGTAAAATGCAGTCCAGGGTGTACTATGTGGAAGCGAGGTTGACTTTTGGGCACCTGTGTGGAAGGTCACCCCTTACACCCCACTATGCAATTTGAGATCCTTGTCATAACAGGGTCAACTGATGTGGGTAGAGTACAAATAAATTGGTTCCACCATTTTGTCATTTTGTTGCCCTTTTAAACTGCATGAACAAAATACATGTACATTTTTAAATATTCAGTAATTTTTTTAAAGACCTACCACAGAATATATTATTGAAGTTTTTCACAAATCATGTGCATTAGCTAGAACTGAGCCAATACCACTATGCAGTGGCACCAACTTACAAGGGCTTGTGGAGCTTGAGCCCACCCAAAAATTTGCCTTGTATTGTTATTATATTTTAGAAACAAATGGTTTCATAATGATACACCTAAAGAATTATCACAACTTGATTACTGTTTATATAATTTGTTAGATCTCCAGTTCAGTGTACTAAATTATTTACACTGTCCAACAACAAATCCCTGAGTCCAGCCCATCCAATGGTTTTCAAAAGTTGTTGCCACTGTGAACCATTATCAATACAGGTGCCAATATTTGTACTGATTCTCATCAATACCAATGCTTGAACATCGTAAAAAAATATTTCAGAATATTGATTAATATTAATCACTATGTCAGGGTTCCGTTACAATTCTGTCACATCAGTTTACCAGTTTTCCTTAAAATATCTTTTAAAAATCATTGGAATATTAAAATAGCTATTATTTAATCACAGAATCTGTTTATTTTCACAGTACTGGTGCAAAATGAACAAAACTTTTCAAATGTGAAACAAGCTATTTATTAACATTATTTTTTTTAATTAAGTTCCAAAAGAGATCAAGAATATTTGTAGAAAGGAGAAGGACTTTAAGTTATCTGATGATATTTGGGATCCATAATGATAAAAGTTGACAAAAACTTCATTAGAAAAAAGAATACTAATAAATTGCTTGTTGCACAGTTTATTTGTTATGTTCAAACGAAGTTGATGACATTCACAAAATTCATTGTATAACTGCTTCTCTATCCTTTTGTTAAATTTATTCTCTTGTTATAACTGTAACATTATTCAAACTAAAAGTAAATGTCTGATGAAAGAAGCATGTGTTCTCCCGAAATGTAACAGCAATAATTGTGTTTATAAGAATGGCAAGTGAAATAATTACAAAGGAAATGTTTCTTTTGCATAATAAGTACAGTTTTCAAAACAAAGTTGGGATTTTATATTTTTATATTTATTTTATATATATTATAAAGCTATATTCACCATTTTAACACCGAAATGCCATTTTATATACCACTTTTGAGCCTGAAATGTGTCCAGTTTTTGTACCGAAATCTTGATGTTTATTCACCATAAATGTATGGCTCTACATCAGTATTGGTTAAGTCCTGGTAGTATTACTTCTATCATGGCTACGGCTACATTAATAGTCTACATGCTTGCTTGTTATGAACCTATCCTCAAATTTATTAGCGTAATCCCTAACTTACTTTTTAATTATTCTGATTATCACAGTGCCTGAAGCAGATAGGATACTGCCCCCAGTCTGATGCTGTGCTGCCTACGCTCACGGGGAAAGAAATGTTAAGTATAATGGCATACCTCCGAGGGATTCAGAGAGATCGGATATCAGTGGAAGTAAATCATTGTCTGAAATTAGTTGGTAAGTCCCTACGCAATGCATAAATAGGAATGGGAATCATTAATGTGTACATTTATCTGCATCAGCCGAAATAGGCATATCAGGGTATCGGTTTGTCAGTAATATTGCCAATAATTTTATGATCCAATATTCCTATGATTATTGTATAACTTATGCAAAATTTTGCCATTTTCATTACTTTTTTTATGAATATAAAGCTATATTTTGGAAAGTAATGTCTCAATATACAATTTATTTTTGTAAAGTTTCGGCACTTATCAGTATTGGTCCCAAAATTTTCATATTGGTCCATCCTTTGGTAAGGAATTGCAAATGTGCAAATAAGAAGTTCTGCGTTGTTAGGCTTCGTGAAAAGCAACAAATAGAGAATAATAATATTGATTATTTCTAATGCAATATATAGAAAGATTGTGATGGTTTTGTTATTTTTTATTGATGTTAGTGGCTTTTTCACAAAAAAATGAACACTAAAAAGAGTGAATGCCGATATATAAATTAGGAATGGGACAGATTAATCGGTACTCTATCCGTATTGGTTTATCGGTAAAATTAGCGATCCGATATATCTATAAATACCTTACAATTGTGTAAATATTATACCATTTTGTTGTAATTTTTGAGGATATAATCATGTAATCTCCATTGCGTACTTTTTTAAGAGTAAATTTATACAGGGTGTTGCAAAATACCTGTTACAATGCTTGGGAGGTGATTCGACAAGTAAAAACAAGGACAAAATGCCATGTGAAAAAATGTCGAAATCGGCACCGTTTTCAAGTGACAGGCGTGCGAAAATCGCCTCACACCATGTGTAAAGCACAATAACTCAAGAAGGAAGAAAGATATCAATGTCGGAATAAAATAATACAAAGAAAGTCGTACCTGACGAATACAATGGTGCATCAATTGAGGCCCAATGTAAATTGCGCAAGGGGACTCTCAAAGAAAGTGGGGAATCCCCTGATGGAAAATATAGGAAATGTACTACTATTTTCTACATAATGTTGAAATCGGAATGTAGCCAGTAAAAAATGACGACGTATGTCCACATGTCCCACTACTGCAGGGACACCGTCCCACACTCGGGAAATAGGAAATTCACTCGAAAATGATGCTATGCCGTCAAATTACGCTCAGATTGATTTCAGCTAATTGATACAGAAAGCCCCACTAGAGGCGCTGTGAGTGTAGGTCACCTGTTACGTATTAGTTTTGGTGGATACTACGTAGAGAGTGTAGTCGACCGTTGTTTTTCTTGTCTTGTTCTGCGTCTCGCAGCGTGGAGTTTAGTCTGGCGTGTGTGTATGGCGTTGAATTGCGCCAAGGAATATTGTACGTAGAGTACGTATTCCCGTGTTCATTCTCGGTTTGCAACAACTGCGTGACATTACGTGGGTGCTAATCACGGTAGTTGTGATCCGTCACTCGGAGGGAAAGTGCCCCTGTTGCTGGGCAGTTCTCGTACAGGACAATGGTGGAGTACTCTACCCACGAGCTTGCTGATATGCATCTCGTTTATGGAGAGGCAAACCGAAACAGCCGTGAAGCACGGCGTTCGTATCACGAACGTTTTCCCAATAGGCGGTTACCAGCACATGCACTCTTTCAAAGACTTGATGCTCGACTGCGTGAAACTGGATCTCTACTACCCCGTAGGTGGGATTGTGGAAGACCCCGCACTGTGCAATTTGAAGAGGACGTGTTGGACGCGATACGAGACAGTCCTGACACCAGCACACGTGTCATTGCTCGTACTCAACAAACCCACCATAGCAATGTGTTCCGAGTTCTTCAGGAGGAGAGATTGCACCCATACAAATTGCATAAGGTGCACCACTTACTGCCCATGGACTTTCCCCTACGCATGGATTTCTGCCAATGGTACGTGCAACAAACTCTTGCCATTCCAGATTTCCCAACAAGAGTTTTGTGGACCGATGAGGCAATATTCACCAGGGACGGCATGTTCAATAGCCACAACAGCCACGTCTGGGATATGGACAATCCGCATGCAATCATTGTGCGCCATCATCAACATAGGTTCGCAGTGAATGTGTGTGGTGTGGCGTAGTAGGTGACCACTTGATAGGCCCGTGCATTTTGCCCTCTACTTTGTGTGGTGGGAATTATCGGGTGTTTCTACATGACGTATTACCTGAACTTTTGGAAAACGTGCCACTGGCAGGTAGACAACGTATCTGGTTTCAACACGACGGCGCCCCCGCACATTTCGACCGGGGAGCCAGGGCCTTACTCAACGATATTTTCGGCGATCGTTGGATTAGCAGGGGTGGACCTTTACCGTGGCCACCTCGTTCCCCTGACCTCACACCACTGGATTTCTTTGTGTGGGGAGAAATGAAAAGGCTCGTGTATGAAACCCCTGTGGAAATTGCTGAGGATCTCGTTGCTCGTGTTAGTGCCGCTGCTGGGACAATTGTTGACATGCCAGAGGTATTTGCGCGTACCAGACAATCAGTGCTTCGCCGATGCCATCTTTGTCTTGGAGTCAATGGCGGACATTTTCAACAACGTCTCTGACACCGCATAGTGTTCTTTAGTGAAAGGTGCGACTGAAGATGCTGGATATCGCTGTACTTCATACCGTCGATCTGCATGTGCGGAGGTTGTGCGCTTCTCAGTGGAATCCCTTCCAGATGTGCTGTGCCTGGAAATGTTACATGCCATTGTGTGCGTTTTCTCGCCATTCTCCGTCTTCATTCCTTCGAGGATTACCCACTTTCTTTGGGGAGCTCTCTTGTATTATATGCACAGCCTGACGACATGTGGCCATTGTTTAACTTTTGTTTTTCGTACTGCAAAGTAGTGTGTCAACATTAAGGGATTGAAAACGTTTTTTAATGATTTTACCGTATTTTTTTCCATTTGGGATGGTGTCCCAGCAGTAGTGAGACATGCGACAAATTGGTTTCTTTTCTTCTTCGTACCGCAATGTGAACCGTGTACAACAGCAGATTTGCAGTTATTTTCCTATTTCCCGGGTGTAGGACGGTGTCCCAGCAGTAGTGGGACATGTGGACATACGTCGCCATTTTTTACTGGCTACATTCCGATCTCAACATTATGTAGAAGATAGTAGTAAATTTCTTGTATTTTCCATCAGGGGATTCCCCACTTTCTTTGAGAGTCCCCTTGCGCAATTTACACTGGGCCTCAATTGATGCACCATAGTATTCGCCAGGTACGATTTTGTTTGTATTATTTTATTCCGACATTGATATCTTTCTTCCTTCTTGAGTTATTGTACTTTACACATGGTGTGAGGCGATTTTCGCACGCCTGTCACTCGAAAACGGTGCCGATTTCGACATTTTTTCACATGGCATTTATTCCTTGTTTTTACTTGTCGAATCACCTCCTAAGCGGTGTAACAGGTATTTTGCAACACCCTGTATATGCTGCTTCTTGTGCATTAAAATGTTTTGTTCAATTGGTACCATACATTGATTAAGGAGGTCAATGAAACAATTTGAATTTTATATCGGATCAGCGGAATATTGTTTATCACAGAAGTGTGCGGTAAAGGAAGGTGGAGCAAGCACTTCTTGCGTTGTTTTTTTAAAAACAATTTTGATATCTTAAGTTCGTGTTTTTCAATGCCTTTATACACCTCGGAATGGAATTTATCTACTTTAACATATTTACATCTCCAGACTTTTCATTTTCCCTATTTCCATCGTATTGGCTGCAAACATAGAGCGGCTGCAGCCTTCACGAGGCTCAGTAACACAGCACAGCTGATCCACGTTAGAAGAAAGAGGGCTGCTCTTCACGCTTTAGGAGTGACCTATGCAGTTCTTGCATGGTCACTGTCCCTCCTTCACAAAAAAAAAAAAAAAAAAAGTCGATGGAAAGCGATCCCCAGCCTGCTTCATCTTTGGCAAGGTTGTTGAAAACACCTCGTCCACGCTAACCACAAGTGTTGCTAACTTCCAGAATTTTCTATGCCTCCATAGCACCACCCAACTCAGTACGATTATTCACGTGTGAAACTTAACAGTAACGAACAAATTAGCTTATGAAGTTAGTCAATGAGTACCGGTATGGTATTTATAAGAAACAAAGTCACCAGCCAATAATTGGACATATCCGTCATGTAGTCAGTAAGTTCGAAATATAGAGGGTATGTAACACTGCAAACAGGGTGAGGAACAGTGTTTTGTCTTTACTGTAGCAATCGTGCTGTGTTATTCTGTTCTTTTTTGTTGTTTTTGCTGTTTTGTGTTAAAGCATGGTCTTGAAAATAACCACCAGGGCTGACAAAAAGGACTCGATTAGGGATCTTCTTTCATTCAGAACTTCTACCAAAAAGTTGGAGATGGTGAATTATGAGAGACCGTGTCCTGAACTATGCATAATCAAAACAAGTAAGAAAAACAGGAAAGTTTTCATTAGGCAGTTAAAAGCGTTTCAGTAAAAATCAATATGTTTGAATTTGTTTCAGTACACTTTATGTACAGAAAGACTAATTGGGATTCGACCTACAGTTTAAAGTGGGATGCGAACCATTCGACTGAGTATCGAATCCAGGGCACCTTCATTACAAGGCAACGATGTTATGTATTGTGTGGTTATGCAGTAGGAATGTTATTAATAAATAATTTTGTTCGAAGATGGAATGATGCAGGTATGGACGTCTGCAGGATTTTTTCCAGGGAGGGGCAAGGAAGGTATTTTTTTCCAGGGGGGGGGGCAAACGAAGGCAAATTTTACCCAAAAGTAGTGTTGTTTCCTAAAAAACATTGCTTAAATTTGAAGTTATGGTGTTCAAGCAATAATTAACACATATTATTGTGGCTAAAATGAAATTATATTGAAACCAATAAGTTGCTGACCAAGGCAGTTTATTAAGGTAAAAACACTTAACACGTAACGTTTCGACCCTGTATCAGGGTCTTCCTCAGACGAAGAACTAAACTAAAATGATGAAATAAACTACACACAGAAAGATTTCATACACATAGCAGGGTCACAAGCCACACAACAACAAATCAAATTGACAGTCCTTATCTAGGAAGATTTCTACAAAGGAATTAAACATATCACCTCCTGACAGTTGTTGACTAATGGGTCTACTACACTGACAGGTGATTGGCAGGTCAAGATCAGCAAGAGTCTAAGAACCACCTGCTCACCACTCCCCCACCCCTCCTGCCTTTCTGGTTATGGGTGAATACCTCCTCCTCCTCCTTCACCCATAACCAGAAAGGCAGGAGGGGTGGGGGAGTGGTGAGCAGGTGGTTCTTAGACTCTTGCTGATCTTGACCTGCCAATCACCTGTCAGTGTAGTAGACCCATTAGTCAACAACTGTCAGGAGGTGATATGTTTAATTCCTTTGTAGAAATCTTCCTAGATAAGGACTGTCAATTTGATTTGTTGTTGTGTGGCTTGTGACCCTGCTATGTGTATGAAATCTTTCTGTGTGTAGTTTATTTCATCATTTTAGTTTAGTTCTTCGTCTGAGGAAGACCCTGATACAGGGTCGAAACGTTACGTGTTAAGTGTTTTTACCTTAATAAACTGCCTTGGTCAGCAACTTATTGGTTTCAATATGGAAACAAGGCTTAATTATATTACAATTGAAATTATATGTGTGAAATACATATTTCTTGGTTGACTTTAATTTTCCAGGGGGGCACGGTTCCCCTTGCCCCCCCCTTCCTTCCGGACGAAAATGGATGCAGGCCAGAATGACTAGTAATTTCCATAATGCAATGCAAAGACATGAACATTTCCAAAATCACGCTCCTGCATTGACATACAAAAGGGGGGATTGGTGGGGGTCATAACCCTCTCTTGGCACAGTATTAATAAAAAAAGAAGGACTAGAGGCAGGAAAAATATGACAAAGGGCTGGGTTAGCAGGGGGGGAAGCAAGAACCCACTTTACAATTCCAGTCCCCTCCTGTGTGTATACCAGTGATTTATCCACACACACACCCAACAACTCCCCTCCCAAATTTCCTCAATACCCTCCTAAAAGTTCTCACCAATGCCAAATTTTTGGTAATTTTGGCTCCAAATTTACCCTTACACCCCCCTATTATACATAGATATTACATTTGAAAATGTTGTAATTGGCTGAAAATCGCTATGCTATCATGAAAATTCATGGCATGCCCCTGGTTTATCAATAATAGTTAGTAAATTTGGCATATTGGTAAATTTTATGTCGGTGCTTTGTCAGTATCAGCCAAATTTTAATATCAACCCAACCCTAATATATTTCATGAATAAGAAGGGGGGAGGGTGAGAAGGGTGAAAAGAAAATAAGAAACACTCATGAAACACTGGAAAATGTAAGTTGTCAAGGAGGAAAGAGAGATGGTGGAAACAAAAGTGAGAGTTCAACTTGCAAAATTGCCAGGTCCAGATGAAATATATAGTCCATGTGGAAAAATCTGATTATCTCCCCAGGTTTGTTGAAAACTGTGAGTGGTAGGGGGAGGGCAGTATGAGGAGAAGGGAGTGTTGGACAGGGAGATGAGGTGATGGTTGGGAATGTTACTAGGAGGCCTTGGGTGCAGTCACACTCCTGGCTGTTATTTAGGCCCTCTCCCATCTGAGATATTGGTGGATTGAGTTAAGGGTGCATAATTTCCATCTGGAAGCAATCTTTGAGGAGATTGGGCTCATTAGCAACAGTCAAGACTCGATTTTGAGTGAAGGAGTGGTTGTTGTTGATCCTGAGGTTTAGAGCTGTGGGTAAACATGCATGGGCAAATGGATAGGTGGATGGATTGGTTTTATTTTTGAGGCTCATTGCACAAAGGGTTTTGTAGAAAACCCAGAATAGGTGGAGTAGAAAGTAGAAACACCAATGGGCAAACTTTTTTTCATGATTCATAATCATCCTTCGCCGTTTCCTGTCTCTGGCTGGGTTGGATCGGCATGGAAGTCAAGCCTCTCCATTTTTTTCTGGTCTTCCACCACTCCTCTCTTTCCACGGTGTTCCAATCTTGTCCTCTTCTCTAACACTCTCCGCTATCTGTTCTTTCCACTGGCATCTTAGTCTCCCCCTTTAGCCTTATTCCCACTTCTTGTGCGTTGTAAGCTCTTTCTGGTTGTCTTTCTGCACCCATCCTCTTCATATGTCCCGAAACTTCTCATCTGTGCCTGATCCATTCTGTCCTGAAGCTTCGCCACCCCCACTGTCTGTCGTATCTCCTCATTCCTTTTCCTATTCCTTCTAGTCTTCCCCAATATACTCCTTAAAAAAATTTCATCTCCACTGTCTGCATCTTTCTTTTGTCTCTCTGTTATTGTCCAAGTCTCTGCTCCTTACCTTCTTGCATTTCATAGGTACATCCCTGTTCCATAATGCTTTGCTAGAGCCCACCACACATTTGTCCTCTTCTGTTTACCTCCTCATCTATTCTTCCACTTCTCTCAATTATGCTTGCTAGATATTTGAACTCTCCACTACCCTCATCTCTTCCGTGTCTACCTTTATTCATTTCTGGCTCTGTTTCTTGTTGTTATTAGCACCTCGCTCTTTTCTGAACTGAATTTCATTCCTGCTCTTCTGATTTCCTCATTCCAACTATCAAGCTGTCTATGTACTTCTTCTTTCCTGTTTCCCCATATTTCTAAGTCATCGCAAACAACAGGACCTTCATTTCTTCCTCTCCTATCTTCTTCCCCAACTGTTCATTAGGGGCCTCCCCGATGGCACAGTGGTAGCGTCGTCGCCTTGTAATCAAGGGGTCCCGGGTTCGATACCCGGTGGAGGCACACAGTGGTTTGGATCCCCCTTTAAACTGTAGGTCCAGTCCCGATTAGCTTTACTGTGCATAAAGTGGACTTAAAACACCAACTCAAATGAAATTAAAAGAAAACTCTTCATTAATTGCATCCATTGTAATTATGAAGAGCAGTGGGGAAAGAGCACTTCCCTGTGTTAGTTCATTACTTATACTGAACCACTCCGTTCTTCCCACTGGTGTCTTCACACAGCTCTGGTTGGCCTTGTATGTGCTCTGCATTCTACACACTATCTCTTCCTCGACTACTTTCTCTCTTAGAACCTTCCAAATCTTTGTTTTGTCCATGCTTTCATATGTCTTTCCTATATGTCCATGCTCTCATATGTCTTTTCTATATTTAGGAATGCCATAATCAAATCATTTCCATACTCGTAGTGCTTTTCCTGTAATTGCCTTCTGCTGAATATCATATCTAATGTTGATCATGAGTATAGCTGAAACTTTACTTCCTATTTTTTTGTGGGCCCTTTAGTTGTAATTTGTTTAAAAAAGAAGAGATTAAAAGAAAATGTTTATTTCTATTCAAGATTTGGAAGAGTATTGCGATCTAATGTGTGGCATTTATGCATGTGGTAACAGAAGGAGGGTGAGCGTTGCAATGGCTCTCATAGGAAACCCATCAATCGTTCTCCTGGACCAGCCAACTAATAGCTTAGACCCTGTAGCAAGAAGAAAGGTGTGGGATCTTATTGTGGCTGCTAGGCATGCTGGGCAGACTATTGTTCTCATATCAAGCAGGTTTGTTCTTCTGTTGGAATTCAGCATATGTCCTGTTTATAGAATCAGTGGTTAGCAGCCTGAATATTTGTTTTTTGATGGAAACTCAAAATGTTTGGCTTGTTCTTTTAAGTCTACTTTATGCACAGAAAGATTAATCGGGATTGGACCTACAGTTTAAAGTGGGATCCGAACCACTGTGCCCTGTGTCTCCACTAGGTATCAAACCTGGGACCCCTTGGTTACAAGGCAGAAACGCGAAATGTGGAATAATACAATGTAATGTTAATTTTTTATGATTCTGAAAAGGAGTGAGGTGCATTTTCCATCCATGTTTTGTCACGAAATCATGCGTGGAGGCACATAGGTTCAGATCCCACTTTAAACTGTAGGCCCAGTCCCGGTTAGCTTTACTGTGCATAAGGTGGACTTAAAACACCAACTCAATCAATCACGAAATGATGTGAAATGAACTGTAAAATGCAAAATAAACTCTTAAACACAAAATTTAGAGTGAAGTCTGAATTATCCTGTGAGTTATGCAAATCATGGAAAATTGATTAATTCTGCTGTACTAAATATTTGAGAAGTGTGGACTTCTTTACAAAGGAATAAGCTTAATACTCTGCTATTAGGAGGGAGACATTTATTTTGTGTGATGACTAAAGCTTTTAAATCAAATTAGGGTTTTATTCACAATTTTAACACCAAAATGCAATTTTATATACTGATTTTGATCCCGAAAGATGCCCAGCTTTTGTACCGAAATCTTTGATCTTGTATTCACCATAAATGTGTGGCTCTATCAATGGTGTATTTATGGTTTCAAGAAGAGGCTTCCTTCTTAATCAGAGCCAGAAAAAAATATGTGTGTGTAGTCCACACATGACAATTTCACTGGCATTTTACTTGAAAATAGTCATATCATCAAGTTGACTCATAAATTTGTAACATTTTGTGGTATAGAGGTAGGTAGGCCCCCAAATTTGTGTTACATGCACAGTACAGTAGACCATGTACTGCTCGTAATGAGGTCATGTGTCTGTCTTATCAGACAGGCATCCATGTGACATGGCCAACATCAGTGGACTTACAAGCAAGATGAGAATGTTGGAGATGACAAGGGGCATTGTATAGCTGTTTCTCTTTTGTTTTTGTTAAATTTGGCCTACTGTTATAACCAGGGCTATACAATTACAGGCTGCCTGAATTTTCAAATTCAGTTCTACTCCCTCTGTCCCATAATTATTGTCCGGTATGCCAAAATGGTAAATTTTTATTTAGGTTCTTTTGGATACTTGATCGACCAATATGTACTGATCCTTGAGTAATAACGTTGTATGACACATTCCCTTGTTTCATGTTCTTCTTCTGTATACACCAATGTCACAGTTTGAATATCGGACAATTATTATGGGACAACAAAAAAAAAGTGTACCGGACGAAAATTATGGGACAGAGGGAGTATTTTTTTTCAATATTTTGAGTATGGAAATTACTATTACCTATTTCTGAAATAAAAAGTACAGTATGTGTTTTCTGTATTACATAAGGTAAAAGTAAAGTTCCCCGTGCATATAGCACTTTGCCATGAAGGCACATTTCGGGGACGGTGGGGGTAGGGTCCAACACATTCTCGATCTCGGCCATTTTTGAGGTGATGTGATCAGCATCACACTCTGGCCACCTTTACCTCCCCCAGGGTTGCCCCCAGTTACCCATTGATTTGAGGCTGTGTGAGCCCCAGAGCCACTATATGCAGGCAGGGGAGGGGTCCGGAAAATTTCCGACCTTTGATCACCCACCCCGGGAATCGAACCCTGGTCTCCCACGTTCAGTCAGACGCCCTACCGACTAAAGCACCGCAGCTCAATTCTGTATTATGTGTATTATTATAATAAACATGCTATTATACTTTTTTCACTGTTGCTAGCCAAATTTTAAAATAGAGTTGCACATATATTAAATTTATTACATGCTGTTACTGGTTGAGCCTTCGTTAGGAAGGTCACTCTGCCATAGTTCTTTTAAACCAGTCTTGCACTTGAATTATTTATAGTTTTGTCTACCCCTGGTTATAACTAACCACAACTAAATGTCTGAAGAAAGGTGTGTGCGCTCCAGAAAACATTACATCAAAAAACATGTTTAAAATGGTTGTAGCAACTGTTAACTGATTTTGGACAATGTGCAAAACTGCAGAATTTCACATCTTCTGTTTTCTATTCCAGTATTGCAGAGTGTGAGACTCTGTGTGACAAAATTGCAATTATCTCGGAGGGACAATTCTCATGTATAGGAAACACTGAGTACTTGAAGAAGAAATTTGCAAGTGGGTTTGCAATCTTCATGAGACTAAATGCAAGGATTCCCAAGTATTCTGAGCAATTGAAAGCTCTAACATCTGAGATGGCAAATTCGTTTCAGCAGATAGACCTCATTGAAGAGCATCACGTAAGATTTTTTTTTTTAAAATTACAGTGGCTATTTGTTAATCTTTCATGCTCTTGCCTGTTGATGTCAAGCAATAAGAGATAAAACACAGCACAAAATAACAAATGCCAGATGTTTCATGAGTTTCTCCAATGTCAAGGGAGTTATGAAAGCAGTGTGCCAACCGTATAACATGTTGAAACTAGGTCTGAGCTGATGCCTATGTATCGGTTGGATTTTATTTACTGATACTGGCCAATACTTTTCCGTCATTTTGGTCTTTCACTGGGTCTACAAAAATGCTATGTAATACTTTTTAATTATCCTGGAAGTTATGCAGCATCTCTTACTTTTCACTTATCCTGAAGTTATGCAGCATCTCTTACTTTTCACTTATCCTGAAGTTATGCAAATTCTCGTACTTTTCACTTATTTCGCACAAATATTGTATGACAAACTGTTTTATGATTTCACAATAGGTATTTTAACATTCTGGTGTAATTCTCGAGTATTTTGAAGCAAGACTCTAGTAAAGTAATGCTTAGAGTGGAATACTCTCCCACTAATGTTAATCAATATTTTGAACAATTGTTACAATTTTCAAGCATAAGTATTGGTGGGAATGAATAAGTTTGTAGCCATGGGTATAGGTATCAGGTCAAGATGATATTGGCCAGCTCTAGTTCAAACCATACTGGTATCTTTTTTTTTGCCTCCAGGGCAGAACCCTTTCATTTTAGAAATTCTTGTATGTATGCATGTGTGTGTGTGTAGCAATACCTTTGACGTATAATACATATATTGTTGTATCAATGGTATTAATAAAGTTGAACCCCAAAATATACGAAGTCAGTAAATAGGTCACAAACTTATGTGGGATAGCAGAAAACAGTAGTGAGTAGCATCTAAAGGTGTCATCAGGTGACAGCACAATCCAGCTTCATGATACAGTCGGTCAGCAGTTGCTAGATAGCAGACACACGCATGGGAAGCTCACTTTAAAAGTGGCGACGGTACTTGAGGACTGTACGTGAAGATGGTACAGGTGGAGGAGATGATTCAAGCTAACAGGCAAGTGACAATAGACAGCATAACAACTGCAATGGTGTGTTCTCGTGGTTTAGCTTACAGCATAATGCATGATCATTTGAATTTCTGAATAGTGTGAGCATGGTGGCAGAAAACGTTTCACGGATGATATGTATGTATAAATCCATGATGTGAATCAACTTTTAATGTGTGTGTGTGTGTGTGTTGGTTTTTTTGGGGGGGAAATTCATTGTTAACATTATTTTATTTTGATAGGGATTTCTGAATCAGAAATTTTGCTTTTTTCTGTATCTAAATTTCTCTCAAAGCTCCAAGGTCTGAACCATATATATATACATGTGGAACATGAAGTTACTGTACGTGTACAGCTAGTACTGTATGCTTGGAGGTACTGACTCTAGGAAAAGTAAGAACAAAGTAAGAAGTTAGAAAGAAGCAAACAAGATTGACATCAGCAGCCGAAAACCACGTTGTCGGGCATAAAGGAGCTCCTATTCGATTGTGGTTGCTTAATTTTGTGTGTGTTTAATTGTAAATTGCTAAGAATAAATTAGATTACTGCATTTGTTTTCATTCATGCTAAGAGAAGTACCAGGATTGCAAAAACAGTAATACATGGGAAAATTACCTTGGTTAAATACACTGTACTAAAGATTCAGCAGAAAAGTAAATACCATAACAACATAACTTTTTTGGTCACTTTATATAAATAAACGTACGTGAGAAAAAGATAAGAAACATCTATGCAAAGTATGGACTGAGGGCAGCCTTCAAGCCAGCAAAGAGCATTGAGAAATGTTCTAATGTATACAAAGGAGAACAGTAGAGTGATGAATTGACAATGGCAGGGGTATATGAAGTAGAATTTGCTGAATGTAGAAGCAAGTACATAGGAGAGACAGGGAGAAGCATCAACGATAGAATTAAAGAACATAGGAGAGACCTTAAAGAGGAAGATCCAAGAACAACATTGACATATGTCGACACTGTTAAGTGTGCGTAATATCTGAATCGATATTCAATTGTTTGTAAAGTTGTTTTCAGGATCGTGTGTTCAGTCATCTTAGAAATGGTTATTGTAAGTTTAGCATTAAATTGTTGTTATTTTGTATCCTCGTGTTAATCTTTATATTATCAAGTACCTAGGTGTGTGAATCATTTAACCTCTGCCTGTGCATACACGACAGACACATGGGCACAGGATTATGAAAGTACATATGAAGGAGAAGAGGGAAAATGATATAGAGAGAAATGTGGCAGAGACAAAGCACATATGCATAAACAGGGGAGAGAAAATGAACAAAATGGGTGGAATTAATAAAAAAGAATGTTCATAGTAAGTTGGTTAAGTTTCCAGAGCTACCTTCAATTTTCTGCAGAAAAGTGGAAGATTTCAACTTGCCAGATCAGTTAAAGGAGAAAGGGAAGGACAGTGCTACCAGAAGTAGAAGGGGAGGGAAGACAAGAAGAGTAGGTCACAGGAGGGGAAGAAAGGGCCAGCTATGACACCTGCAAGGTGAAAAACACAGTTTGCCTAGGAGGAAATAAAGACAAACTTACTCATTTCCTTAGAAGTGTAGAGTGACTAGCCATGTGAGGTTGTGTGGAGTGTGTGTGTTTATCCTGGTGTTATGACAGTAATGGTCATAATTGCACTCCCGAGAGGAGAGATTCCTTTTTTTTTTAAGTATTCAGTGACTGAATTAATTACGAATTATTAGTGTGTTAATATTGTAATTCAATTTGAACAAGTGTTCTCGGGTTACCAGCCAGGTTAAATTGGAGTTGGCTTCCAACGTTTCGAGGGCATACATTGCTCTCATCATTAGGGAATATAGAAATGGAAACCAATGTAGGTTAATATACAGGACTATGATGTGGTGGAGTTTGGATCCTGGTGTTCTCATTGGCTGGTCTTCTTTTTACGGAGGAGTGGGTTCCAGGCGTGACTGAGCTGGAGTCCCCACGTCCCTGTTGAGATTGGTGCTTTCCCATGATATGGCTATGCTTCCTTTACTGCCCTGTGGGATAGAGTGTTCAGAATGGATACCACATCAGAGATATCAACAGGGCGATCAACAAGGCAGTTTCATTTCAGCAGAGACCAAGCACGGATAACAGTGTGGCCCTTAGAAGGGCCGATTCTTCACAGCCAAGAGAAGCCGAACATGAGGATGAGGCCCTTGCAAGGACTGATACTGCACCGCCCAGCCCCTCTACCAGTAGCAACACAGGACAGGAACACCCTACTGTAACAGTTTTACCATTCGTAGGACACACCTCAGGGAAGTTAAGCAGAATTCTTAGCCAGGCACTGGGTGAAGACCATTCACAGGCCACCACTGACAACCAAGGCCCTACACCGTTCAGTCAAAGATGACCTGGAGTATACCGAATACCCTGTGAGTGTGGGACACCATACCTAGGCCAAACGGGATGCACCATTGAGCAGCGGCGGAATGAACATCAACGTAATATCTGATTATTCCAACCGGAAAAGTCAGGACTTGCGGAACACAGCATCACCGAGGGGGACAGAATTTTATTTGCCGACACCAAAATAATAGCAAAGTGTGCCGGTTACTAGGACCGAAGGGTAAAGGAAGCCATAGCCATATCACGGGAAAGCACCAATCTCAACAGGGACGTGGGACTCCAGCTCAGTCACGCCTGGAACCCACTCCTCTGTAAAAACAAGACCAGCCAATGATAACATCAGGATCCAGAGAGAGCCAATAGGAAGAGAGAATCCAAACTCCGCCACATCATAGTCCTGTATATTAATCTACATTGGTCTCCATTTCTCCATTCCCTGAAGATGAGAGCAATGTATGCCCTCGAAACGTTGGAAGCCAACTCCAATTTAACATGGCTAGTAACCCGAGAACACTTGTTCGAATCTCGTCGCCAGGAAAGCTACAATTCCTATTTGTAATTCAATTGTCTTGTTTGTCCATTGAATGCACACTTACTTAAGAAAGTTCACGAGAGATGTCACTAGCTCTCAATCATTAACAGTACTGATTCTGAATTTTCTCACGAGATGTCATTCCATTGTAAAGGAAAGACATCGCATTCATCTCTCATAAAGCAATCTAAAAACTGCATTACCTTTAAAGAAATATACTCGACAATTGAATACATAATGTATTAATTTTGTCGTTGATCCTTAACGCACCAATATTAGTGAATAAAGTTTGTTAACAGTTAAGATCTTTCTGCAACTGTACAAGCTGCAGAAGTTGAGTGTGTGTGAGGATCTGAAACTGAAGTGCAAGTGGAATGGAGGAACAGAGTTCAATGCTCGCAGCGGGTGCATATAATTTTCTCTGATAGCACTGTTGAATTGTAGTACCTTACAAATTACTTGACTATAAGGAGGGAAAAGGGGGGAGGTTATGCTTGCACTCATCTTGCTTATGTTTCCACATTAGCTATGAGTCCTTGCCAATATCACTTTTATGAGAAGTAATGTCCCGTGTTAATACATTTTGAGGGTGGTTCCAAGACTTCCAAATTAAATTGGTACCTTGTCCAAGAAGGGTCAGATGGCATGTAGTGTGTAAGCTCACCTAACTGAAGAAAGAATAATTAAGGGTATTTAATACACATTGTAAATACGTGGAATGTGGAACAAGTTGGTAACCAACCGCTATAGTTCCAAACAAATAGCATTGTCTTGTTTGATATGCAGGGTGTCCATAAGTGGTGTCACGCCATTCCTCGATATCTCTAAAAATGGAAAGCAAGAAACAAACATAGACCAATACGCGCAGAGGGATAGTTAACGTGGACAATGATAAATCGACGAATCACAATTACAATTCCAACTTGTTACGGGGTTCGCCGATATACGGAATAATTCCCACAATAACAACAGTTTGAACATATGTGCATATATCCAGACCCTTTTTTACCCTTCCAAAAATCAGTAATTTATACAACAAACTATTATATGTTATACCCTTGCCAACCGTGCCTCACACCAATGAAAAGTATCACGTTCAATTGCATACGTTCATTTCTTAATTTTTGTGTTTCAACATTCATTTCAATGATTTCCTAGTTTCAATAACTCTTTTCACAATAAAATTCTAGTATTTTGGTATTTTAGCCAGAATACATTATAATCAAAATTACAATTGAATTAAAACATGCCTTTTTACCTTCGGCAATATTGCATGATTTTATTTACTTCATTCAATGTTTTTTTTAGCATTTTAGAATTGAACACATGAATTTCAATAAATTATCAAATACGTAAATTTGCAATTACTTACAAATTAGATTTCTGCCTGTATTAAGAGAATGAGTAGATGCTCGGGAATTTCTAGATAAGCTATTGGGAGTTTATACGTCTCGTTTTTGTTGTCGTTGCAATAAATCTTTCATTACGATTTTTCAAGTTGAATGGTTATTCACTGAAATTACAATCAAGGTTAAACATGGATTGATTTACAATTGGCTTGCTCTGGTAACGCACTTCCACACTATTACAATATAAATGCAACAAGTACATTTCTCTCGCGGTATTTACTTATTCGCATGGTGCGTTCAGAAATGCACCAACAGTTATCACATCTTTTATTAATATTAAGTCACTTCTGCAAATCGGCGGTATATTAAAGTTCACAATTTTAAACAGTCATAAAGGAGAACGAGTATCAAAAGCATTCACATGAATAGTAAAAATATCCAATTGTAGCTCCTATTACTGTAGGAGAGACGCACAAAGGGCGTGGGAAACTAGGGCAAAACGTCCCAAAAAATATATAAAAACCACTAAGAATAACTGTTGCATCTAACAGTATATACAAAGTGTATTAGTAATTTATCTTTAAATATTATCTTTACAGTTTATTCTTCATTATCTTGTGTCCAAGACAGATGTCCCATGGTCACATTTGTTTGGGTTGATGCAAGACATTGTTCAGAAGCATCCCATCGTGTTGGATTACTCAATTGGACATGAATCCTTGGAAGAAACTTTTGTAAGTGTCACATCGAAGAGAGGCGAGGGAACAGATTTCAACTAATAGTAATTTTTAGGTTTTCTCATAATGTGAGAGTGTGACATGATTATTTTCCTATTTAATAAATCTTTAGAAAGAATTGAATGACTTTATTGAAGTTGTTGTTGTTTTTCCTTCTTGTAAGGGGGTAAGACACCCAAAAATCAACATCCCTTCCTTGTTACACACCTCAGTAACTGCTTTTTGCAGGCTAATGAGGCTCTGGTGTCTGGGTGTGGAGCCATGTTGTCCTTGTGCGTGCTGAGTGCCCCTTTACAGCCTCTGCTTTTAATAGGTAAGGAGATTTTATCCTTGGAAATAGTATATTTCTTGTTGGGGGTCTTTCCTCAATTTTGTTTTAGTTAAGAGGCTTGTCCCTGTATTGTGTGACGGTCAAGAATGGCTTATGTGCTGATATGTCCTTAATATCAAAATCAATCAATTGCATTCTTGCATGCATATACAAGGGTTCGATAAAAAGTAATGGCAACACTGGTATAATTGGTACTTGACTGTATTGGCAGAGGAGCACGTGTTACATTCCTTCAAAGTAATCGCCCCTCATCTCTACGACCTTCTGTCACACGTATGGAAGGCGTCGTACACCGTCAGCGCGTCCATCTTTGTCGATGTCCCGCAGTGACCACCCTATAGCACGTATGATGGCTTCGCGCGTGTCATAGTGCTTCCCGCCCAGTGGTTCCTTCATTTTGACAAAATGGTCATAATCACACGGTCCCATACCGGTGAATACGGCGGATGTTCCAGTACCTCCCACTACCAGTTATGAGGAGCGCCGTCACATTGTTCGCAGTGTGACACCTTGCATTGTCAAGCAGGATGATGGGACACCGTGCCGTCGCTTCCTTCTTAATGCGAGACGAAGGTGGTGTTGCAAGAAGGTGCAGAAGTAGGCTGCGTTGACCGTCTGCCTGAGAGACGTTGTTCTTCTTGCCTAAACATATTGTTAGGGTGCTTGCACTCTCATCCTCTGCTTCAGAGCACTGCTGTTTTTGACTGAATAACATACAATTGCTCCCACTCACTGTACTTCCTCGTCTGACATTCCTTTATCAGCCACGAAACGCTTGTGGTGCTGTGACTCACCCCTTTCACGGGACAGCAGTGTTGCCATTACTTTTTATCCAACCCTTGTACATGCTTATTGAGATCTGTTTTTGCATGAAAGGATGCTAAACCTTATGTATGAAGGGATAGTAAACTGTCCTTGCCCCACTAGTTTTTGAGATCAATCGCCGCCGCTATTTTCAGGGATCCGAGGATAAAGAACTAATTGCAGGAAAATGAAAAGAAAATCCAATGTTTTGTAGTGTTACAACCAAGATGATGTACATTATATGGGAACCCAGGAACATGAAATAAGGGCTCCACAGGAGAAGATAGGTTAACATACAGACCTCGACCTTTGTAAATGCTTTCTGTTTCACCAAGAGAAAACTACAGCTATAAATCTAGACTGTAGTACCCACTGACAAAAGAAGGCTAGTTCAGAGTTGCCAAGCATCTTGCTCCCCCCCTTTACATAAAACAGGACAGGAAAAGGGGGTGGGTGAAGTTGGACATCCTTCCCTTGAGCATTAAGTCCAGTCCCTTTCTTTTTTAACCTTCAAGTCTTCATCCCTCCCTCATATATCCTCGTACATGCCACTGAGCGATACAGTGACCACGAGAAGACGAAAAGAAGGAAAATGTAAGTCTGCTTTTCTGCCACCTGTGGGTAATTGCGATGATGTGGATGAGTGATGATATGATGAAGTGGATGAAGAGAGATTCACAGGGAGGGCGATTGACCCTCCCAACTGCCAGGTTTTCTGATATATTATTATGCCTAATATTCTTGAAGACTCAAATGGCCCCAGGATTTTATCCACCTGGTCAAGCGGCTCTGGCGCCCACCCAGCATCGTATAAAGTGGGTACCTGGAGGAAACTGGGGGGGGGGGTAAAAGCAGCCAGGGGCATGGTGCTGGTCACATCACCCCCACCTTCAGCCGTGATCAAGAAAGTGTGGGGCCCTAACTCCACACCGCCTATACGCCTTCATGGCGTGGTGGAAAGCACAGGGGAGCACTTTACCTTTATCAAATGGTCTCTTATCATAAAGTTTATTTAACAGGCTTGAGCATACTTTTTTTTAAAGTTTAATTTAAGTCCACTCATGACAGGGTACTCGGAACTGAGCCTGGATTTTAAATTTGCACCACTGTATAATATGCCTCAAAAGTGGATTGAACCCGACACCTATTGAGAACCAACCTTCATGGCAGAGTGGTAACCACAAGGTGCTACGACACCAGAGATCCTGGGTTCGAATTCCAGCCTAGGCATGAGTGTTCTTTGTTTGTCCTTTCATGAATTTCATCGTATCACTCATCCCCATCTTCGTGATTAGCAAAAAAGTAGCAGAAATGCGAAGTAAAATACAAAGGCTGTCACAGAGAAGGTGAGACTAATTCCTGTATAGGAAAACAGTGACCTCCATTGGCTAGCAAATGTACTAGGGTGAAAATTTGGTTCAGTAGCTGCCGACTGAGACCAAAATGAGAGCAATAGGTCAAAAAGTCGTGACTGCGTAGCAGTTAAAAGACTAGCATGTACATGGACCCCTCCAAGAATCATTAAAATGAAACAAAAAAATTACAAACCACAAAATGTTTATTCAGAATCACCCATATCGAGTCGACGTACATCTTTTTCAAAACAGGCACCATTGACAGCTAAGCAAGCGTCCAAACGCTCCTGCCACTTTGTGAATGTCTGAAAATTCGTCGTCAGGTAGCGAACTGAAGCTGCGGTGATCACTTCTTTGTTCGTCATGAATGACGACCACGTAAAGCGGCCTTTAAAAGTTGAAATAGCCAAAAGTCACAGGGTGCAAGGTCCGGACTGTATGCTGAATGCAGGAAAATTTCTATTTTTCTCTTCGTCACGTAATCCTGAAAAGCCTGCGCGGTATGCGGGCATGCATTATCTTGGTGCAATATGAAGGAGTTCTTCAAATGCGGTCTCTTTTTGCTACATGCCGGCGCAGAGTCTCAATGACTCCTTGGTAATACTGTGGCTCTACTCAGTCTGTCTTGATCGGCATATGCCTGTTGAAACATTGCATATGTTTCCCAGCACTTTTCCCTAAACGCCAACAAAATTTTATGGCATGTCACTGTTCATCTTGAATACTCATTGTGAAAAGCAATGTTATACACAAAAACCTGGAGGGGTAAACGAAACACGTTCCATGTAAATCAACACAGCTGCTGAATGAGTCATCCTACACGACGCGACTAGTGCCAAAACCATAGGCAGTGTTGCCAAGCCTATTGTTTGTTGTCTCACCTTCTCTGTGACAGCCTTTGTAAATTAAATAAATACAAAACCGACACCACTTGAGAGAATGTATAATTATTTATTTGTCTTTCTACAAGGGTCGTTCAAGGTTGACCGGGATTTTCGTACGTAAAAAATCAATGAATAGCTGATTATGCCCAGTATTACTCCACATTGTTGAGTGGTGCTGTACGAAAGTCCATTCGCAAGAAAAGACCTGGGATGTTGTCTGGAAATGTCATTCTTCTCCATGACAATGCCCGCCCTCATACGGCCAATGTGACAACAACAACTCTGGCCGACATGCGCTGGGAAGTTCTGCCCCATCCCCCCTACAGTCCGGATTTAGCCCCCAGTGATTATCATTTGTTTGCACCCCTTAAAGACCATCTGGGAGGGAAGAAATTCACGACAGACGAAGCACTGCGGAGCGATGTCCTCCAGTGGCTACAACAACAACCAAGTTCTTTCTACGCCAAAGGAATTTGGGAGCTGCCAGAACGATGGCAACGGTGCCTCGGTGCGCACGCAGAATACTTTGACAAACTGACATAGTTTGGTGTTTCTTCTGCTACCTATTTCCTCTGCAGAAATAAAAGTCCCGGTCAACCTTGAACGACCCTTGTATTTACTCCTCATCCAATCGTGCAGTTTACAGTAGCAATAGGAGGAATTATGATGACAGCATTCAATAATAAGCATCTATTCCAGACCTGAACCCCATTTTTGCACAACAATATGCCAACCTCTAGAACATGGGAATCAGCTTGTTTCCTGTTTATATGACGTATTTTGTTTACGTAAAACATTGCAAGTCTTGGGTTTGAATCCTGGTCTGGACTTTTTTTTGCTAGTGTCCCTTCAAAGATTTCTTCATCTCTCACCCTCATCGTCGTGATTAGCCAAAAGTGGAAGAAAAGTGACACTAAATAACAAAAATATAATATATAGGTTAGAGTTTGCCCCTCCCAAATGCAACTTCTGGATCCGCCACTGCTCACAAACAACGCACTTTCTCAGGCTCGGATTCGAACTCGGGACACTTAGTGTCGAAGCAATCTGTGCTAACCACTCCACCACAGAGGTCAGGGCATCCTTCAGGCATCATCATACATTATACATGTTACAGTATAATCTATATTTTTTTCACCAAGGGACCTCAAGTATTGTAAAGAGGAACGGTGGGGCAGAAAAGTATGCTGCTGTCCTCTACACACCGTGAAATATGTCAGTGTTGTGTATTTATGTTTAATAAAATTGCAAATAGCTTTTTTAAAAAATTCTAGCAATTCTCCTAATGTTAAGCTGATATTGAAAGCTTATATTTTTTAACTGTAAGCAATCCTGTGACTGGCATCTGTTGAAGAAGGAACCTAATGTTTAGAAGAGGTTGTGATTTGTAAGCTTCTGCTCAGTGGCAGCAATAAGATGGAAGGAGAGGCAGGGTGCAATATCCCTGGGGGGACAGGGGGAATTCCCCCCACCAACAATCTTGTCCTGAAATTTCCCCTCCACCAAACTCTTCCCGGGGGCGGGGGGAGGAGTTTTTGTTTTAACACCGAACATAAACAATTAGTTTGGGTTTCGAATATACTTGACTGGAATAATATCGATAACATACAAAAAGAATGGACATGAAAGCCTCATATCTTAGGACACTGAATCCAGCAATCCACAGAAATTAAACCGACTTATTTCTTCTCCATTCCTCATCGACTTTCGTTAGCAACCACGAAGTATATAAATATATTAGTAAAACACGTAATAGCACTTATATGAGAATTTTATATAGGAAACTATTATCTTATTATTATTTTTATTAATTTTTGTCCCTCCTCTCTTACGCAAATAATTGTTCATAGCATCAGTAGTACATCAAAATCTTCAATTTGCAATTACATTTTGAATGAAAGACAGTTGATATAATATATTGTATATTTTATAATATAATTTGATTATTTAATAATTGACACATATTTAATGACATTATACATATATATATAGTGTCTGTCTGCAGTGATTTCATGCCCTGGGGGGAGGTTTTGTACCCCAGTCATCAAGAAACCTTGTTCCATAAAATCAAGAGCACACAAAATTCCCCCCTATGGATGTAAATGTTTTTGACCAAAAAAAAAAAACTCAATTCTAACAATGCAAGCAATATTTTCCAGTATTTCCATATCCAGTACAATTTAGAGCTTAGTGTAGCAAATAGGGTCTGAGGTAGACTCTTGACACCCATGTTTTAGAGAAGTACAAAAATTTCTAAATTATGATTTTTTTATAGTATTATCCCAGTGTAAATGAAATGTAGCTATATTATTATTATTACATTTATTCAATATTCCTTGCATATCAATGGTTGTGTTGAATTCTTATTAGATCTTGTGTAAAAATCTAGCACACTGGAATAATACGTACTGACTGCTGAGCTTAGTCCCACATGCCTTAACAGAGGTTGGCAGTCATCCAACCAGTTACAAGGTGATGTATGGTCAGCATGACAAATCTTCAACTGGTGTCATAGGTTTCCATGACTGGGTTACGCTACTCATTCATAGCTCCCCAATTTCCTCATGATGGTGGGTGGCCACCAGTCAGTCCCATACACTGGCCAAAATCTCAGGAGAAAAGTTACGCTTCCCCCCAGGAGACTCAAACCTGCATGCATACCGAGCCCAAAGCCTGATGCCCTAGACTGCACGGTCATGGTGCAGGACAGCAAACTGAAAACTACAGGGCTATCTGCAGAACTAATTAATTAGTTCTGTAGGGAAAGGGCAGAAGTGGTATCCCCGCTACCACCTCTTGTGTACATTAACATTATCAACATGTAATCAAAATGTCTAATACTCGATTTTCAAAGAGATCCAGAACCTATTAGCCTACTTTGGCTAAACTTTTTATTGATAGTCTGGAAAATGATATTATTGAAGTTTTCTATTTTATGTTGCTTGAACTTCTCTTTGTTCATTAGGATATAACAATATCATCACTTTTCATAATACTTAGTCATCACTAGGGAACGGAACTTTATGTGCTAAAAAACTCAGAAATATTTATTTTTTATGTGTCATAAATGTTGAAAATATGTGATAAAAACAGGAAAATATGTGACAAAAATAAAAACATTTGGTAAAAAAACAAACTATAACATGCATTTTAAACACCTGAAATCAGTTTCTAAATGATTACCTCTTAGTGAGCTATTATTTGGAAGAGTTGCAGTGGATCACCATAGTTTGTTTCCAAATTCTCCATTGTAAATCTGTCACGATTATCTCTAAAAAGCATCTTATATTGTGAGAAAGATCGCTCCACGTCACAAGAAACAATTCTTGCATATTTGAAGCACGAAATGTCACTAACGCTGAAGTTTTCCAAAGCTTCCTCTTCCTCTACTTCACTTTCCAAAACACGTGCAATTTGGCACAAAGTTTGAAAACCTTGTTTTTTCCCAAAAAATTCTGTACATTTAGACATTTGCACTCGTGCGTTAGATCCAGTGAATTCTTTCAGTTTCGTTTCTACTATACGCGGACGATTCAAGCTTTCGTATGGAATTGGAGAGAAAGGACAGGTTTCTTGAGATGTATGCCAATTCGACTTTTAAGGAGGGCTCCATCAACAGTTCTTGCAGAATTCTTCTTTGTCGAGATCATTTACAACAGATACAATTTTTTCAAAGTTCTGGGCATAACATCTGCATCCAACCAAGTGCCCTATCGCGTAACTACAGGTGTAGGGGGAAGGGGAACTTCAGGACATTTTTGTTTAAAAATGTCTATTCTTCTAGGCGACTTGATAAAAACTTTCTTCCCATTTGAAACCAGTTCATCGACATTGGGATAAAGAGCTCTTATCTTTTCACATATTCTATGCAACGCATGAGCCACACATGTAACGTGCACCATTTTGGGGTAGCTAACAGCAAGGCCTATTGCATGTAAGCTGCAGCATCTGTCAAGAGAAGAACATTGTCAAATTTTATGCCTTCCGGCCACAATAGCTGAATTGCTTCATTAAAAAGCCTTGCTATCGTTACGTGTAGCCAGCCCCAGCTACTTACAGCTATTTTCTCCCAATAGGATCGTAGGCGAGGTGCCAGAAGTCTGCCAGCGAGGGTGCTTAAAGACAAAACAAACCTAACACTCTCGATATGAAAGAGGTGCGGAGAATAAACATTTTTCCTTCGAGGATTTCGAGGTAGATGAAGTCAATGAGCGATTTTATGCATTTAAAATGAAAATTCGCAAAATATGTATTTACATACGGAAAACTGGAAAATATGTGTTTTTATGTAAAATAAAATTTGCTGTGTTGACATATAAGGCTATGATCAGAATTTTGGCAAAAATGAGGGTCTCTATCTTATCGCAGAAAAAACATTTATTTACCTGAAGTTCCTTTCCCTAGTCATCACTTTGGGGGTCATGTACCCTTGTGCCTTAGTTAATGAACCAATAGACTTGTGAAATTCATAAATCTAATTAAAGTTAAAATTTAATTAAATGAATTTGTGAAAATATGTAGTTTTCATATGTGAATATCCTTAGAACTGGACCTTCCAATGATGTGGTAAATGCTATCACCTTGTAATCAAGTGGTTACATGCTTTATTACCAGAATAGGCACATTGCTGTGACTTGAATCCCACTTTAAACTGTAGTTGGTCCCAATTAGGCCAAATTGAACACAGATGCAGTGCGCGAATTAACGAGGGGAATGCCGGGGATTTCACCCCTAACACAATCTTTTATCCCCAGCAAAAGAACATTATTTTTATGTCTGCCAGGGATATTTTTATCCCCCCCCCAAAGAAAATGGAATTGACAGCATACATTTTCTTTACTATGTAACAAGGACGTTAAGTCTGAACTTGGCAATAGAAATTTCATCAAGTTTTCGATGTTGTTGGTTCGATAGCTTTTCTTGTATATGAGTTTTGGTTTTCTTATAATGTAAATATAGTGGTGTTAAATGTTATCAGACAGGTTATAACTAGGGTGACCATACATCCTATTTTGACCAGGACAATCCCACTTCAGAGGCGTGTCGCGGTTGTTCCGTCGATATTATTAGAGAACACTACTTGTTCAATTTTAAAGAAATCTAGGTGTTAGCTTAAAAATCAAACCTAAATTTGAGACATTCATGCTAAAAAATGTTGGATTTTTTAAAACTAACATCAAGGGAACAAGTTCCAAACAGCTGGACTGGGTTTCAAGCGCTCCATAACAATCAAAATGTTCCATTGTCATCTAGAATTTAAATTCCTGCATCTTGACACAAACTCAAAAGACAAATCTCGCATTGTGTGTCCGATATGTGGGGGAGTTTTATGAACGGTTGGTGAAGAATAAAGTTGTTCTCAAGATTTGTTCTTCTGGCATTCTTCAACTTCAGCCTAGGACTAACATCAAATGCTGATCAGAAGAGATCAGGAACACTATGTAAGTCGTACCGAGATTATAATAATTATATATACTATATATATGTATATATAACACATACACTAATAAATAATAATACGTTAATAATGACAACAATTTTGCAGTTAGGCCTAACTGATTTTTTAGGAGGGGTGGTAAACTCACCTCCTTGGGACGTCCCGTTTTTTAGTCAAAGTATTAAGGTCACCCTAGTTAGAACCAATGTTTTAAGGTGCTAGGCAATAGTTGAGTTTACTGACTGTTAAAATTTCGAATTTGCATCCCCCCAAGAAACTACCTCCTAAAATGAAATCACAAATATGCCACAGTGGGCATCTCCCTGAAGTAAAAAGCTCAATTCACACAGACCCTCTGATTAGGGGATGCAAAAGCCTTTATGAAAGTTCAATCCGAGAAAGGAAAACCTAATTTCATATCTGTGTTTTCGTGTATTCATGGGTATGAAACGGGTATATATAGAGAGTGCCGCCGAAAATCATTGCAGTAGGAGATCGAGCAGCTGTGACACTAACATTCTTTGCCCCCTGCTTTATTAACGATATCTGTAGAGAGACTATTCTACACGTAAACATGGTTCCCTGCACCAGATTCAAAACAACTGCATATAAATTATCGATTTCTAACAGTGATTATGGAGCATGAGGGTAATTGCCCGTGCACCAAATCGATGCTGCTATACATTGGCAATTTATTTTGCAAACATCTAGAGGTGACACGACTAATTAATAGTGTGGGAGTGCTAATAATAAGAAATTTGCTAGAGAACAAACTTGGATAGTTCAATTTCATGTGAAATAATGCACTTTCCTTTCCCTCCGTAGTTGCTTGAAACTTTCTTCAGCTTGAAAATACTTAATTTTTTAAAAGACCATAATATTGTTTAATAACGATAATAATATTCCTCTACACTAAATTAGACTAAAGTAGACTATTAGGGGGGCAACTGCCCCCTCTTTCCCCCAGTGCACACGACTATGTACAGACGGGACTGGAACTTCAAATTTCTTTCGATGTACGGCTAATCAAGAGAGACAGAGGCAAGTCTAGAGCTAAATTAGCAATATATTGTGCTGCTCAGATCAGTTTTGGACAGGGGCTTTCGAAAAATTTGAAGGCACGGCACAACAGGCGTCATTACGATGTGGGGTAGGGGTAACATGATTTTGTAACCAAATGGATATATTTTTTTAAAAAAATGACACGCGTGTGATAGGAAAATCACTAATAATAACGTAAGAGCTAAGAGCGTTTGCAGCTTTTTTGACATCATAATAAAGTCTGATACGTAAAGATGCAAAACTCCTTCGAAAGGACACGTCACTACATTTTGGCTAACGTGGCCCGAAACTTCTTTCAGATTAGGAACGATAAGAAAAAAATGTTATCCCACCTTATTGCACAACGCGCTAGCAACCTTCTGATCTGATGTCACCGCAAAATGCTCTTATGGTTAGGTCTAAATGCCTAAGTTGTTAGGTTAAATTCTATTAGTATATATAATACTTTTTAGCGTATTTATGCGGAGAGAACGAAACCAACAGATATAATCTAACACCTTTGGTAATTCATATCTGACGTCAGAACACAATGTTGGTAACGCGTTGTGCGATAAAGAAGACCCAAAGAGAATGCTGGGTAATCCTTTTAACGTTACGTCACAAATACGGCTTGGTGGAAGGTGTTGTGCGGTGTGTTGAATATAAAGATTACCATACTTTATTGGTAAGTAAACCTATAGTTGCTACATAATTACAATTTTGAAGTTACAATGTTTTATCCGAAAATACAGGTTTTGCTCATATTAGTTTAAATGTAATACAAAGTCGGCAATTTGAAGACCGATGTTTACCTCGTGGAAGTAAGCGGTTTTCCTTTGTTTATCAGTTACAGTTTGTTTGATATAACTAAAATAGTAATTACTGTAGATAGTTTTGCATGTCAAATATAACATATTTCTACTATGATATTCGTGTGTGTATAGAGTGTAAAAAATACACTATTAAATGTTGATGTTTGCTAACAATTTACTTGGATGGATGACGCCTCCCTTCCGTTGAAGGTATTAAAGATTTTTTCTTAAATAATTGATTATCTTCAATATATTAAATACTCAACAGAGATTGGGGGGGGGTAGATATTTTAAATATTTGCTGTAATATACCAGTACGTAAGATACTGCAGTTTGGGACGGCACCAATGGTATGCAAGCTCTTATTAATTTGGAGCTTTGATCGGCGCCATCTTGTTTCCCGCGCGGCACTTCGATTACTGATGTAAATCAATTCGACGCTAAGTGTGCTGCATTGAATTGATTATCGATAATATAATATTTGTAAAATTGGGTACTATTTTTGGTAACAGTTCGTTATATCGGAGACATATTAAAATCTGATATTTTGTGTTTTGCATGGTTCATACTTACCGATTATGTATTGCGGAACATAGTTCAAGGTGCCATTATGCTTTTTACACGATAACAATCACAATTTTTCTCATACGGAGTAGTTTTTGTGGTATGTCTTAAGATGACCGGACCCCTTTCCGATTTTCTTTATAAATCATATATTTCGCACTTTTTTACATTGCTAACGTACTATTTTGGAATGCGGAACATTTCCTAAGGTGAAATAATGCATTTCTAACTAATATAATTTCTATTTCTTACATTTACGAGTACTTACTGTTACTTGTTATTTCGATTCTGTAACACATGGCGGGCGATAGCGTACTGGTTCAGGCGCGTTGTGCGAGTGTTATGTCGATTTATGCAGTGTTGCAACCTCGTTCACCGGAAAATACCTACTTTCGTGCCCGGATTTGAAATTATGCTAATACCTCGTAAACCATTGATGTTAGCCCCAAAAACCATTTTCCGTATGTAAATTTGAAGAAATCTGGGTAAAAATTTACTATCCTTCGGACACCTCTATTTTTTTGGTTTCGTCAATTTTTGACATTGATACTTACGTATCTGCTTCGCGGAACATTCCTGAAGGTGTATTAACGTTGTTTTGATGAAATTAATTGCAATTTTTCACATTACCAGAACGTCTTTCTGGTAGGTGTTTTCCCTTGCCTGAGACACAATATCGCGAGTACACCTTCCTACATAATTGCGCGTCCGGCTTCTCTTTTGCCAAATTTTTGACATTCAAACTTACGTATCTGCTTCGTGGAACATTCCTGAACGTGTATTGACGTTGGTTTGATGAAAGTAAGAGCAATTTTTCACCTTACGACTACTTCTTCCTCCTACCTTTCCGTTTGCCTCACACACAACATGGCGCGCACACCTTCGTAAATAATAACGCGTAGGAATGACGCATCGGCCTTGTTTTTTCTCGATGTTCAATTGTTATGCAGTGTTTCAACCTTCGGAACCCAAGAAAAGCCCGTCGACAAACTTAATCAAATCTATTTCTTTTTAACTTTATTTTTCGCGTTCTGACACCAAATTTTAACTATGTATCCCAACCTAATCAACTAACCTATCCACGCACTACTAACCTATTGGGGCTAGCGCCAATGGTTCGTGGGGCTATCTTTTTCACTATTGAAACCTTTGCATGGCCTACTAACCTATCCACGCGCCAATGGTTCGTGGGGCTATCTTTTTCACTATTAAAACCTTTGCGTGGCCTACTAACCTATCCACGCGCCAATGGTTCGTGGGGCTATCTTTTTAACTATTGAAACCTTTGCGTGGCCCTACTAACCTATCCACGCGCCAATGGTTTGTCCACACCCGGCACAAACTTTACAACACACCCACCACACCTCATTCTCCAAACCCTCGATCCACAGTTCTAACTCTCGTCGCAAACGCAGGGAGTTCGAAACACTGGATACCAACAAAACACAATCACGACACGTCATGATAGTCACGACGGTGTATGAAGGTGATGGTGTATGAAGGTGTACGAACTTCATGGTATACGCAGATGTACGCACCAAACGCTATCTCCGTCGGAGAATTAATTTTCAACGAACAACATGAATTTCAGCTATGAAACATTGCAACATCACACAAAACACCTTCCCGATGTTCGACAATGCTACAGGAACTTATTACGGTAAGTAGTCTCTTCTGTACAAATAAATAAATGTGTCCGAAGGATAGTAAACTAGTACCGAAATCTGTCACCCCTATACTATAATGTTACCATATTTCCTTGTGAAACAAAAAAAATCACTGAAATCGATGGTTTCCATTCCGAAAACTAACACCTTATTTGGACTTATTTTGCAATTTCTAGAAGTTTCAGACAACTTTTAACTTCAGATTCGTGATTAGGAGACCTCAATTAGTGTGTGTGCCAAATATGAAGAAAATCCGAGAGGGGTCCGGTCATCTTAAGTTATTCCTTTTTTTTGCTTCCGTAACACACAATATGGCGGACAGATGTTGACAGATGTATGCAGCGTTTCCAACCTTCTTCACCGAAAAATACCTACTATCGTGTTCATCACATGTGCAAATTGTACGTTATGCACGGGTAGCTGACTGATAGCCCCACGAACTATTTCCCACAAGGTTAGGTTAGGTAAGCATGGTTTAAGAAGGGGAGTTGGAAACACTGACAGGGGATTACATCATCGAAGGTATGCAGCATCCGGTTCACGTAGCAAAAGCAATGTCACATGTGCGTTGGTGAGATATTTCTCTTGAAAAATACATGATTTCCCAGTCAAATAGATTCCATGATGAAAGAAAATACCTCGACGAACCTTGGAAACCTTAGAGAAACTCATTTCCGTAAGTAGTTTCTTCTGTAAAAATGAAGAAATATGTCTGATATAACGAACTGTTACCCTATTTTTAACCATCTGTACCCTCACTAGAATGTGAAAAATTTTACATGGTTTATTAAGATTGTTGTTTATTAACGTTTTGTATTGTTTTAGCTCGTGGAAATGTGTTATGTTATAGACTGTCTCAACCTTGAAAGTCAGTATGGAAGTAAATGGAGTAGTACTTCCCTCTCTAATACATGAATTTTGCCAATAAGTCTGTCCTCTACGACCGCTGCATTGCCAGATTTTACAAAATGTAAAAGTTATAAATCATTATCCTGTACAGTTTTTTATGCTTTATTTACTGACTGCATTATATAACCTGTCATAAATTAATGTGATCTGAAATTTCCATAATTATGCAATTTTGCAAAACGTTTAATTTTTTGATGTGTTGATATGCATGGTCAGAGTGCGAAATGGAATTAAAACAATGTGTGGGAGGATTATTCATTGACTGAATGAAACTGATACTTTTATTTGGTCTATAAGGTGCATATGTTACATACTAGTCTTTTTGTATTTTTACAGTTACCTTGTCATAATAGTAGGCAACCATGTCAGCTGATGGAGATAACAGTGATCATGATGATGAGAGCTATGTTGTGAAAGTACGTGGTTTACCATGGTCCAGCACGGTAGAGGAAATACTTAAATTTTTTGGTAAGTATCATATTTTCTGCTCTTTGTAGTTAGTGATTCAAAATGATTATCTGCATAGATACCCACATGGAAATATGTAGCAGCAGCGAATAGGGAACTTGCAAGGGTAAAGAGACAATGCTACTTCCATTCACGTATGTGGAATTTGCACATATGTACTTGTAGTGCATATTGTGATCTATTTTCCTTGTGGACTTCTGAATGTTTGCTATACTTTTAATTGAAACATTGTGTATACTTTTTTTTTTTTTTTTTAAACAGGATATCTTTTCATTACGTGGTAAGGCTTCCTATATCAGATTTTTTCTACCAAAGTCCGAATATAGCCATTTATGCTAGTTTGTGCTTGTTCTTCCTAAATTTCTCTTAATCTTTATTTGGAGCGAATTTACAATACCGAAAGTATCTCCAATTTGTTTGAAATTCAGCATACTTACTAATTTTGGCCTCCTAATCATGAATCTGCAGTTGAAATTTGGCGGTCACATCTAGAAATTGTAAAATAAGACTAAATAAGTGGGTCGGTCCATCAACGGAGTAAACGCCCTTGATTTATGAAGAAAACAACTATTTTTTGGGAGCAATTTTACAATACAGGACCATTCCCCGGTTTCATTTGTATTTTGCATACTTAATGATTTTGTGCTCCTGATCACAAATCTGCAGTTAATATTTGGGGGTCACTTGTAGAAATTCGAAAAAAAAAGGGTGTCTGTGATAGCAACCGACAATGCATGATTGCTCATTATTTACGTGTTTCCAATACTGAAAGAATGAAATTACGACCCCAAATTGTAACTGTTTGCCTAACCTAACTTTGCCATGAATGGTTTGTGGGGCTATGCGTGAATGGTGTGCGAAAAAATGTTCCAAACCTAAAGAACAAAATTACGACCCCAAATTATAACTGTTTGCCTAACCTAACCTTACCGAGAATGATATGTGGTGCTATGCGTGAATGGTTTGTGGGCCACCGTAAAAAGATCTCAGTTCCCTGGCACTGGAGGGACAAATTATTACTACAAAATCGTGATCAAAATATTGAATATGAATAATATGAACGTATTATTAATATTTACCCAACTACAATTTACTAAGAAAAACTTACGAAAGAAAGAACTTTATTTCCTACCTTCAAAGTCTCAATCTTCCTCACACCACACAGATTACTAACTTCCGCCATTCTTCCGTGAAGTTTCCATGATTGTGTACGGAGAACGATCGCGGTAATTGAAAAGCTTATTATACAACTTCTACACTTCAAATAACAATTTCAACACGTTACCCCCACATGTTAACCTCGGATACTTCATCGGGACTGGGTTTTTTGTGAGTATAAGAGATTACATATCTTTTTTTTTTAGTATTAGAAACAAAATTGTACGAAAAATAATGAACAATTGTGCATTGTCGGTTGCGATCACGGACAAATTTCTACTCCAAATATTAACTGAAGATTCGGAAAACCATTGAGTATGCGAAATATGAACAAAATCGGGGAATGGTGCGGTATTGTAAAATCTTACCATTTTTTGCTATGCTTGCCTAACCTAACCTTACCGTGAGTGATTTGTAGGGCAAAAATTTTTTGCACCTTATGCGAGACTCCATTTTCTCAAATGCAAATCAACGCTCCATGCAACAGGTAGCGAACTTCACTTGTTCACATCATCAAACATGGCTACCATAATAGTGTATCGACAATCGTAGCGTTAATATGTTCACGTAATTTTGCAATTTCTGGAAGTGACTGCCAATTTTTAACTTCAGATTCTTGATTACGAGGCCAAAATTAGTGAGTATGCATAATTTCAAAGCAATTGGAGATACTTCTGGTATTGTAAATTTATACCCTTCATTTCTGTGATTGGCTTGATGAGATAAACTGAGTACATTGATTTCTTTTATTATTTTCATTATTATGATAATCTTGCTCTGGGAGCTGGTTTATTACCAAGTAATACACTAAATTATATTTGAAAGAGCCTATTCAACTGATGTTTCATAGTGTTATCTGTGAAAGTTCAGTCAAGTTTGAACAGAACATTGGTGGAAGATCAGGAAGAGAATTTCAAAATGAAATTGTGTTATTTTGAATATGCATTGTGGAAATAAAAATTTCACTAGTAGGTTGAGACGAGTAAGAACCTAAGACGTTCCTTGAATGTCGTGGTAATATTGTAAATAGCAGCAGTTAACAATATTATGAAAGCAATAATGGACTTCATGTAGATGCAAAATAATCTGTTATTTTTAGTGGTTTTTATTTTTATTTTATCTGCAACTTGTCGTCCTGGTTTCCCAGAACTTTTTCAAGCTACTCCCAAGATATGAAAATAACTGTGTTACATTATTTTGCATCTACAAAAAGTGGTTATGCGAACCTTTAAGAAGAACATTCGACTACATGTATTGAGAAAATCTGGATGTGTAGTTGTTGAATCTGTGACTGGAACAATTTTTTTCTTGTTACTTTCTGGATGAAATGAATGTCTGCTACTTTTTTCTTCAGATAATTTAACCTCTTGGTGCCCAAGTATCTCGATCGAGATACCTTGTTATGCTCATAGTTTTTACGTTATAATGTCGCTATTTTTGGCTGGAATTGCGAGTTTCTTCTTTCATATTATTGTTAGCTTATTCATATTATTGTATGTCTTGTTCTTCCATAAAAAGGGGGGAAAATTGGCAGCTTTTTTTGAAACTGAGTCAGTGGCGCATAAGACATGTCTTTTGGGGGTACAAGTCTTGTTCATATCATAATATTGCAATTATTTTCTTGTTCCAGACATGCCAGCGATCATTTCCATGTGTATTTTGACAATGTCCTGTACTTTGTTGTCCAGGAGCAGAGGGGGGAAGGGGCATTTTTCTTCAGAAATTTTGGAATTGTCCGAATATACACTCAATGTGCATAAATTGTATGTAGTTCGAATCTATGGTTCATTTCACGTATAACGGTACTTGATTCATCCGTCTAGGGCAATTATCCGAATGTACATAAATTTTATAATAGTCTGAATCTATGGTTCATTCTGCGTATAACAATATATTATATGTCTGTCTACGGCAATTAGGCTTCAATCTACAGTCATTTTTATAAAACTGCATTTTGCTCAAAATTGGTCCGAACACCCGGGTCTTACCTGGCGAAAGAGGCTTGGGTACCAAAAGGTTAAGAACATACGACTTCATGTATCGAGAAAATGTGGATGTGTAGTTGATAAATCTGTGAGTGGAACAATTTTTTTCTTATTACTTCTGGATGAAATGGACGTAAGCTACTTTTTTCTTCAGGTAATTTAACTTTGCTTAATTTTTTTAAAGAAAGAAAGATATTGTAAAAATAATGTTATTTCCAAAACAAGTTCACTAACTTTTGCCAGACAGAAATATGAGAATGCTAAAATTGACAGTTTTATGAGCATCCATTGATCGGCCAATACCGATTACCGTATTTACATGTGTATAATGCACACCCTGGTTTTTGATGGGAGAAAGTTATGAAAAAATATATCTCCTTTATAATGCTCAGTACAATCCAGTTATAAGAAATGGCTTCCTTAGTTGTAGGTCGTAGAGCTGTTGCTATGCTGATCAAGAGTGAAAAACATCATAGTTCCCCCTTCTCCCTCCACTGTGTTAGCATCCCAAAGCTTTCACTCTTTAACCACCTTATTTATTCTGTAATAGTAGAAAGCGAGATAAGAATTACATTATGGATTTGCAGTGCTCAGGAAGTTATTTTCTATTATTTCTTGCCCAATAAATACTGCTTTTCTTGGTGTCGCAGAACATTACAGTACAAAGTGAAAAGTTGTGTGAAATGACCTTCAAAATTTTATACGTGCTTTTGCTCCTTCCTTCTTTACTTTTTCCATGACTAATGTAACATTTATACAGGCACATTCAGGACCTTGAAACTAGCAATTAGCAACACAAGATTTCTTCCATTAAGGAATTTACACACTCCATATATCCCATATTATTTGGCCAGTAATACATTTTAATTATTGTTTTCTTTTTCCTTATGTTTTCTTTCATCCAAAGCACCATAGAAATCAGAACGTTCCTTCGTTTTGTGATGAACGTTTTTCAACCGCATTTCACATTAGTGTCGTTATCTTGAATGGAATACTATTTCCATATTCAGAAACTGCTGGATTTAAGCTTTACAACGATATTTAACATGATATGGTTCCGTAAACATGAAAAATCAATGCAAGTGTCCTAATATCATGGAATGACCCTGTACGGTTTCATATTGGCTTTCAGAATTATTCCATGCATAATACGCACCACAGTTTTTGGAAATTTTGGGAAAAAGTGTGCATTATACGTGAGTAAATACGGTAATTTCCCTGTGTTTTAAATTTCCTCATGCTGGTATCCCGAAAATGTATTTTACATGTCAACAAAGAGTTTTGCTTAGACTTTCAAAAGTTTCAGTTGTATGTATTCTTGAGTCGTGGAATTTTAGATTCAAATTACATCTCTAGATTACTGACAGCCAGTATTTCTTATTCCTAGATGACTGCAATGTGAAGGATGCTAAAATGGGTGTACATATGACAATGTCCCGGGAAGGCAGACCGAGTGGAGAAGCTTACATTGAAATGGAAACGGATGACGACATCGAGACAGCTTTAAAGAAAGATAAGGATCACATGGGACACAGATATATAGAAGGTAAGCAAACTCCTCTGTAGAAGCTGGATGCAGCACAGAGTTAATAGTAAGGATGCATGTAATGATGCATCCATCTTGGTTATGTTAAATTTTGCTTGAGCTTGCAAATGCTGTTTTGCCTTTTTCTCTCGTAAAATCATTGTTAGTTATTCAGTGGTATATCCCTGCAACTATGCTAAGTCGGGTTGACAGGCTGATACTTCTCGGAGAAAAAATACAGTGGATCCCCAGTTATATGTTCCTCGGTTTTACGTTTTCCTGCCTTATACATTCAACAATCGTGGTCCCAATAGAGCAAAATGCTATGAAATTTTCCTCGATTTTACATGTTCCAACATTTTTAAGTTTTTTGATCAGCTTGGTAAAAAGTAAAAATCTAGTTTCCACTGTAACAATTTTGTGTAAGGAAATCAGTGTTGCCATCTTATGGAAAATCTCTTTCATCTTTATCACCAGGGATTGTATTTATATGTGAATACATATTTGTGTGTGAAGCTGAAATTGATTATATTATACAGGGTGACCTGTAATTAGGTGTATTCACTGAAAGTGGTTAAAATAGAGGCAATTTGCAATAAATTTGACCATACAATACCCTGTCCAAAAATTAGTAGTTTTCGAGATAATCAAATTTCTATTGTTTTTTTTTTAAAATCACAATTTTCCACATAAAAATGCAAATTGAGAGAAAACAACTCATTGTATGACACATATTTCAACATTTTCTCATAACTAACAAATAAGTTGTTGGTTGGAAAAAAAAAGTTTGTCACAAATACCAATCACATGTAAGTAAGGGGTGGGTCGAAACTTACAAGTGATGATAAAGAAATGAACTCTTAGTTTATTTGGCAACGTATTAATAACAAAAATGGTATGACACGAAGTGTACAAATTACTTAAATTACTTCCTTGTGTCATCTGCTATCCAACAAGGTACAAATGTTGCTAAAAAGCTAACATTCACGTTTGTGTACAAGAAATAATACTTCATTCATCTTCATGTCAATGGAATCAATGAACAATACAATTAAAGAAGATTGCCCACAGTGGGCACCTCCGTTACGAATGCAGGCACGCAGGTTTTTACAGACATTTGGTCTCGTAACTCGTGATGTGATGGTGTCCTTGACGTGTTGACCAGCTGTTAAGATCCTGTCCCTGAGCTCTTCTTGCGAGTTTACCGGTGTCTTGTAAACTAAGTCTTTCATGTGGCTCCAAATGTTAAAGTCGCAAGGCGTCAAATCGAGCTGGGCAGCCATCATGCTGGTAAATCATGTCAGTCTTGTAACTAGAGGCACATCCTCCAACAACATTGCCATCCCGTTCCTCAAAAAAATTTCATTTGTGATGCCATTTAAGAGTTCGGGCAGGAAAAATAGCTCGATCAAATCATTGTTATGACGCCCATCCATACTTCTGCCTGGGTGTGTGACAGTGGCTGGATGAAAATTACCCAAAGAAATGGATTGACTGAGGTGGCCAGATTCCCTGGCCGGCTCAATCCTCGATTTGACGCTTTGCGACTTCTACATTTGGAGCCACATGAAAGACTTAGTTTACAAGACACCGGTAAACTCACAAGAAGAGCTCAGGGAGAGGATCTTAACAGCTGGTCAACACATCAAGGACACCATAACATCACGAGTTAAGAGAACAAATGTCCGTAAAAACCTGCGTGGCTGCATTCATAATGGAGGTGCCCACTTTGAGCAAGGCGTATAATGTTCATTGATTCCATTCACATGAAGATGAATGAAGTGTTATTTCTTGTATGCAAATGTGAATGTTAGCAACATTTGTACCTTGTTGGATAGCAGATGACACAAGTAAGTAATTTAAGTAATTTGTCCGCTTCGTGTCATACTATTTTTGTTATTATGTTGCCAAGTAAAGTAAGATTGGATTTTTTTATCACCACTAGTAAGTTTAGATCCACCCGTTACTTACATGTGATTGTTATTTGAGACAAACTTTTTTCAACGAAACACTTATTTGTTAGCTATCAGAAAACACTGTAATATGTGCCATTCAATGAGTTGTTTTTTCTCAATTCGTATTCTTATGTGGAAAATTGTAATTTAAAAAAAAAACAATAGAAATTCGATTATCTCAAAAATACTAATTTTTGGATGGGGTATCATATGCTCAAGTTTATTGCAAATTGCCTCTACTTTAACCCTTTTCAGGGAATACATCTAATTACAGGTCACCCTGTATATTTTCTCTTCGCTGACTTCCAAACCTATCTATTTAGCTGCTTTTAAAAATATTTTAGCATTATTCTTAATTGTATTCATATCATTTCTTACATTGGATACAATGGATACAATGAAGAATGCAAGTAATTATCCTGATCGACTGGTGAATGTATTGTTTAATTTCCATTCCAGTTTTCAAAGCCAAAAGGTCTGAAATGGAATGGGTTGTGAAGCGCAGTGGTCTCAATTTACAAAATGCAATGGATGACGGGTGCGTAAGGCTGCGAGGGCTCCCCTTTGGGTGCTCTAAGGAAGAAATAGCACAGTTTTTCTCAGGTACGTGTGCATGTTGGTATTCTCTGCATCTTTTTTTCTTGCATAAAAGAAAATGCTAAATCATACAATGTGTTGCTTACACAGAAATTTGTGTTCAGAAATAAGAAATAAAAGTAAACTCATGAAGTAAAACAGTTTCAAAAAGATGATTTTGCAAAGATTAACAAGAGTAAATTTTTCAATGTTCTTTCTCACTGATTTAAATGTTCAGAAACATAAATTGAGTAGTCTCTTAGATGATTTTCGCAATGTGAATGTAAAAAAATATAGTTTATTTTGCATACTTGTTCCTTCATGTTGTGCTTGTTTGGGGCTTAGGTATATCTGAATATATAAGTTGTTTGTCCTTTTTTTGACATGTGATCATGATAAGAATATTTTATTGGTTGGGTAGGGTTGGAGATAGTACCCAACGGGATTTCGCTACCCACAGACTACCAGGGAAGGAGTACGGGGGAAGCTTACGTTCAGTTTGTAAACAAAGAAGTAGCGGAAAAAGCACTACTGAAACACAAGGAAAAAATAGGACACAGGTGGGGCAGGGAGGGAAGGGTGGACACTATGGTTTTACCCAACCTCCATTATCTTTATATTTAATTGTGCCACTCTGGACTTAAAATTAATATATATAAAAGTAATTCAGACGTGAGTATGCTCTCTTAGAAGTAAGTGTTATATTTCATATATTATCCATGGATGAGGAAATTTGTCTTTGGAAAATATCAGACTTGAAATAGTTTTTTAAAAAAAATTGTTTGTAAAACTAGAATTCCATTGGATAATATAGGATTTGTTGGTAAGTAGAATGTATTTTTTGGAGCAGTATAACTAACTTTGAAGTACCGTTTAATTTAGTGTGGCATCATAGACTGTAGGTAGTGTGGTTAAAAGGAGAAACTGGGTTCACAGGTGGGTGCGGAAGCTACATTTCTTATTTTTGTTTATCAAAGAGCACTAATTTCAGCGGGTGCCGGGTTTGACTCCTGGCCCAGACATGTCATCACTCATCTTCATCTTTGCAATTTGCCAAAAGTGGCAGAAAACCTAATCAAAATTAATTGATCAGTCTTATTTTGGTGCTTGTCCATTGATGTCTCCGTAATGTTGAATGTCTTTAATGTAAGAATATTTCTTGATTGAGAATGATTTCCATATCATGTCAGATGAGCATTGTAATACAGGAGTCCCATGTTGAGGTACATTGCACAGAGGTTCAAATCTCATTTTAAACTATATATCCAGTCATGATTAACTTGTCCAGGGGGGTGGGTTTCCAATGTCTGGTCAACTTTTTTGGCCGCCAACCACCAGTTGAAGTTTACCTCCAATCTTTACCAGATTGTTCAATGTGAAAATGACCAAAGGTTTGTTGACTGTACGTTGGGCACGTGACAATTGTGAGTTGACAATGTTGTAAAAAAAAAAGTAAAGGTAAAGTGTTCCCCTGTGCTTAGCACCATACCATGAAGGCATATAGGGGGTGTGGGGGTAACGCCCCACACTTTCTTGATCCGGTCGTGATTGGGGGTGATGTGATCAGCATCACGCCCCTGACCGCCTTTACCCCCCAGGGTTTCCCCCAGGTACCCATGTTATTCGACACTGGGTGGGCGCCGGGGCCGCTTCCATCGTTAGAAAAGTTCCCGGATTTGAACCGGCCGGGGATCGAACCCGGGACCTTTAGCATGGTAGTCAGATGCGTTACCGACTGAGCCACCGCGGCCACTGAGTTGACAATGTTGAGGCGAGAAATTTGAAAACTCATCTAGATATCTAAATTCTAATCAAATAAATAATTATTCTCTCTTACAGAACAAGAGACTACATCAAGTATAAATAACTCCTATCTAGCTATGTAATTTTGCATGTATCTTTTGACTAAAAGTTTATACCTGCTTTCGACAAGCTTTTTTTTTTTTTCGGGCTAGAAGTTAACATCACAGAAACTTAATATTTTCATTAAACATTTGCACTTTATAGGCAACTTTTACACATTATGTCCACCCAACGATATAAAAAGCAACAATTTTTAATATATATTTCAGGATCATGCAAAGACAGAATTAATGTCAAGAACATGGCAAATTAATGATAAAAAAAAGCAGGACTCAAACTCACCACATAGAACAGAACCTGCACTCTTAAGCTACCGTGCTAATCCACTTCCACATGTTACCACTTGGGATCTTGCTTCACAATAGTACAGATATCTCCAGTACGTGTACAGAAATCGAAGTCTGGCGACCATTTGTTTTGTCTGTTACTGCACACTACATTTGAACTCTTGTCAAACACTAGTTTATTTTTACACCAAAGTAACTCTTTATTGAATTATTTCTTGTTCAATGTGACTGAGAAATTGTCTTGTTGAGGGTGGCAGCCATGTTTGTTTGCAACTGCCAGTCATCTCGCAGACCACCGGATAAAGCACAGATCAAGTCCACTGCCACTTAAACTCCAGTTGAGGAGCTAACTGCAGATGGAAAAACTGAAATTTCAGTAACCCATAGTTATTTGCGAACCCGGTCTTTATTCGCATATAGAAAAACTAGCCCTGGCTGATGGTCTAGTGGCCTGAAGATAAATTTCACAGTCCTAAAGATTCAACTTCAGGTCCAGTCTGTAATTAGTCTGTCCGAGCATAAAATGGACAAGATTCATGCAGCACCGTGTAGGGGCTATCCACCGGCGGATGCCATAGTTGTAGCACAACAACTTCCGGTTCGCAGGCTCTCAACATGTCGCTAAAGGGAGTTCAGATTTTGTCATATAGGAAAGGAACGAATGGGTGTGTAGCTGTGGGATATAAACTATGGTCAGGGGTAAATGTAGGCTGTCGAAATTATTGCATTCAAGCTGTCTGGCATGAAAATTGGAAGCCCACTACCAGCAGTAGACTCCACAGTATTCACAACGGATGCGCAGGATGTAAAAACGTCGGGGCAGGGAAAAAATTCCATCCTGATCCCGACTTCGGGAAAATCTAAATAATAGTGTTTAAAAGTGGTTTATTCCCTTCGTATTTTTTGTGCTCTAAGTGTCCGAAATTTATTGAAATTAGCAGTTTTTATTCCAGAAATACAAGATCAATTATTGCCTGAGGTTGAAATTGGGGGTGTAATTAAAAATTTTCAGTGTCTGGTAATTTTGAATTTTTTTTTCACTCTTGAATGTGTGTGTCCATAATTCTCGCACTTTTTCACTTAAAACATAAATTTAGGCATCCAAAGATTTATATGCTTCAAGCGCCTGTCCCCTGTAGGAGAAATATATGCTACAAATATCGCCAAATGTAACAACGGTCAGCAAACTTACATTACCCTGGAATAATCTCGTATAACTTCCTAGTTGCTCATTACCCTGGAATAATCTCGTATAACTTCCTAGTTGCTCATCCAATAGATGTGGAAAACCTCTTCTTTGTTCAGATATATCTTCTCCTCGTCATTAAGTGCTTTCATGTGATCCACTTGTACGCTCTTGAATTATGCAGCGGCAGTGGACTGGAAGTTGCTGTGCTACAGTTCCACAATCAATTGTGCCATTCGATATGTTTTTGTTTACTCGTGGATAGCCTCTATAGAATGAATTTTGAATAATCTGATGAACACTGATATGTATGTCTTGGAAGTTATTTTTGTATGTGCGCACTTTTTTTTTCGTATCCTCTTGTGAGCCCAGTTTTTCGTGGTGATGGCATCAGTTCATTTAATATGAATCTCTTATTATATCTGTGGCATTAGTAGACTTCAACTTTCTCTCATAATGTATTGTAGTTGGATTTACGATTGTTAGCCATGTTTACTATATAAGGAACTATTTAATGTAATGGACATGTAATGTATTCTTTGAGTACATTGTATGTACCACTTACAAGAATTTTTCATATTGAGTTAGATCTATGTATCCCATACAAATTGGTATATTCTCCCTACCACTGTAACATTTCTAACGGAGAAGTGATTCCCTGTTATAATGGTGTGCTGTCAGGGTCCCCACTGACTCAAAAATAGTTCAAAGGTCAGGAATTTTTGTAAAGACGTTCAAAAGTGAAAACACATTTCTCCCCTCCCCCAATTGTTTTTTGGTAATTTTGTATGAAAACTTTATTTGCATAATTTATTCAAAGCTTCATTTGAGGTTGAAGAATAACATATATTTATATGTAAATCATTAGGACTATTTCAGCATGAAGTGTGTGACATTTCACACATGGAAGGGTCTAGACATGAGATTGGGTTAATACATTCATAATGAACTAATTTCAGATAATTTTTATTGTTGAAATTTGCAAATTATATAGATTCACAAATATTTAAACCTTAATGCTATTAAAAACAATAATAATTTTCAGATTAATTAATGTTGTTATTTGCATGGAGTAGAACCACTTTGTGGAATGCCCCATTGAAGTGTGGTGGGAACAAGTCAGATAATTTAGTTTTGGATAATGGGTGGGATAGTTTTCAGTCCTGCTTAGAACATTCGAGCAAAAATATATCTAAAAGCATATATGCCAACCTTTAGAAATATCATGAACACATATATGACAAATGTCATCACATACATTGGTCACTGGTTTCAATTCTTCAAGTCACTTTCTTCTGGGGCAAGAAAGAAAACTTACTATTATACAGGGTCTGGGTACTGAACCTGACTGTTTTTAATTACGAATAAAAGCAAAACACTGTCATGCAACGAAGTCAATTTAATACATGTACTACATCTCAAAGCATTTGAGGAAAATAGCACGAGTGGCAGTTTCATGCAATTTCTTGACAAGGACAGTTCATTTTTTTGAATAGCACACCTGTTGCTCGAGGTAACGACATTCACCGTAATCTGCATGTTCCCAGTCGGAATACCATTTCACTGTGGGTAAGGAACTTCAAGGAGACGGCATCAGCAATGAGAACGCCTGGTGGACATCGTGCCTCTGTTTTGAGGAGTCATTCAAAAAATAACCTGTCCTTGTCAAGAAACTACATGAAACTGCCTCTCATGTCAATTTCCTAAAACATGTATACATTGACTTAGTTGCATGAAAGTGTTTTGTTTTTATTTGTAATTAAAAACAGTCAGGTTTAGTTGCTGAACCCTGTACTAAACATAATGTTCAAAAACTGTTTAAAAAATAGGTCTGAACCAATGTACATACTCTGATATGATGCTTGAAAATTGTAGTAATTAACTCTTTCGCTGCGGAATTCTCTGGCACACAATATCCCTTGGCTGCGTAATTAAATTTGAAAATATATTTTTTTATAAACAAATAGTTTTCACCATTACATTGCATTAAATATGAGAGAGAACTTACAAAAGTCACTCCTTGCACTGGAAAACCATTCTGTAGTCCCTGGTGGTATGATATTTTGAAATTTTGAAGAAAAAAAGACCATTTTTTTAGAAACAATAATTTTACAAACATGTTTTCAGAAACAATAATTTTACACAATTACATTGCAAAATATGTTCTAGAGAATTTACAAGTCATTCCTTGCACTAGCAAACCATTCTGTAGTCCCTGGTGGTATGATATTTTGAAAAATTTTGAAATTCCCACACCTAGATCAATGCGGTTTTGCACTCTGCTCCATGATGTTACAGACACTACACAACCACTTGAAGTCTCATAAAAACTGTCGCTATTATCGTCACAACTTAATTCACCTTCAGATTCTGAGTCGGCAAATAACAGTTGAGTAAAATCATTATCAGACAAATGTTGACCACTTGACGAAGCCATGTTGTTTACATTCGAACATGCATTTGAAACTGACATGTCAGAGCACTCAACGCTCGTATGTCAAAGAATTCTAAACGGAGGCGTAATTAGCGACATCATACCGATAAAAACAAAACTACAAGTTCAAATGATTCCAAATACTATCAACAGATGTCAGAAGGCTACTAAAAGCGACGTACTTCGGAAATGCGACACCCGCAGCGAGTGGAAGTATGAACTCACAATAATGCGACTTCCACAGAGCAAGGCACCTGGGCGTGCTGTGCATAAATGCGACGATCGCAGCGAAAGAGTTAAAGGTTCAAGGATATTAATTGAAGGGCTGTGGTGTAAAACATGGTGACATTATGATCATTTGAGTTCATTAAGAAAAAAGGTTATTAGAGGCTATACTGTAGATAAATTGTTTTTGTGTTGTGTTTACCAATTTCAGAAGGCTTCACTGAGTCCAATGCAAATTGTATGACATGGTAATTTCACTCAAAAATTGAAGGATGGCACATTTTACTTTGTAACTTAAAAATGACCAAAATGTCACTTGCTTTGTTTTACACCCGAACCCTTCAGTTAATATTAGTGGGTGAGTATTCCACTCCAATTTGTAAGCATCAATTTACTTGAGTTTTGCTTTCAAAATGTTAAAAAAGAACTACATCAGAATATTAAAATACACTAATAGAATTACAAAGTACAGTTTTTCACACAATAATTATGCAAAAGGAATGGAAATTTTGAATTTGCATAATTTCCAGGATAATTAGACAATGTCATTTAGTTTACACTATATACTGAGAAGATTGTTTTCTGTGGTTGAGCCAATGCCAGCACCTTGGTATCAGCCATTACCAGTGGTATCAGAAAGTGTCAGGTGGTTTTTCTATTCTGATACTAGCTGATAATTTTCTGACATTTTGGTTTTCCATTGGGTGTGCAAAATTCAGTTTTCCATTTCCACCAAGGTTATGTGAAAAACTGTCTTTTGTGCTTACATAACAGGTATTTTGATATTCTGATGCAATTCTTTAATATTTTGTAGGGATGGGACCGATTAATCGGTACTCATTGGTATCGGCTGATATAGACATATCGGTAAAGTTACAGATTATTTTACTGATCCAAGATATCAATAAATATCCGATACTTTAGTGCAAAATTCTGCCATTTTGTTGTAATTTTTATGGATAATCTCCATGCCCTAATTTCTAAACAAGTAAATGTCGAAATATGCAATTTCTTTTTCACCTTGAAACACATTTATTAAGGAGGTCAATGAACCTTTCAAATTCTTCAGGGGCCATTTCTAATTTCATATCGGCCCATCCCTAATATTTTGTAGCTAAGCTCTGGTGAATTGAAGTGGAATATTCGCACGCTAGTACAGTAGAGCGTCGATTATCCGAACGTCGGTCAACCGAACGACCGCTTAACCGAACTGTGTACTCGCTCGCACCTGTTACTCTCCCACCCTACCATCCATCATCCCCCTCACTCCCAAACCAAGTTTCCCACAGTAGTCGCCGCACTGAGCCACCGCTGGCGGAACATTGCTTCTAATGGGGCCTTCATAAGGCGCTGCTGACCGGCCAAGCCGCCAGTCGCTGTGTTTCAACAATCAGCACACTTCTGTCGGTGTATGTATTGTTCATGCAAAATGCGTATGTAATATGTACATATTTTTGTTTAATAAACTGTACCACATACTATATATTCCTACTAAAGTTGCCTTTGTACGTTACTTTGTAATACTTAAAGAGATGCCTGTTTTTATGAATAAATTTACTGTACAGTACTTCTTTTTGGCAAATAAACATGTACAGTCCGATTATCCGAACAAACCAGTTTTCCGAACACCCATGTCCCCCAATTACTTCGGATAATCGACGCTCTACTGTATTAATCATTATTTTGTTACAATTTTCAAATATCTGTAAGAATATCAGCATTGGTATGCATATCGCCTCAGCCCCACTATTTTTTTGTTTCATTTGTTGAACCATTTTAACTTGAGTAAACAAGTTGCATTTCTCGTGGCAGCCAGTGACAATTTTTTTTTTAAGTAAAAATGTAACACAATAATTCACTGCTGCTAAAAAATATTGCTTTGTTGTACTCGCCTGAATGAAATTGAATAATCTCTTAACCCAAATAACTTGATGAGCTATGTTTATGAAGGAAGTCATACTGAGAATATTGGGTATTAATTTGCATGCAAGAATATTTCAGTTATTTCATCTTTGTTTTACTGATTGTGTTGTCAAATTTCCAATCATGAACATTAAATTTTTTTTTGCCATAAATTACTTCAGTAGGGAACATGAAATTTGTGTTTACATTAATCAAGCTATAAAATTTGTATAAAACAAAAGAATTATGTTTACTTTTGATAGGTATTAAAGTCAACATAGTGATGGTTCAAAGAACATAGGAAAGTTTACTTACGTGAAATTTAGAAATTTCGCACTTCCGCATTGCACAATTTAATGGTTAAATCCTATTAATTTCGAAGATCCACTGTCTTCGTTCACAGGTAGGGGTAGACGCCATACCCTTTTGTGAATGAAGAGAGTGAATCTTCGAAATTAATAAGATTTAACCATTAAATTGTGCAATACGGAAGTGCGAAATTTCTAAATTTCACGTAAGTAATGTATGCTCACGTTTACCGCATCCATCATAAATAGGAAAGTTTATATGTTAAACTTGTCGTGTGTTTTTTTTATTTTCTTTTTTTGTAACCACTGTTTCTTTTTCTTCTGTAGTACAGAATACATGTATATACTTTTAAATTACCCCTCCTCTCCTCATGGCGAGAAAATACAATTTCTTCCACTAACATATGTTACTTGTGATAACTATACTCGATAGAAGTACAAGGCAGTAAATACTTGTATTGTATTGTGTGTTTTTCTTTTTAAGATACCTCATTGAAAATGGTTGTTAACTAATTATTCACTGCAAATAGCATGAAATAATTATGAGATGTGTTACAATGATATGTTATCAGTGTTAATGTCGTGCAGTGTGTAGAGGCGAAACTGCACGAGGCACTCTACCTTTCTCAGTTCCCTTTGGGTGGGTGAGGCATTGGAAGTGACGGCTGCCGAAGATGGGACGGTGGGAGGCTTGAGTTGCCAATTCATCATAAAGGAGGAGGTAGATGCGTCTTCAGATGGGAGGTGAAGGGGCGGGAGCTCCCTTTTTTTAATAATTATCTTTTTTGATGTTAACATAGGGTTTGTTTATTGTGCATAAACTCTTAGATCTGTTTCATTGGGTGCTTTCATTTGCAGTGCGTACAGTTTCAAAACTTTCATACTTTGCATTAGTGATATTTTGCTATAGGGCAGTGCTTTGTTTTTAAAACACATAGCTCAGTTTTGTGAGAACATTATGTAATAAACAGAAAATGTATCAGATAATTCATATAGCTTTTTCCATAGCTTTGTGGTGAATTTAAAATGATATGGTTTACTTTTATTTAAGTACAAAAATATTAAACTGAAATTACCTTGGCATGTTGAATGGTTGCATTCCAATATTTCATCAAGATCATTTCACTTTAGGTGTATGAAAAGAGGCATACTTACATGCGTAAGTGGTGGAGTTTAAAAATTATAAAAATCTGTGTCCATCAGAAGTTAAGAAGTCACTTGTAGTCATTTCCTATGGATACCTGTTTTTATATTTGTTAATCTTACTCGTTTACACATGTAAGTATTCTTGTTTAATATCCCAGAAGAAACGAAGTGGCCTTGAAATATTGCACATTTAATTTTAATCTTACGATGTCTGAGCCAAGCTTCCATCAAAGTATAAAAAAAAAATACCCAAGATGATATTAAGTTTATTCATATTTGGATTAACAAGCAGAAATGCAACAGCAATTATATGTTTGGTGCATTACTTGTGTCAGACATGATGTAGTGCAGAAAACACTGTAATATGTCTGACGAATGGGTTTCATTTTTCCATGTATGTTAAACACTATTAATTTTGGAGGCAGCTTCTAGTTCCGCTAAACATTAAAGCAAGTTGAACCACTTGACAGTAAATTCTGTGACAGCATGATAGTGTTTAAGATGCCATCAATTTATGAATAATGGTAGAGCCTCCCTCTGAAACTAGTCAGTGGTAAGTAACATGTGGCAATAGAAGTCTTGCTTCAGTGTTCGCAGATAAACTGCAGCATTAGGTTTGGAAGTTCTCGTTGCTGCTTTTTTAAAATGATTGTGCTGTTTATCACATGATTTGTTTAATTTCTGAGACCCAACAATCAACAAACTGAAATTTAGTGTTCTTAGTTCACACTATTACAAAGCACTTTAATCTTATTGTAGAATATAACTAATGCTCTACTGAAAACTTAAAAGCCATTCAATGCTTATTTGCTTTCTATCGTACCACATGCCTTGAGTTTCTCAGTCTGTAAAGGGAAAAGTTAAAAGTTTGGTGTTGTACAGGATAGCACAGCTGCCTGGTTTGTTGAGCTGCAGAGTTCAAATCTCTGGAGGAGCAGAAACTTTATTTCAGTTTTCTCTAAGGTAATTTCTGTAGGAAAGAAACTTGAAAACTCAGTAAACTTAAGGGGCATGTACATTGCCAGTATTGCATTTAGAGTCCCTTGACAACTTGGAAGAACTGTCAATGTCGTGGTAACAGGACACAATAGCACCAGAAAGTTCTGTGACTGAATTTTGACAGTCGTTCCAATTCTTGTGAGAAGGTAATGCTACCATTTGTGATACTTGCACGTAACTTGACACATCTACAATTTCTTGCTCTGCATCAGTGTGATGTACACTTGTCTTGCCACTTTCTTGCAACTGTTTCCAGAGAATTTTTACAAGTTTTAATAAGTAACCACATTGGTTGTGCTTAAGTTTTTGTAGTTTTGTACCCTTCTAAGAGTAATTTTGGAACATGTGGGCATAATCTACTTGTAAAAGACTTGCTGCTATATTTAAGATTTCCGTATTCAACCCCATAAATATGGATTTTTAACGTCTTCATAGCATCACTGGCATTGATAGTGTCAAGTGTCACCAGGATATTCACTCTTCATTTTACTAGTGGATTGTTTCTCTTTTGGAAACACAAAAGAAGATTCATGTTAGGTGGACTAACATTTGTGCAAATACATAAAAGTCACACATACCAGTATAACTACATGCATGATGACAGTAGGCAAGATTGTCATTTTAGTTTTAAAAGATCCATAGATTGATCTTACAAACTTAGAGGACTTACCTGTAAAAATATGGTGTGCAATACTGCATTTAACAATATCCAATTGCTGTTGCCTTGTAATCAAGGAGTCTGTTCTTCGATATCCGGTGGTTTGGGTCCCACTTCAATCTGTTTGTCCAGTCCCGAGTAGCCTTTCTGTGCATAAAATTGGACTTAAAAGCAAACGCAACCGACAAAATCCCATGCTTGGTGATCTCATAGTTTCGAAACCAACAGTTAATTTGATGTCAAATTAATAGGAAGGATGGAACGTTGAGCGGTTAGAATTCCAAAGCTAACATTTGTTATAATTGAGGAATCCTGGTCTTTAATCTAAGTGTGAGCACAATTTGAACACCACTTAATCCCAGTTAGCTTGCCTGTATATACAATAGAATGAAAATAATTGGTGACAAACATAATCTATTTTAACTTGAAGGCAGAAAAAAATCTGAAATGATGCAAACTAAAACGCACTAAAAGTCTACATTTCCCGAATATTTTTCATCAGAAGTAACTGCAAAAGGCTACACGTTGCAATCACATGATGCTGAGCAATAAATATATACATATATAGTACATTTTAAATACACTATTCATGATTGAAAGTTTTGAGCTGTACCTTGTAATCAAGTTAATTAACTTCCATACACTGAATGTTGAGTGGCTGCACATTGTTTTGATAATTCATCAGCATTCACCTAAATTACAATAATCTGAACCATGAAGTGTATGGCTTTTTTGCCAGTAAGTCTGTACTGACAGTTTGTAATCCTACTCTCCAGGTACATAGAAATTTTCAGAAGCAGTTTGTCTGAAGTCAGAGCTGCTATGGGGCCCAAAATGCGTCCCATGGGATTCTCTCAAAGACCAGCTCCATACGACAGGAGCGACAGGTTCGGAGGCATCAACAGATACGGAATGGGCAGAGGGTCGAGAAGTTTCAAAGGTGAGTTGTGTCAACCTTTTTTTAATTCATTATACCCTCGTATTTATAAAAGGAAGTAGTGTCTTTCACCCAGGGCTCAAATCTGGAATTTGACATTTCATGCTTGTAGACTACCAGCTCAGCAGCTGATAGATCAATGTGTATTTCTATCATTGCTCTGGCTTTGTCAGGGTTGTCAGACTCTTACTCGAAATAACACCTTAAAGCCTGATTTTCAAATAGTGAATCCCAATTTTACACATTCCCAGATTTTCTTTTCCTGCATTTTAATCTTGATTCCTTGAAAAACCTAAAATCAAACTAATTTTACATTTTCGTGTCACAAGTTCTATGACGGCAATCCCAATCAACTGGGAAGGTCAGAGAAACAGTGTTGAGTGAAAAAGCAGGGAATGTCGTTAAAAATAAAAAGTCTTGGTTACATGAACAGGATCGTAGAATGATGACAATTTTCACTTGTTCCTCCAATCAGCTTCATGTTTGATAATGTGTCTTGTAAAGATGGTTCCGTATTTTACTTTAATAAACTTAATTTGTTTCAATTAGAAGGCAACACCATTATGTGTTGGTATGGAAATTTATTTACCCAGAAAATTAATGTAATTTATTTGGACAAAATATGCAGGAACCATGTACAGTATATTGTATTTCACTGCATCTTTTTCTTAGGAAAAAAATTGGGGTACAATAATTATTTGAGGCATTTTTCTTTTAATTGTGCTGGTATTGCCGGTACTTGAAAATCATTTCTTACTAGGTAAACTGTCTTTGGTGCAACATAGTGCTTTGCTCGAGCATCTAATAGTTGTGATGATGATGCTAGATAGCATACAGAGTTGAGAGATTCTTCGCTGGGGCGAATAACGCTCGAACAAGCAGATCCCAGTAGATGAATTATAACCGTAATTTTCTGTGGTAGTGCACCCTCAAATATTAATGCTAAAGTGAAAGACACAGTGAAATTTACAACTAAGTGAACATAGTCATCATCTCCATGTAAAAATGTAGTTTAGTCTACACCACCAACAACTGTTTTCATGTTGTGTCTTCCCGTAGGTGGTGGGAAAGGGCCTATACGTATATCAGGCATGCATCCACTATACCCCGCAGACTCAACCTAGCCAACCAATAATCCTTTCCCCATCCACCATGCAGTAAACACGGGTGAAAGTACGTAAAATTTATTACGTATCATTAGTATACTGTGCCCCTATACTATGTGACACTGTGCTACCTCTTTTTCTCTTGAAAATGCGGTAAATATTAACTTCTTCCTTTTTGTGTGGTAAGTGTTGACTGTCTCCTTAATCATTTTTGTTTATCTGCCCTTCTGGCACTTTTTCTCATTCTATTCCTGTGTTTTACCAATACATAGCAATATATGAAAATTAAATGGATAATTATGGGCTGAAATGACCAGGGCAGATTTTTACATATATATATTTCTATGATTATTGTCACATTGAAATGATATTTGATTCTATACACTTGAGCATTTAAGATTCGATTGAGTATGAGCAAGCGAGAGTGGTCCCATACAGTACTCTAGTGCGAGGTAAGGATTCACAGAATACTCATGAATAGGGCTCTGATAGTTATGCACTAAAAAAGTGTAAAATATGCACTTTAAAAATCAGTTTAATTTACAAATGCCGTATATTACAAACTATGAAAGATTACATGCCAGGCAATGAATATGCATTATTCTGAATGCCCATTTGCTACACAGATTTTTTTCAATTAATATGGTTGTGCGTTAAATGAAACTCAATACATTACAGATCAAGATCATGATTGCATTTGATAACAACATGATGGCTCAAATTTTCGAACTTGAAACACTTCTGTTTTCAGCTAGAATAGTCTTAAATTCAGAAAACACACGTTCCACTTCGCAATATACAAGTGGACTGTATTAGGGCAAAAAAGTCAGACACATCAAGTTCCAGATCATCCACACGTTGTCCATTTGTATGCAGGATTTTGCAAACTTTCACCATTGTTGCATACCCACTGTTCTTTTTCAATACACGAATGGAATCTTTCAGGCAAGAGAAATTAGCTCGGAAGTAGGCAAGATCCTCTCGAATTCCCTCTGTGGAAAGTATTCGCTGGGCGTCCACGATGCACACTGCTTCCTGAGCATCAAGTCTATCAACAACCTGTTTCACCATTTCAAAGTTGTCGGCGTAATATGCAGCAGCCTCAATCCACGTGCCCCATCTAGTAACCATAGGAGATGGTTGATTGATTGATTTGCTTTATTTTACTTCGCTTCTTGTCCCACTTTTGGCTAATTTGCGAAGATGAGGATGAGTGATTATATGCACAATGTATACAGGAGATGGTGCACGTCAACCGCTACTTCCTGGGAAAAACTTACACTGCTAGGTGTTTTGAGCATTCTTCCATAGAAGTTTATCCCCAACAATTGAACTGGGAATACCTTTTTCACATTTGAAATTAGTTCATTGATATTATGAAAGTTTGCTCGCACTAATTCAGATTCAGACACATGATTCAGCGCATGTGCAATTTCGGATACAATATTTTAAGACTGGCCATATATGGAGCAGCACTCGGTCGTAATATGACCCTACACTGTCTTGTCTGGCCGCAATAACTGTAGAGAATTACACTGGGGAACAGTGAAATTGCAGCACAGTGTTTGAGAGCTAATTTAGGGCGATTTCATGCTGCTGAATAATGATATAATAATATATTTCCTGAATTGGCTCTAATTTATGAAATAAATGCAACTAAACCAAAATGGCTGAAACATAACACATACATATAAATGAACTTCCAACAACAATTTAATATTTCTTTTTGTGATTACAATCATTAACATGATTTTTTGGTTCACTCCATGTCATGGGAACTCCAAATTTGAGTCCCTTTCGTCCGCCTTGGCCCCAATAACGAAGTGATATCCAACAAACTATATGTGGGACCCATTTTTTATTCTGTTCTAGATTTTTGGCAAAATAAGCCTGATACAAATCTCTCACTACATCCGTGATATTTCTTCTCTGTGATGGTAGACAATATATTCCACATATATAGCAAAAAAACATTTGGGTTATTGAAACACTTACTACGTGAGGAACTCATATTTCCAATGTATTCACATTAAACGCATTTCGCTTAGTTATACTACAAAATTCAACATTAAGAGATATATTGCCTAGCAATACTTCATAAGTTGCCTAGCAACAATTTACAAATAAATAAATAAGTTTCTTATGGGAATTTCAGCTTATTATCAAATTTTGATATTACCGAGAAAAGCGTGGAGTAATTTTACCTCCTACATTTTCCATGGTGTGCTTATTTTTATAACTGGAGTCAATTCAACTGAACCAATCATACAATTGGCAATCAAAGCTGTTTTGCGTGCTGAAACTGTTATTAAACTTTATGCCACAAAATAAAATCTTATTTTTGTTCCCCAGTGTTATTAAAGAAAGCTGCTATTGTGTTATGGTTCACCTTTTCAAGTTCTTAAATTGTCAACAAATAAGATTTTGGCTTTTCTTCTACTCCCAATACACCCAACATGAAATTTACATCACACCTTTCATTTACGTCAGTTGTTTTGTTAAGTCATACCCAAATCTTATTTTGGCCTTCTTTTAGCCTCATTTTACTTAAAGTTCCCTGATACAGTTCCGGAACATAGTTTTCCTAATGGTTGATTCACCGGGTACGTGATGATGCGTATATGTTTCTAGAAAACCAACAAGGTTTTTTCCTTTGAAGCTTGTGCAAGCGAATATTTGCTGAGACGAAAGCCTTACATGAATCTGCACTGAATTCAGACCCTACTGGACCCAGGTGTGACTGTAAGTTTAAAAGTGTCTGTTGCTTATGTGATGTCCCGAGAGATTTCATTTTCACATGTTTCCCAGTTTGCATGTGTTGCTGCACTTGAAATTTTCTTTTGCACGACACAGCACACTCGCAAACTTTGCGGAACAACACTTTTCCGTCTGTGCTGAAGTCCTTGTCCAGTTTCACATATGACTCCCAAGACGACACTCAAACACGACGTTGCCAGATTAGTCGATTGTTGAGGTGAGAATGATGTACTTGCCACATTTCATAAAAAGGAAAGAAGAAAGACAGAAAAGATAAAGAAAAGAGAAGCTAGGAGAAGAAAAATAAATACAGTATATGCTCTGTGTTGGTTGTAGGTACAAAAATATGCACATCACTTATTTTCATACAAATATGAACCTGCATATGCAAAATGCATAATTATCCGAGCCCTACTCATGAATATATCTTAAAATTGAAAAGTCCAAATCAACGGACATCATTGCTTCGTGACAGTTTAGCAAATATTCTTCCAATCTGAAAGAAATGTTAAACCCATTACTTGTTATTGATTACTGTTTTGTAGTCAAAATATTACACTTGACAAATTACTACAGTGTTGTGAAGTACAGAGAGAAGTTTTAAACTGCTCGTCCAGTTGTTATCTGAGCATGAAGCTTACATAGAAATAACTTTTGTTGTTCCTTCCTTAAAGGCTTTGGTGGAGACTATGAAGATGGCTGGTATGGCAACGACAATTCCTGGGGTGGTGGACCTAGAGGTGGAGGCCGTGGCGGAGGGAACATAAAACCTGGCTTTGGGTCCGGAAGAGGTGGCGGTGTGTGGCAGAACGAAGGAGGCCACTGCATTCACATGAGGGGACTACCCTTCAGAGCATCGGAAGCAGACATTGCAGATGTAAGTTTGTTTTCTGTTAGAGTTGGGCTGAAATGCAATTTTTACCAATACCAACATAAAATTTACCGATATCTGATAGTAATCACAGATTAATTGGTATATGCCAATATAGACATATCGGTTTATCAGTAGAATTATCAATATAATTTTACCTGTCCGATATATATATATCTTTCTATTTAGTGCAATATTGTGCCATTTTGTTATAATTTTTATGGATGTAAGCATATAATTTCCATACTAGGCTTGCTTCATCTGGTTACAAGGAGGTCAATGAACCATTTAGAATTTTATATTTGATTGGTAGAATATCAGTGATTGGTATCATAAATTTTATATCTGTGCTTTGTCGGTATTTCATATCAGTCCATCTCTACTATTTATAGAAATATCAGACTGTTAAAAATAACAAACTAGATTTTCTTGATAATAATAGGAGCTAAGACAATCAAAATAATGTGTGTTACAAGGGAAAACAACAAGTTTTGTTTCCAATTTGGCTGCAAGCTGGTTATGTTATGGTAAAGTAAAACCTGGATGTTCTAATAATTATAAGGAGCAAAATAATTAAATACTTGTTTGTTTTGTATATTTTGCTCTATGTATTTCTCATGAAACTCTTTATTTCCAGTTCTTCAGGCCAGTCAACCCAGTCAACATCCGTCTTATCTATGACAACAGCGGGAGAGCGTCGGGAGAAGCTGATGTTGAATTTGGATCACACGAAGAAGCCGTAAAGGCAATGTCAAAGGTTAGTAAATAGTTTTGTAAGTATTTGCGCAAAAATACTTGTAAGTTTATAGATCCTATACATTGCTCTCCTCTGCTACTAGAGACTTGAATTTTGTCATGGTACTAGAGTGGCCACCCTCATTGAGGACAAGTTACATTTTGTCTGTTTTGATAATTATAAGCTTGATACTAGTTAGTTCTGTTTCGTTGGCATTATCATAGCCAGGAATTACGCTGCATGGAAGCGTTGGAAAGTAATACAGAATTGTATTTTTCAGGACAAGGCCCACATGCAACATCGATACATTGAGTTGTTCCTGAATTCAACCCCTGGCAGCGGTGGTGGAATGGGTGGCATGGGAGGAGGCCAAGGAGGTGGTTTTGGAGGCATGGGAGGAGGGTTCGGTGGCGGATACAGAGGAGGTGAGCTTTCATAGCATACTTGTTTGCTGTTTGTACTTTTTATACAGGGTGTTTCACTTCTCTCATCCCCTGATTTTCGTTATTGGTTATAATATAATGAAATTTGATATGGATATACCTTGGTGTATGAGAAGCATGCTGACGTCATTGGAGATGGCGCCACACACACACTCTAGTCCTTGTGTGGGCATGCATGTCTGGGTGATTCTGCCGTTAAATGCCAATTTTATAGACATGTGCTTTCAGTCTCGAATTCTTGGCCCTGCTGTTGTGACTGAAACATCCTGTAAAGTCTCCCATTCAATATTTGGTGAAGAGACGAGATGCAACGGAAACATTGTTGGACGTCCAAAAGTGCCAAGAGCAATTGTGCAGGAAGTGGAGTTTCCACAAGCATGTGTGATTGAGCTGCCAAAAACGCATACTGCATTCGGATGTAAATTGACACTAACTCCTGACGTGTTTGTGGATACCTTCTGCAACAAGGAGAGGCATATGTAGGCTTGCATTGATGTTAATGGCAGCCACTTCCAACACTTGCTGTGACGTCACCATGCTTCTCTTACACCAAGGTGTGTCCGTAGTAAATTTCATTGCATTATGACCAATAGTTTTATTTTTATAAGATAAAAATCAGGCCGAAAGTGAGTGTAACACCCTCTATATAGCTGTCCCCAAGGAAAATTCATGAATATGACAACAACTGGCAGCTCTGGCTGGCAACTGAATTGTAGTAGGAGGGATTGATAGGGCACTGTATTGTCTTTCACCTTTTTAACCTTAACTTACCTCTTCATGTTTTAAACTTTGACTATTCTTGTCTGAGATCCTGATGAAGCCACATGATGTGATGAAAGCTAGAGGAAAGCAGTAAGTACATGCCAAAACTGGACTTCATTACTTAGTAAAATGATGGCATGTTGTGTAAGTTATGCCTTATTTAAGGTGTAGCTCTTACAGGTGTGGCAGTCAGCCTTGTAAAAGAATGTTCAACCAAATTATTGTGACTGCAGATTGATTTATCTTATGGACCTCACACTGAGGAGGGATTTGGGAATGTACTGCAGATATTAGGTCTAATAATGAATGGATTTCCTGTATGTGAAGTATTTGTAATGTATCCTCTTCCTTTTGTTATTTTGTAGGAATTGGGGCCAAACATCCAGATATTGGATAAGTTTTTTTCTCTGTGTGTGTATATTCATACTTGTGTTACTGTGAATGTAACAGTTTCGTCCTCTCCAGCATTCTTGCCGCAAAATACTTTGGGATACGATGGCAATGCTACACTGCACATCTTGTGTCTGTGTACTTCTGGTTTGGCATTGGGTCGTTACGCAAAGGTCTCTGTTCTTTTTCAGAGTTGGATGTATTGTTGGTCATTGGTGGAAGAATTTTTCACCAGAAAGAAGGTTCCGAGGGTTCAAAATTTTTCTTTTGAAATTCGAGAACACAACACTGTAGTACCAAAACATTCTGGACTTTTGAAGGATATTGCCGAGCGTCGTGAGAGTTCATTGTCTTATATGTGAACACTGTGCAGAAGAAAAAAATGTTAATTTGGGTATCTTCACTTTTTGAGCACATTATGATCAGCTTGGTTAAAAATTGTCATTTGTATATGACATAAAATAATTATTTTTTTTTTAAAAAAAAAAGACATAAAAGAAGTTAACGATTACAAAATGTAAGTGTCATGACATTAATTTATTTTTTTGGACTATATTGGTGCTGCCGAACGACCCTGTGCCCAACCATAGGCACATTAACGCAAATAGGCTCCACAGTAGCTTCATGGACAAGACCAGATTCAGTGATTTAAATATTTGAGGAGAATACTCCAGTGTTTTGCCTGTAATGATTTGAAAGGATAAGTTTATAACAAAGCCACTCGGTTCAGTTTTCCTGATCCACATTGGTGGCATTATTGTGAGGAATAAATTGGTCTTTTCTCTTTTCGTGCTTCCCAGGCAATTCACTTTCCAACCCACGTCTCGGCCTATCTGGAGGCTTAGGTGGAAGGTCGTCAGCGTTCAATTCACGAGGCCGTGGATTCGATTCAGGTATTTAGTTACTGCCGCTTGTAATGTCTGTAAATAATTTCTGCTTCACGAACCACAGTTCCTTAATTGCACTTACAGCTGCATAGAGAATTTACTTTAGCCTAATTTTATTTCACTGTCGTAGATTTTTGCGAAGAACGGCCTGTTTTAAAATAACCATTGGGCACCGAGCCAAACCTTGCTGTCGAAATCATTTGTCAAGAGTGCTTTTGATGTAACTAGGGAAACAACACACAGGAAGTTTGTTGCAAGAAGTGGTTCATGTTAAGACGGAGCGGAAAGCACTTTCAAATGACGATATTTGCTGATGCCAGGCACAGATGCCCCTCCCAAAGGCCTAGACTAGTTGTTGTTTTTTGTTTTGTTTTTGTATACATTGTATTTAATCTATATTTTATTCGTATCTCCGTATTCTATATGTAAGCTATCCCTTATTTCAATGGTATCAAACAACATGGGTAGTTATTTTAGATATTTTCTAAATATTGTAAAACTAAATGTCAATTATCAATAGTTATTATTAGGGATAGGACAGATTAATCGACACTATCGTTATCGGCCAATATGCGCATATCAGTATATCGGTGATCAAAGTAAGCACCAAACTGTGCTGATACTAATTACGAACAGTCACATGAGCCAGATTGTCCGGAGCATTTCCACACAATCCAGCAGATGATGGCATTTGTCATATTTTCTGTAATATAAAAAATATATACACAGAAATTAATATATTTGCACAGAAAACATAACAGCCTTAGTTGTATGCTAAGCACTAGATTATTGATAAAATTGCCAATAATTTTACTGATCCGATATATATCTATAAATATCTTTGGTGCAATATTGTGCCATTTCGTTATAATTTTTATGGCTATAAAATATCTCCATTCTCTACTTTTTTGTAAGTATATGTCTAAATACACTGCTTCTTTTGCATTACGGTTATCTAGCAACATACATTTATTAAAGAGGTCAAAGAACAATTAGATTCTTAAGGGCCATTTGGAATTTTATATCGGATCTGTAAAATATCGGTATCTGTACTTCACCGGTATCGGCCCAGTACTAATTATTATTATTTGTCCCTAATTCTGGACTGATGTCTTCTGGTAATAATCAACATTTCAAATAAAAAATTAATAATGACCCCCATGCTTACATTTTCCTGGCACAACAGGGCTGACATGATTCCAGAGAAAACTACTTCGTTTTCCCCACTTACTTTTTGTCATATCTTTGTATCGTTACATTTATCACAATGGATAAATATAATAATGATAGAAGAAAATAAACATCCTTCACTTACCTGTGATTCAGATCCAGTATCTCGGTTTTTACCCTGTGCACATTAATCCCTATAAGCTCTTTATGGAAAAACTATGTAAATATTGGTTAGCATGGACTTCTGTGGGAAAATCACCTCACCCAAGGACCATTCCTGGATCTGCGACCTTCTGATACTCATATTTGACTTCAATAAAAAGATACTTGTTATTACTATAATTGTTATTATTGAGATAACGTGAATTTCCAATGATGAACTTTTTTGGGCAGAAATATATTCATTGAGAATATTGCAGTTATTATTTTTGTAATGAAAAGAAGTCAAATTGTAATCATACATAATGGTAAAGTTAGCTTTCACAGGTACCTTCTGATCGAATATATTACTTCAACAATTTTTTATTTTTATTTTGGGATGGTGCATCTTTGAGTGGATCCAGATGTTTTACTTTTCTTCACAAGGTGCTCCCCTGATGTATGTTCAAATATTGTTACAAAGTGAAGTTTTTATTACTATAAATTTTTGGGATGTTCAGCACAGATTTGTGCTAAACTGAAAAAGACATGTAAGAAATATTTTATGAAATTATGCATGTCTTTTTTAAAGCCATTTGCCGTAAGTTTTGCATTTTATTGCTGCGTTTTTAAAGAATTTTTCAAGGTCTTATAAATTTGCTACGAAATGAAATTTTGTTAATGGAACATAAGTTCTTGATATAAGGTTGCTTCCACATTACCCAACTATGGTTCCTTATCAAATTCACAGATCTCGTGTACTAGCTGCTTCAGCTCAGATGAATAATTTGAGTCACATGGTGTTTTGGTATAAGGATGAGGCTGGTGCTCTTCCTTGCACCCCCAAACAGGCAACAAAAATTTGTGGTTGATGGTATCTCAAATTTGTCGGGAGTTTTACACTTTTTGCATGAAATATAAATTTCTAGGGATGGGATAGATTAACAGTACTCTTTAGGTATGTGGGTAAGTTACCAATTATTTTACCCGATCCAATGTATCTATAAATATCTTATAATTTAGTCAAAATTCTGCCATTTTGTTATAATTTTTGTGGATAATCTCCATGCCATACTTTTAAGATATAGTAAATATCTAAATATGCAACTTCTTTTGCATTTCATCACCCAGAAACACATTTATTAAGAAATACAATAAACCATTCAGGTTCTTAAGGACCATTTGGAATTTTATATCAGTCCATCCTAACATTAATTTTTTACCTATGTGAAGGCTAGGGTATCATAAAATGTATTCCTTGTCATTATTATTTACTTTTAAGGAATATTTTTTCATCTTGCATTGTGCTTTACAAACTATTCATTGTTCCAGAATTATGCATAGCTCACAGGACAATACAAATTCAGGACAGTAAATTGATTTTGTGACAATGTGTTAAAATACACTTCTCACCTTTTGAATTGCATATTAGAACATTCATGTGTGTGTGAACAAAATCTCGATATTCCCACATATGTGTTTTATGTTCTGAGCACAATAATAAATATCGGATTGGAAAAATTGTCAAAATTACAGATCTACAGTACCAACCTCATTTTCTACTAGGGTACTGGGTAACTGTAACCGTTCCTATTCTATATATTTTACCTTGCTCTTGAAATGTATTATGTACTTCAGGAATTCAAAGAAAGTCATCTTAAACTGCCTAGTGCCCTTGTTTGTTGAAGATTCCATGAAAATGTACTTGTTGAAGAAGTTCATTTAATCAACAGACCTGCAAATCTGCTATTTATCACTAAAATGTGCACTGTGTTTAATATTTTATTTTCACACTCATTTCATTGAGCTTTGTAACTATTCTAGCATCTGACCCAATAATACTAAAGGCATAGTTTGTTTATTTTAATTTAATATTACATTGGATATCCACTTTTGAAGAAAGTAAGAGTATTTGATTTGAGTTGTTTAGAGTTTTCGTTCTTTCAGGTGTAAGGCTGGGCTACAGCTCATCGATCTCTAGTCGACTCCCAGGGAAATGGTTTTTTACATAAACACACAGAACCAAGAATTGTTGTTAACAGTGGGTATTTGCTCCTTTAGGGGATTCTTAAGCTACAGAATTAGTGGGAGGGTTGCTAGAACTTTCATCTAAAATTTGCTCCTAGAAGTCATAATTATTGCTTGATTTAGAAATAGTATAATCTTGACAAAATTGTCTAAATTCTAAATGCACCCTATGAGCTTAAAGCTGGGCTTCACCTTTGGCTGATGCCAGGGGTGACGTTTTCAAATTTTCCTCACCTTTTAAAAATTGCTATTATAGTCCAAAATCTGAAAAATTACTTGTTCTTAGAATTCCTTCTAGAGCATTCATGTGAATCTTTCTGTCGTTTGCGTTTGTTGTCTATATATTAATAGTTTAATAGGCTAACATAGCCACAAAACTATTGAAAATATCTAAGCAACAAAAGCAAACCACATGAAGATGCATGTGAATGCTCTAGCAAGAATTCTAAGTGTATATAATTTTTCAGACTTTGGGATATAAAGGTTTTTTTTTCCGAAAGGAGAGAAAAATTCAAAAACAGCTGCCCTGGTGTAGGCCAAAGGCCCAGCCAAGCCTTAAGTAAAAGAATTTTCAAGAGTATGATGTAAAGGCTTAGAAAGCTAGAGTTCCCATTAGTGAACTAAAGACACTTTAGTGTGTTAATTGAAAGGATGTAAGCACTAGGAATAGTTGCAGCTGTTCAATAGAACATCTTGCACTCACATCCTTCTTTTTATATAAAAAAAATTGCTATTACAGCCATTGGAGCAGAAGATAAAATTGAATAATGACTATTAGAATTGGAAGTAAATGGGTTATGTAAATATATAATGTGATTAATTTGGAGGTCGGGGGGGTCATTTGAAAAAACTCATGGGATGTTTACAAGATACTGAGCTTGTGTGTGTCATGCCAGCTTCAAAGTTATTTATAATATTCCAATAAAAATTGTGTGGGTTGTAGGATTACTTTGAAGGATGGATGGAAAATTTGCTAGATTCAGGTCAGGGGTATGTTTTGTACATGGTAGTATGTTGAGGGTAGGGGGGGTGTTAAGTTAATTGTAAAAACAAACACACTTTCTCAGTGTTCTGTAGGGATAGGAGAATTAGTTGGGTAGAACTTGGTAAGCTTTTGTAAATGTATGCTTTCTTTATTGCACTAGCACACAGTTTGGAGAGTGAGCATTTCAATGTGTTTTACACTACTTTCCTTCTTTTTCGCTATCTTTATATGTCTCTGTTCTTCTTTGTGTTATGACATCGGCAAATTCGTTAACAAGCATCTTCATTCTTTTGTCTTTTTTTTCTGTCATTTCCAGGAGTGGGAGGAAGTTTCCGCGGTGGATATCAAGGAAGTCTTGGAAATGGAATGGGATATGGCAGCCAGATGAGTGGAAACTACAATAATTCCTATTTATAAGCTTAGTTATCACATTTATTTTCCTTAACATATTCCATGAGGCATTTCATTTGGAGAAGAAAAATCTTAGAAGTTCAAATGGAATGAAAGTGTTTTTATTTCATGTGCAGATGCTGCACTACGTTTCAGACCCACGTCTTAATATTGCTTTAGAATACAAACAAGTGAAATTATGTTACACATCAACACATATAAATTGTCTGATAGAGTTGTAGGAATACATGAAATTTAAATTTATAGTTGTGTAAACATAAAAACATTGTCAATGAAGGAGAAAAGCATTAATGGTCTGTAAAGTTGTATCTCTGCTTCATTATGTTGTATCACGCATTTCACTCTGTGAAAATGTCACCCGTAAATCAATAAATTCACTTTTGTAATTTTATGGTGTGTTGTAATGATTTTAGGACAAGTACCGGAACTTCCTTGTAATACAAAAAAGTTATTCATAGTTTATCATTCTTTTATATGCAGTAAAACCCCAATTTTATGGTCCCAATAGAGCAAAATGCTATAAAATTTTCCCCGATATTACATTTTCCTGCATTTTTTTTTTCCAGCTTGGTCTTCTGAAAAACGTAAAATTGAGGTTTCACTGTATACAAGATGTTGTTGCAAAATATGATGCAATTGCCATTTTTTCAAGAAAGTATTTTTTTGTGATCCTTCCTTTCCTGTACAGCACTCATGATTTTTGAGAATGTTTTGAGGACATCGAAACAAGTAAGTTTTCTCAGAAACTGATTCTCACAGGACTTAAGCTGACCTCAAGGCAGGCAGCTTTGTTCAAATTTAGAGTTGGTTGACCAGCACACGCTTTATATCTAACTTTCAACGGTCAAGGAAATTTGTTTACGTTAATTATATGCATTTCTAGCGGTTATTTCTTACCTGCACGGACAGGAAACCCATGCACTGCATCAAATGACCTAACCTAGGTAAAGTCCATCCATTGCTTCACTCACAGCATCATTTACCAACAACTATCCAAACACTTCAAAAACTAACGAACAAATTTAAGACAGCAAGTCACGTCTTCCTTTCTTTGTGGCAATCTTTTACCCAAAGTGTTTCCACATTTTAGGTAAAACCACTGAATGCGTGCATGAGCTATTTTGGTCTCATCACATCTAATTCCAGCTTTCATTCATTTCTACTCATCCTTCTCTGACACAAACTTGCATTTATTCCAAGAAGGTCGGCGCAAACATGATACAAAGAGAGGTTGAATATGTAATGTAAACACAGTCAAAAAAGTTTTGCATCAGGATGGAAAATGACAAAATATACATGAAGCACAAAGTTTATTGGCAATGACAGTGGGAATACAAAAGAAAAGATGAAGAACAAGACATGTTGAATGAAAAGGGAACAAAAAACGTACAATTTTCTCAGAAATGTTTTTTAAAACTAAAATGGCACAATTCATGATGGAGGCGAAAAAACAAAACTGTCACAAGAAGACTGTTCGTCATAGCGGATCCATCAGAAACATTGCCTACCACCTCGTGTGTCCTCCCCTGGCTGCAAGAAGGTCTTGAACATACAGTGGCATACTGAGGATGAGACGATCAAGGTGATCTTGCGGTAAGCGATCCCATTCATCCTGTACTGCTAGAAGAACTTCACGAAGATTGGTGGGAGCCACAGGACGGTTTGCAATGACATTTTTTAGCATTGCCCATGCATGTTTGATGCAATTCATGTCGGGACTTTGCGCTGGCCAGAGCATGCGACGAATATTCGCCGCCTGCAGATAATCGTGAACCATATGTGTGCGGTGTAGACGGGCATTGTCATCCACCAAGACAAATTTGTCACCAATTTCCTGATGAAATGGTTCCACAGTCTTCTGGAGAATGTCCCTGACATAACGAACAGCTGTTTGTGTCCCTCTAATTGGAATTAGGGGCGTTCGACGTCCGAGCATGATCCCTGCCCACACCATGATTCCTCCTCCTTGGTATGGATGGACCCCCTGGACACTACGAAGCCCCACTTGCAGTTCAGGGCCTCGCCACACACGTCCTCTTCGTGAATCTGGCCTTGGACAGAGCCTACATTCATCGGTGAGGAGCACATGAGCCCAATGATCGGGTCCCCAATTTCGATGTGCACGGGTCCAATGCACACGGTCACGCCGATGTTGTGGCAATAGGTACTGGCGCCAGAGAGGTCTTCTGGAACGTAAACCACTTCCTCGGAGAGTGTTACAGAAAGTTTGGTTTGACACACGCACAGCAGAGGCTGCCCGGAGGGCATGAGTGATGTTCCTTGCCGTCATGGTATTCTGTTGCCGAGCTGAGAGTTGTACATAGCGGTCTTGTGCTGGTGGTGTGACCCATGGACAACCTGTCCGTTGACGATCTGCTACCGTTCCTGTGTCTGTATACCGCCTCCAGGTCCTACAGACATCACTTTGTGCCACTCCAACAGCCCATTGTGATATGCCAGTCTGCAGTAGCATGATGATCCTGGCCGGATCAAACTGCACTATTGTACGCCTAGGCATGCCTTGAACACAGCTGCACTCGCTCACCTTCGCTAACTGGACACAAGGAACACCTAACCAACCTTCGCCAACTACCGTGGTGCTACGCTCGAACACACGCATGCACTTGCCGACTCTGGTAGTCGTCTGTGGTGATTGGTACTGCACATTGACCACGTTACTTTGCACAATGAGCTCTGCTTCATCGGTTCTTGTCCTCTTCGGCATGTTGCAGATGCTATTTTCATCACTTCTCGGGTGATGCAAAGCTTTTTTGACTGTGTTTATGTGGTTCAAACTTGAACCGCACAGGGCAACATTGAAAGGGAGAAAGCAGCAAGACCACGAACTCCACGTGTATGAGACTACTGCTGAACCCCTGTGCATGTAAATTGCCCACATGCCCACATTGAGCTTCTGCCTGCCGCCAACCGAAGGATTCGCTATGGCACGAGCTCTCCTGTGGGGGGTTCAACTGAGGTACTGCACCATGCCGGTTCAACTCACAGCTTCTCAGCGGACAGAAATGCATGACTTGTGTAAAAAAATTAGTGAAATATTGTGAAAAGGAAAAGACAATGTTTATTGTTTATTCTTGAGGTGAATACTGTATATTACTGGGGGTTCACTGATCCTGTGCGCTATAGTGCCTACAGCGCCTGACCCAGTGGCAAGAGTAAAATTAGGCAAATTATCTCGTCAGCATTTTCATTTAGTCCATTTTCCACAATATGATTGTGAATTGAAATAAAAGATCAATAAGCAGAGGACATTTGCTTTGATCCAGCAAAATTCCATTACTTAAAAAACACTGGAAGTAGAACAAAAGAGAATGAGAATGGTGGACAATTTGCATACTATTATCTTTGCCTGTACCAAAACATAGAATCTTTTATAGAACAACATTTTCAGGAACTTAAATATGCCAAAATGTAACAACAGCACACAACCCAGTGCTGGACAAGAGCTAGGATTACCGAACAGTGAAAATAGAGAGAGTAGGTATTGTACAGTGTGTCCGAAAAGTCACGCAACCCAGTGTTTACGACCGTATAACGGAATAGTGACACGTGACAGCAACAGTGTTGCCAGTGTCCCTCGTAATATTGCGAAAACAGATTTTTGGAACAGCCCATTTATTCCCTCGGGCAATGTTTTTGAAACTTCGTCAAAATTTTTTTTTACTTCAAATTCAATAGATGGCCATTCAAATTGTTTGTTGGTATTGTGAAATGTTGCAATAATTTACCTCGGTGAGCTCTGTGCATCAATACACAATTTGCAAGAAAAAAAAAAACAACTTTTGGCAACACTTTGCTTATTTGTTATTAAAACATGCATGTTCTTACATATGTGTGTGTCTAAATTTTCCCAATATCCAGGGCATTCTCTTGGCAGAAACAGTTTCTTCTCATTCAGTTTCGCTATTGTGTTATACAGTCGTAAACAGCAGGTTGCGTGACTTTTCGAACACTTGTTAGTAATAAGTCAAGGCTTCCTGCAGGGGGCACTTGCATACTATACCCCTGAGATATCTGGAAAGCCTTCATATAATTTAAATGGTGAAGCATGAAAACATCTGTAAAAGACACCAGATTAAATACCTACGCAAATTATTCTAATGATGGGAATGATTTATGAGAATCTCTTCAACTGGGAGAAGAACTGCCACGCCATGAATCATTGTAGTTCAGGATTAAAACACTAACTTCCACAAGATCAGAAGCATTTAATTGCAAAATATATTGACAAGTGTACAACATACATTTCTTGAAATTTACATATATCTTACAAATTTACAACAAACTTAGATAATTAAGCATAAAAATTATATGTACAACAGGATAATTTTTTTAAAAATAATTTCTGTTATATACAGTATGTAACATTCTTATTCCTACACACAGATTTTCAAAGAAAATGCTTTAATATCTGAAAGGAAATACACTCTTTTGAAATTGTTTCTTTACAATTCAATAACCAATATCATTAGGAACAACCTGTAGGAAGGCCAAGACGAAGATGGAGGGACAACGTGGAGATGGACCTAAAGGAAATCGGAAGGGATGGAAAAGAGTATATAGATCTTGCTCAAGATAGGGACATGTGGAAGGCCTGTTGCTGCAGCCATGAACCTTCGGGTTTAAGATGGCTAGAGAGTTAGTTAGTTAGTTCATTAGGAACATAAAATCTTACCCAAATTCTGTATAACCAATGGCAATAATAAATGAATCTGAAAGAAACATGCCACTTTTTGTACAACTTTTCTATTTGTACACTTAATATAAAAGAAAAAAAGTATATTCAGAGCAAATTGACTGACAGTTCTAATACTTTGATGCATATCCTTTGGCTTTAATTACTGCTTGACACCTGTTCTAAATAGAATTAACCAGTTTTCAACTCTGTTTGGACTCGCTTCTTCAAAATTGCCCATAAATGCTCAATGGGATTTAAGTCTGGACTTTGAGCTGGTGTTTGTAGTAGTTTGGGCACATTCCATATTAACCAATTCATCTTAACTCACGCCTTATGCTTACTGTCATTGTCTTGTTGGAATCTGTAAATAGGCAGCATGTCCATTTTTGGGCACTCTGCTTTATATTGTTCTTCAATATGTCCAAATAGACATATACATCCATGATACCATCAATAAACTGGATGGTACCAACACCTTTGGACGACATACAGCCCCAAATCATTAATGACCCACCACCATGTTTAACTGTTGGAACTGTGTTAATGTGATCATTGTCTTTATTTGATTTTCTCCAGACCCTATTTATCCCATCTGACCCGTATATGTTAATCTTGGGACTCGTCGGACCATATGACACTATCCCAAAATTCCTGGTCCTTGGGGATATGCTCTTTCGCGAATGAAAGTCTATTCCTGCGATTCACCTTATTTACATACGGCCTCTTTCGTGGTATTCTGCCATGATATCCATGCTTCCACAAGGCACGTCGGACAGTTTGATCGGACATCATCTTGCCAGTAACATTTTCTACTAACTGGTTGTAACTGAGGAACACTTAGTCGGGGGTTTTCTCGCACTCTTTTTAAAATAAAGCATTCATCACGTTTATTCAACCGTCTCTCTCTTGGTTTTCTCGGCACATTCTGTTTTGAACCTTCCTCTCTAAATTTGTTTACTATGTATTGAACTGTGTAGTATGATTTATTTACTCTGTCCAATTTTTCTTAGCAAATAACCTCTAAGGGTCAAATTTATAACAACATCCTTCAGATCGGAACTAAGTTCCTTCACCTTGACCATTTCTAACATGCTGAATGACGATAGGCCTACAACAATACCTAAACCAGCATTCCGCACGGGGATCGTGCCTGCATGTTCAAACTTGTTGCGAAGTTGCAAACTGCATGAAATCACTCGAATAGCGGTGGCGTTGTATGCAAGGAAGATTGAAACTCTTGCCTGTATGAATAACAATGTTGCATGAAACAGTGTGCTTTTCTATTTTCACACAAATTATATGCTCTGTTCATGCACTTTGAACATACATTTTTATTGACGTTTGTTGGTGAAACCTTCATTAACATTAATTTCCAGGTACATATGAAAATGATTATATTTACTAGTAGATATGACATGTTTTCCTCGGAAATTTTATGTGTAGGAATAACAATGTTACATACTGTATGTGTATATGCATATATATATATATATAAAAATCAAATAAGGTAAAAGGAAACACTCACCGGACAGTAGGAAAATTCAAAATTTTCGCTAATTTATAGCATCATCGGTGTGAGAAGAAACAGAAGACGGAACCGTATGTCCGGTTCCGTCTTCTGTTTCTTCTCACACCGATGATGCTATAAATTAGCGAAAATTTTGAATTTTCCTACTGTCCGGTGAGTGTTTGCTTTTACCTTATTTGATTTTTACTTAGCCCTTTTGGCCCTCCTTGCTTTTATCCATTATATATATATATATATATATATATATATATATATATATATATATATGAAATGGGACCCAAAAGTTAGTTATACAGTACACGCGCATTTTAGATTGTTGTAAAAACTTCAAATTATGCCCAAGATGCTCTAAAATTCATAGACTTGCATTTGTTGGTAGTAGACAAGCTAAAAATATCAGCATTATTTGCTTTTTGGCTAGGGATAAATTATGAGAAAAGCAAGTGGATTTGGCATTTCTAAAGATCACATCTACAGGAGGGGTTAAGTGTGTGTTGCAGGTCTGTTGTAATGAAGTATAATATCCACAATGAGAAGCCATTTCCTGTTGTTTTATTTGTACAGCATGCAAAATAGGAGGCAAGCTGTACAGGGTCAACAAAGTTAGTAATAAGTTGTGTTTTATATAGTGTATATTGATACACTTGTAGATTAAATTGTATCTTCTGCAAATATGCTGTATAAAGAAACAACTGCCAGAGTACGAATTGAGATGAGTGTACCTATTTACATTCAATTTGTTAACATTCTTTGTTTTTATGAGTACAATTAATGCTGGGGAAGAGACCTAAATCATTTGTGCTTTTGTTTCACTTCTTGCCAAAAATAATAGCAAAAAGTGACAGAACTTGATGATGGACAATTTGCATACCATTTTTATTGTCTTTCGAAATAGGGCTACTGTGGTAAGCTTGAATATCCAAAATACTTCTCAAAAGTAAAGGAAATTAATCAATCCAGTACTTTTTTTTATTAAAATATTCCTTTTCTTTTGTATTTTTTACCACAGTTCACAGGAAACTCAAAAGAAAATAGGAGTTGGCAACACTGTCATATTGTCTGGTGCACACCTGTTGATGTAGTAGCTTCAAATATGTTACCATCTGTTGTGTTTTTCAATTCCTCTGTTTATGTAAAGGACTTTGATAAACATCAGTGAAATATTTCTGGGCTGTCTTATTTTGCAAGTTTGCCATACAGCTTTACAACACTGGTGAGTTAATTTCCAGTTCCAATATCTTGCCTTATTATTTGTAGGATATACAGTCAGTCTTAAAATTAAGCATACATCTGCATCTATAAAAACTCCTGATTTTTCTTTGATATATTTACTTGAAGCATAAAATAAGTGCTTTGATAAATATAAATTGTATTTGTTAAACTTAACAGCTATAATAGAAATTAGATGCATAATCCTGTACCACAAAATTGAAGGTACAGAAATGATAATTTGCTATTAACTGACTAAATAATTATTATTTTTGGGCATAGGTACACAGTCTACCAGTTGTTGGGAGTGCAGTTTATCATAATATTTGCTTCCATTTGATGTTCATAATTCCTTCAGTTACCAAACTGTTAAAGTAGTTGAAATATAATGTATAGGCTAGTTGGCCCAAGTTCAGATTGTTTAATTCAGAACTAATCTTGGTACACAGGCATTTTTAACATGGTTCGATTTCTATTTATGTCTGTTGGTACATACTTCAGAGGCTTGGTGATTACTTGGGAGCGAATTTACAATACCAGAAGTATATTGAATTGCTTTCAATTTTGGAAGAGGAGGACTTAGAGAAAAGAGGAACAACAAGTAGGCGGACAATAAAACCATTTAACAACAGTGCCAAAAAAGAACTCATTGAGCTGTAGGCAAATATCGAAAAACACAAACAAACCACTCAAAACAAAAGAAGAAACCATTCTTAACAACAATACTGATGAAAAAAGACAGTGGCCTCTGATCTGATCTCTATAGAGACTGCCGACAGTACAGTAAAATACTTTTGGCTCCTATTTCAATGCTTGGCTGTTGTATACAATAACAGCGGTCTCACTACAATACCTATTAATCGGGCACTCAATGTGACTATGACATATGACATTGTAAGAGTTAATGTTTTCAACATAGGTTTTAAATAAGGGGTGCAGAAAAAAGTAGGGGTTGCGCAAGCACCCCTTCGTTCCCCTTCTGGTGCTGCCACTGCAGATGCTCTACAATCTCCCATACTTCTCAGACTTAAGCCCCTGTGACTTTGATTTGATCCCTAAGATGAAAGACATTCACTTCCGAACTGTTCCAGAGATTCTTCAGGCAATAGACCACTCCATTCGAACCATCAACAGAAGAGGCACTGCTACAGAAATACTACGACTTCCACATCGCTGGCAATGGTTGTACACAATGCTGGCGACTACATCGAAGGGCTGTAAAAGTTTCACAGAGGTATCTCTTTTGTATCATTTGTAAATTAATAGTTGCCACTATTAAATTTCCAACCCATGTAAAATGGACAGGCTGGGGTCTGCTTGACTCGTACAAGTTTCAACACGTGTAGCAGAATGCCTTATGCAATGAATGTCTCGATGATACAAATAGAGACCTCGGTAAATGTCTTATATCGGAGACACTTTTCTAACGCATATTTTCAGTTTCAAATGGTTCGTACTTACCAATTGTGTATTGCAGAACCGATTTCAAGGTGCCATTATGCTTTTTACACTAAAATAACTTCGATTTTTCACATTACGAGTAATTATTTTGGGTCCTTTCTTCCGTTGCGGAACATAGAATATTTCGTGCACAGCTGTGGATCATCACGCGTCTTGCTTGTGTTTTGTCGATTTGGAGAGGGCATGCAGTGTTGCAACTTTCTTAACCGAAAAATACCTACTTTCGTGTTGATTATGTCATCACAAACCATTGACGGATAGCTCCAAAAACCATTCCCGATAGCCCCAAAAACCATTCACGATAGCATCAAAAACCATTGACGGATATCCCCAAAAACCATTCACGTTAGCCCCACGAACCATTTCTGGCAAGGTAAGGTTAGGTAAGCATAGTTAAAAAAATAAAAATAAAATTCTGGTAAAAAAAGGCTTGTTTGGAAACACTTCTTCCTCTCGCGAGACCGCGTGACTTTCGACACTCGCGCCATCTGCAGGTTCATAATGGAAACAACGGCATAATGTTGTCGCTCCGCACATCAAACGTTCTTATTTTCTATTGTGCAGCATTCCATACTGACAAAATACCTCCACAAAGCTTGATAAATGCAACAGAAACTCATTTCCGTAAGTAGTTTCTCCTGTAAATTTGAAGAAAAGTGTCTCCGATATAACAGACATTTACCTCTACCTGGAAGGTACTGAGAATGACAATACAGTATGTTGAGAAAGTATATCGAAGATTTATAGAAATATTATCACCTGGGTCCCATAGACCCCTAGGGTCAATTTAGAAGTGAAGGAAGATCAATCATTTTTGAGAGAGGTGATCATGTAATTTTAGACAGCAAAAGTATGATGGTCAGTGTTGGACATCTCCATGAGTACTCTCCCTCCTCTCCTTTAAACTGTATATTGAAAGCTAATGCTTGCAAGCCTTTACTATTGAGCATACCACTCATAGAAACAAATCACAGGTCCAGCCATAAAATTACCAAAGAATATATAATGGCATCTCGTGAATGAGTGTACACCCAGAAATTTTGTAAGATTGTGAAGTCAAGACTTTCAGTTTGGACATCCGCAGGAACTGATCAAGCAGCTCCTCAATTGTCCTTGCAATGCTGTGTCGACACCATTCTTTAGTTCCCACTGGGAATCGAACCTGGGACCACTCACACCAAAGGTGAGAGTGCTATTCATTTGGCTACACGGTAGCCCCAAATGGTAGAAAGCTCTATTTATTTTTGGCAAGTTATATATATATATATATATATATATGAGTGAAATCAAAACTAATAATGCTTGTATAAAAACAAATGGTACTACTTTACTATACCAGAGACACCTGTCAATGATTTATTTCGCACTTTTTTACATTGCTAACGTACTATTCTGCATTGCAGAACATTTATTTAGGTGAAATAATGAATTTCTAACGAAAATAATGTCTATTTCTTACATTAACGAGTACTTACTGTTCTTCCTTATTTCCACACAATATGGCGATAGCTTACCCGTTCTTCGTGCGTTGTGCCAGTGTGTTGTCGATTTGGAGTGTGCATGCAGTGTTGCAACCTTGTTCACCGAAAAATACCTAAATTTAAAAACACTTCACGAAAAATAGTTCAATTTTTGACATAAAGAGTAATTATTAAACCATTGACGTTAGCCCCAAAAACCATCCACGGGTAGCCCCAAAAATCATTGACGTTAGCCCAAAAATTCACGATAGCCGCACGAACCATCACGGGGATGAGGTATGCCTACTAGGTTAGGTCTGTTAGGTTAGGTTCCATTAGCACTCCTTTCATTCAATTTAGCATATACGGACAACGACACGTCATCTAATAGTGAAAAGACGGCATGGGTTGAAACACTGACTACGGCGTTTACGTCATCAAACACATGGAACATTGTGCTCTCATGCAGAAAGCAAATGGCGGCAGCAGCAATAGCACGTCGGAAAGAGATTTTCATAGAAAACTACATGCATTCGCATTAAAATGGATCAAAACTACATTACCGAACATCAACAACGCTACAGAAAATGATTTGCGTAAGTACTTTCTCCTGTAAATTTGAAGAAATCCGTCTCTGGTATAGTAAAGTGTTACCAAACAAATAAACTGGCTACTGAGATAGAGTAACTTGGGGAATATGGTCCATTCATATTAATCACTATATTATTTTCAACAATCCATACATAAGTGAAAAGTTTCTGATTCCCTTATGTCAATCATAGCTGTAGCAACATTCATGAAATCAATCTCAGTGTGTTAAAAAATAACACAATGGGTAAGATTGACACTTTAATATTGTTGCTTCCATTCGAATTATTACTGTCTGGTATGCCATCTGTAGTTTCATTTGCTGCTAGAACAACAATCCTTCCTTCAATCCCCTGTGTAATTGGACTTTGCTTTTTGACGTAGGCGACAAAAATATCAGTGTCCAGTCCACCTGAAAAGACAGGATAAATGTGCGTGAAGAGCCTTGTGAAAACAAGCATTTTATTATTATTATTGCATAGGTTGATATAAACATGACATGCCATTTTTCTTTACTTGTATGTTTCTTCTTTCAAAAGGTGAGTTTCTTTCTAATGAAGTTTATAAAATGAATCAATATTGTGCTTTATAGGTGGGTTTCATGTGTCACAAAACCACAACTTGGTCGCATGACTGGTCCGTGCTTGTAAGCCAGATTCATGCAAATAAAGGGAGTTTGCCCGAAGACAAGCTGCTAGATTTAAATTTTTCATTCGCTGTGTTCAGTGTTGAAATGGAAACTCCAATTTTCCCCTGGGTCTTCGAGAATGAAGCAAAATTTCTTTTCTGTAAAAGCAAATTGTAAAAATGCAATGTAGAAGAACACTTTTTTCTGCCTTGAGCGAAAAGTCAATAAATAATAAAATACATGCAGCAACCTTTATTTACCATGTATGTACGATTATCTTACATTTATAGATATGGGCAAATCCAGACATTTTTCGAGGAGGGGGTCAAGGAATACATGCTTCGCTTGTTGCAATGCTTTATTTTGTAAAAGGGGATAAAAATTATTTTACTTTTCAACTTAAAAAGCACAATGAACTACAGTATATGAAAGTTTTTACAACTCTATACCTTTTCCCTCCTGCTGAATTGGCCATGTTTCTCAGTATCAAGCATAAATGTAGTTATAATCAGTGTTTTTCATGGAAAAAAATTTTTAGCATTCATTGTAAGTCAGTTTGCTATGGTGACATGATATTGATACCAAGTTGATCATAAGAGCTGTTGAAAATATGCTGTGCTGTATTCATTCGTCATGTGTATATATTTATCTTTATTTCTTTCATAACTAAGACCGATTATGTGAAGAAAGGTTCAGTATTATCTACCATTTTGTTCTGCAGATAAGACATGTAGAGCTAAGAAAAGACAGTTTGAGAAAAATAAAATAGAAGAGTTAGATGAAATGAAAGATAGAAATGAGATACGAAAGTTTTATGAGAGAACAAGAGATCTGAAGAAAGGATACCAACTCCAAGCAGTTTTCTGCAAGGATAAAGAAGGAAACCTCATGGGAGACAAAAGAAAGATGATGGAAAGGTGGCAGGAGTATTTCTGTGAATTACTTAACGGAACCAATGAGGAGGATAAAGAAGAGGGGAAAAGTCATGAAGAGGAAGAAATAAGTGAGGAAGAGGAAGAAGAGATAATACCAACTTTAAAGGAAGTAAAAGATAAAGTCTCTAAAGAATAATAAAGCGCCAGGAGAAGATGGCATAGAATCGGAGCTGTTGAAATATGGTGGAGAAGGAGTGAAGAAGGCCATATATGAAGTGATAGAAGAAGTTTGGATAAAAGAAGAAATGCCCAGAGACTGGACAGTAGGAATAATATGCCCGATACATAAGAAAGGGGATAAAGCTAAGTGTGAAAACTACCGTGGAATAACACTATAGATCCACCAACTTATTTGAAACCCTGGCCAGAAACAAGTGGTGCTAGTGTCGAATGTTTAGGAGGGGAGCTCGGGAACTCTGGGGCAAGAGAAGGGATGGCAGAAACACGTGTTTTCCCCCCTGTGTTGCCAAATCTAGAAGTGGGCGTGTGCAGTGAAAGGTTTGCAAGTAAGCAAATATGCAGGCCGAATATTAAGTTTCGTTTCTAGACGTGGTAATTCAAATAACATAGCATAAGAGAGAGGAGGGAGGGGGACACTAAAGTTAAACACGCCTGCTGTCTCGCAGAAGGATATCAACAATTTAAACACATAAGATTAATATTCTAAATTATGTAAACTATAAAAAAAATTATGTAAAGAAAAAAAGAAAAAAAACCTGAATCCAAGTTTCATCAATGTAAACAACAGGCCTCCCTTCGTTGCGGAATCTGTTGATCGCACGAAGATATCTTGCTCTCCAAATGACAATGTTGCTTCGTTCAACCAGAGCTAAGCGAGAGTTTTTACATTTTTTAAATTTAACGCCTATTTGTTTCATAATTTTCCGTAATGTTTCTCCCCCCCCCCCCCCCCCCGATAATTAATTTCTTCCTTAGCAATAGCTAAAAGTTTCAATATTGTAGGAACTTCTCTTTTCACTACGTACATTTCATGGACAATTTCTGGTCAGGGGTTTGTAAATCTTTTTTCTTTTTTTCAGTTTTTTAAGCAATGAGTCCGACCGTCCCGTTAGATATACTGCTCTCTTTAGGGGTTGATCGCGAGGATAATTTCACCCGTCTCTTTTCTCTTCTTCACACTTCTCGATGATTCGTAGTAACAAATTTTGCTCACTGCTGTGCACAACTTTCGACACTTTACACTTACTCAAAAACACGTCTACGCACATCAACAACACTCCTCGAATTCTTGAAGAGAGTAAAATTAGCAACACTGTGTCAGCGGAAGTGGGAAGGTCTTTGCCTGACCAGCGCCAGAGCAAACACCGGGTATGAAAGAAGGAGGTGGGGGAGGCCGGTTAGTTCGCATATTTTCCGAGGTTTCAGAAAGCTTGGTGGATCTATACTGGATGGAACTTATAAAGTATTTGGTAAAATTTTAGCAACACGATTGAAAGATTGGATGGAAAGAATCATGGGAGATTACCAAGCAGGATTTAGAAAAAATCGCTCCACGATGGACCAGATATTTTTACTGCGTCAAGTGTTGGAGAAGTTCTATGAGTATAAAAAAGAACTTCACCAACTATATGTCAATTTTAAACAAGCATATGACAGCTTGGAAAGAAATAAGATCTACAGTATAATGAAAGAGTTTGGAATCCCAAGAAAATTGATAAGACTGACAAAAATGACAATGAAATCAACGGAATGTAAAGTCAGAGTAGAACAGGAAATGACAAACGTGTTTAAAGTAGAGAAAGGACTGAGACAGGGAGATTTACTTTCTACAATACTATTTAATTTAGCATTGGAAAAAGTAATCCGACAACTACCAATCAACCCTGGAGGAACAATATTAAATAGACTTATGCAAATAGTAGCATATGCAGATGATGTAGCTTTAATAGCAAGGAATAAGCAAGCTATGGAAGAGAGTTATCAAGTATTAGAAGAGAAAGCTCAAGAACTAGGACTGGAAGTGAAAACAAATACAACAAAATATATGAAGATGGGAAATCCAGAAAGAGGCAGAAGAGAACCTTACATAAGAATAAATGGAAAAGAATATGAAAGAGTGGAAGCCTTTAAATATTTGGACTCAATAATAACAGCAGATAACAAGACAGCTACAGAACTACAGGAAAGGATAACAAGTGGAAATCGATGCTACTTTTCTTTGCAAAATATGTTTAAATCTAAGAACGTTAGTAGGAACACAAAAAATAAAATATATACAACAATATTAAGACCCATAGTAATGTATGGTTCAGAAAGTTGGGTGATGTCGGTAAGAGAGGAAGATTGGTTGTTAAGGTGGGAAAGGAAAATACTGAGAAGGATATTTGGAGCGGTAAGAGATAAAGAGGGATGGAGAATGAGAACAAATATGGAAGTACAGGAATTATTTAAGCAGCCAGATATTGTAGTGAAGATCAAACAGGGTAGAATACGATGGGCTGGGCATGTTCAGAGGATGGAAGAAGCACGGGTTGTCAAGAAAATATTCAATGGAAAACCGGAAGGGAGAAGAAGAGGTAGGCCCAGGAAAAGATGGATGGAGGACGTGGAAGAGGACCTAAGAAGATTAGGAGTTAAAGGATGGAGAAGAAAAGCAGAGGATCGAGATGAATGGAGAGAGGTAGTCAGGAAGGCCAAGGACCTACATGGACTGTAGCGTCGACCAGTAAGTAGTAAGTAAGTATTTTGTTCTGCCCCACCTCCTCCCCCCCAAAAAAAATTAAGATTATAAACCTGTTTAAGCATTTCATGAAATAACCACTAACTAACTAACTCTCTAGCCTTCTTAAACCCGAAGGTTCATGGCTGCAGCAACACAGGCCTTCCATCTTTCCCTATCTTGAGCAAGATCTATATACTCCTTTCCATCCCTACCGATTTCCCTTAGGTCCATCTCAACGTTGTCCCTCCATCTTCGTCTTGGCCTTCCTACAGGTCTCTTACCATCAGGTTTCCCAACAAGAATCCTGTAAACTCCTCTTTCCTCTCCCATTCGTGCCACATGGCCTGCCCACCTAAGTCTTCTTGATTTAATTATTCTAATAATATCTGGACATGAATACAAATTATGTGGTACTACTTTACTATACCAGAGACACCTATCAATGATTTATTTTGCAATTTTTTACATTGCTAACGTACTATTCTGCATTGTGGAACATTTATTTAGGTGAAATAATGAATTTCTAACGAAAATAATGTCTATTTCTTACATTAACAAGTACTTACTGTTGTTCCTTATTTCCCACAAACCACCCACGGGTAGCCCCAAAAACGATTGACATTAGCCCAAAAATTCACGATAGCCCCACAAACCATCACGGGGAAGAGGTATGCCTACTAGGTTAGGTTAGGCCTGTTAGGTTAGGTTCCATTAGCACTCCTTTCGTTCAATTTAGCATATACGGACAATACAGAGCGTATTGTGCTCTCGTGCAGAAAGCAAATGGCGGCAGCAGCAATAGCGCGTCAGAAATAGATTTTCGTATAAAAAGACATGTTTTCGCATTAAAATGGATCAAAACTACATTCCCGAACATCAACAACGCTACAGAAAATGATTTGCGTAAGTACTTTCTCCTGTAAATTTGAATAAATCCGTCTCTGGTATAGTAAAGTGTTACCAATTATGTAGTTCTAAATTATGTAACCTTCTCCACTCACCTGTCTCCTCATCCCTTTTAGGTCCAAATATTTTCCTAAGGATCTTATTTTCAATTTATGTTCCTCTTTCAATGTAAGGAACCAAGTTTCACACCCATATAATACTACAGGCAAAATTACTGTTTTGTATATTTTAACTTTTAGTTTCTTAGATATTAAACGAGAAGACAAAAGTTTATGAAGAGAGAAGTAACATGTATTTCCTGAATTAAGCCTACTTTTTATTTCCTCTTTAATATAATTTTCATTTGTTAATATTACTCCTAAGTATTTGAATTTGGAAACTGGTTCAAACGAGTTGTTATCAATAATGAGATTTTGATTATTACCTAACACTTGGTTTCGGCCTGTAAGCATATATTTAGTTTTCTCTTTGTTAATTTCCAAACCTATCTCTTTAGCAGTTTTGAAAAATATTTTAGCATTATTCTTAATTGTATTCACATCATCCGCCAGTAAGTCTACATCATCTGCATATGCTAACAACTGAGTCACACCATTTAATTTTAGTCCTTCTTTAGTTTCTTTTACCTTCCTAACAGCATATTCTAAGGCAAAATTAAAGAGCAATGGAGATAATGCATCTCCTTGTTTTAACCCATCATGAATTGTAAATTTGTCAGACATATTAATACATTTCATGAAATAGAAAATATATAGTAGTAACATCAGAATTTTTTTAAAGGCATGAGAGAGGGTTAAATGACAAATGGGCAGGTATACAAACATTCTCATAACCTGGAAAATTAATACACAGTATTGCTTATGGTAACAATTATGTTATTACAGTATGTAACATTGTTATTCGTACACACAGAATTTCCAAGGGAAAAAAAAGTCATATCTACTAGTAAATATAATCATATTCATATGTACAGTGTTATGTACATGTCATATAACTAACGGTTCCTCAGTTACAACCGTTAGTAGAAAATGTTGCTGGCAAGATGATGTCCGATCAAACTGTCTGACGTGCCTTGTGGAAGCATGGATATCATGGCAGAATACCACAAAAGAGGCCGTATGTAAATAATGTGAATCGCAGGAATAGACTTTCATTCGCGAAAGAGCACATCCACAAGGACCAGGAATTTTGGGATAGTGTCATATGGTCAGACGAGTCCAAGATTAATATATACAGGTCAGATGGGATAAATAGGGTCTGGAGAAAATCAAATAAAGACAATGATCACATTAACAAAGTTCCAACAGTTAAACACGGTGGTGGGTCATTAATGATTTGGGGCTGTGTTGGTACCATCCAGTTTATTGATGGTATCATGGATGCATATGTCTATTTGGAGATATTGAAGAACAATATAAAGCAGAGTGCTGAGTTAACATGAATTGGTTAATATGGAATGTGCCCAACTACTACAAACACCAGCTCAAAGTCCAGACTTAAATTCCATTGAGCATTTATGGGCAATTTTGAAGAGGCGAGTCCATAAAGCAGGAGTTAAGTCCAAACAAGAGTTGAAAACTGTTGTGCAAGCCGAGTGGAATAAAATAAGCTCGGAAACTGGTTAATTCTATGAAGAACAGGTGTTAAGCAGTAATTAAAGCCAAAGGATACACATCAAAGTATTAAAACTGTCAGTCAATTTGCTCTGAATGTAATTTTTTCTTTTATATTATTAATTGTACGAATAGAAAAGTTGTACAAAAAATGGCATGTTTCTCTTTCAGTTTCATTTTATTTATTATTGTCATTGGTTATACAGAATTTGGGTAAGATTTTATGTTCCTAATGATATTGGTTATTGAATTGTAAAGAAACAATTTCAAAAGAGTGTATTTCCTTTCAGATATTAGAACATTTTCTTTGAAAATCCGTGTGTATGAAGAAGAATGTTGCACACTGTATATATTGGTCAAAACATTTTTTTCCGAAAAATGCATGGTCTTCTTTAAAGGTTAAATATTAAGTATAGTTTTGTTCATGTGGGCTTTTCCATATTACAATACTGAGCTTAAAAACCATCATCAAGAAAATTTATTTTCTTTTGCTAATGTGAAACTTAACGAAATTTCTTGACAAAGCTTAGATTTAAATAATTGAAGAAACCATCATGTTAGTAAGTACCTGCAGTGTGATTCTTCATGTTCTCACCAATCATGGCATAGCCATCACCTCCAGTGACCAAGAATGAATTCAATGCAATACGGTACATTGCATTTGGATTAATATCTTCATACTTTGGTACACGGCATTGTCCGCATCTAAGTTTTAGGTGTTTTACTCGCTTCCCCACAGGTTGTGAAATGTTATATGTAACATGAACACCTGCAAAGCAAAGGAAAAGAAGAATTCACTTAAGAATATGTACACAAATTCCTGACCTTTTCAGAAGGTACTGAAATATCAATGTAGCATAACCTGGAAATTGACTCTTGTAGAGAAATGAGGGGTTCAGAATAGGGAAAGCCAAATCCGGATATCAATTATCCAGATATACGAATTATCTGAATTATCCGATATTTGGATTATCCAAAATGTAAAGATATCTGAATGTGAGCATTATCTGGACAGTTTTATTGTTTATCCACATATTCTTTTATTCATTACATTAGTATTTCATTGTGCAATTTCCTACGAATCCTTCATCAAATCTACTATTCAGATATCCAGATTATCCGTTGCATCCGGAATGGATATCGGATAATTTGAAATCTGGATTTTGTTGCCATATCTAACTTCATTCAAGACAGTTTTGAGATAAAGGCGAATTTAAACAACTTAACAATGTGTAGCGAGACAAATTTATGGTAAATAAAAACTGAGGAGAGCGGTGAATAAAATGTTAGATCAGCGGTATATACCAGCGATGGAAAAAAAAATTGGTACACACTTTTTCATTATGAGAGGAAACTACTTCATTTTTATATACTGTACACATACACAAGTACTTAGATTTCAACTGTAATTGCCAGTAGCGGCGATTGCGTGGTGCAAGGATAGTTTACTTTTCTTGCTAGGCAAGGCTTAGTATTTAGAGGCCATAGTGCAGGGGCAAAGAAAGTGGGCCCCCCCCCCCCCCCCCCGAATTGCTGCCACTGGTAATTGCACTGAAAAAAAAGAAGAATTTCACTTAACCACAGTTCTAAGTCTCACTGTGCATATATATATATATTTTTACTCACTCTTCCACATTAACCTGTGAGTGGAAGAAAGCATCTTTCTGATGTGATCGAAGATAAAACGTTCTTCAGCTGCAAGTGGTAGGAAACTTAGGCAAACGTTTCGTTACAAATCGACAGTTTGCGCGCACAACCTCGATTGCCGGTTTTTGGGTGTTTTCTACTTATTTTGATGATATTTCGCGAAAAAGCATTCATTTCGTGGAAAAACACACATTTCGCATTACTTCGCGAATAAAACTCATGCATATTTCATCATTGGGGGTGTAGTTACATTCAGAATGTTCAAAGTTGCATCTTTTTTTCACATTTCGCGATTTCGCGCATCGCGAAAATTCAATGTCCCTAACAATGTGTTGGGGCACAAACATACAGTGGTGCCTTTATGAGCAAGAATTTGAAACTTTGGAGATACTTACTTCTAGCACTGAAATGTTGATACTACCCTGTTATATATGGAACTCAATTTCCACAAAAAGTAGAGTTACGCCACTTGTGCTTGGAACCCCTCGAATGAAGCTTTGTTGCCTGGAACATACTCAAGGTTAAATCCCCCTTCCCCTTCATTTCTTATTTTTAATGGGTGCTGAAGGCCCCTTTCAGTTACTTTGGTTAGGAGTTAATATCCACATGCATTATGGCAGTTTGGCCACCCCGGTGCCTGTAAACCTCTATGACCAGCTGGCACATATCTGTCCGAAAGACTAATATTAAATAATGAAAGTATATTTGTTTAGCCTTTGTTGTATAGCCAATGGTTATTTATTTCCTCTGAACTTAATGGAAGGCAAGGATTATATTGGGATCATACGGCTTTGAAAGACACTACCAAAGATTTATGCACACTAATACTTATGTTAAAGAATTGATTATTTATTGAATAACAAAAACCCCAGTTGAGGAAAATTAAAGTTCCTGATTAATATTTTATGCATATAATATTTGACATTAATTTCCTTGACATGGCCATTGCTTTTACACTCATTTTGCTGATCTTAACTAGACATAAGCTAGATAATGAATACATTCTCTTATATCTCTATTCTTACACTGTATTTTTACCTATTCATGTAATAATAACAATACAATATTAACTACATATTTGAATTAATATTTTTTTCTGGTTCGACGCCCCCCCTCACCCTCAAATACATTTCCAGGTACTTGCCTGCTCTTGACTATAATATTTGCAATTTCTCCAAAACGCTTATTGACATTTGATTATAAACATATCGTGCCATGCAAGTGTGTATTACATGTTTGTCAAAAGACTGCATTATAAAAAAAAATATGAATTTTAAAGTACAAGCATTTCATAAGCAGAAAATAGAATTTTGTATGATAAACAGTCATAGTCCATAATTTATTTTTAGATTACTTCATATTTTAAAAGAATACACTAACTAACATTATATATATATATATATATATAAGCTTTAAGCAACACAGACCTTAATGCTGAACGTGTATATTACATTAATGATTATTACCTGAAACTTGAAGAAAGCCAAAGAAATCTTTTTGTCCTTCACCCGGTCTGCTTACAGCATGCTCAAACATGTCAGTTACGTATGTACCTTCTAACTCCACAGTATCTATTGTATTTTGAAATGGTGATGTGGTGGCTAAATCTCCAAAAGTTATTTCTGCAAGAGAAAGTATGATTTATTTTTTATATACCGTATCATGCCATAGGCATGACTCGAACCCGGGGATCATACATAAATAGAGCCCGGAAGTTCAGGCATTTATTTTCGTTAAAATAGGCAGGCAAAAAGGCATTTATAATGTGGAAAATAGGCGCTAAAGATGAAAAAAGGCAAAATAAACCAAAAAAAGGCACATTTGGAAGTTGCTTACTTTTATCTATAATTTCTGGCAACATGTTAAAATCTACATTGGGAAGAGCATTTCAATTTTCTCCGTCTTGATTGCACATAACTACAAGGTGCTTTTTTAATTAGTCAACATTCATTGATAGTAGTCTGTCAGAGAGAATGTTTTTCATAATAGAAAATGATATTTCTACTTCGACAGAAGTTATTGGAGCATACATAAAACAATAATGTAGCTGGATGCATTTCGGTAACATCATTTTCACCTTTTAGAATATCACAAATTGTTTTCAATTGTTTCAAGTCCTCATTTGCACTCACTACCCGCTTGCACTTTACCGCAAGAGCTGACCCCTTTTCTCCTGGCACTTCCATCATCTGCTGCATAGATTCCTCGTACATTTTCATGGATGCTACAAGGTGTTTTTTTAAGTTCTGTAATTGTAATTGTCTCTGGCAATGCACCATAATGTGCAAAAATAAACTTGAAAAGCACAGGAGTTTTTTCACTTCACGAATTGAAGCCGCTTCATTTTCTGGAAGAGCATCTATCACCTCACTGATTTTTTCAAGGTTGTTAGCATAATATATAGCTGCTGATATCCAGGTTCCCCATCTGGTCAAGACTGGTTGCGGAGGTAAACTAAGCTCAGATGCAACTTCCTTAAATTTTCGGGTTCGAGAGGGAGATTTCAGAAATATCTTCTTTGTGTTCGAAATCAACCTGTCCACTTCAGCAGTCAATCATGCACAAGGAAATGTTAACCGAAAGGCAATATCCTAACTGAGCATGAAATACATTTTTCTCACACTTTTCTCCTTCAGCAATGTTGAAACATGCATGAGTTGAATATTACTTAAATAAGGCGAAAATTATTCACATAATAAACGAAAGAAAAATAAATGCCAACAATTTTTTTTGGTAGAAAAATAATTTATATGCACATTTTTTTTAAAAAATGGTCAAATTTAATTGAAAAAGGCAAAAAAAGGCATTATAATTAAAAATAGGCAGTGGAGTCCCAAATAGGCAAAATAGGCAAAATGAAAAGGGTTCTAAAACATTCAAAACAACATGAGAAACGTATATCCGGAAAAAAATTATCAATATATGCAGTAGATAAAAGGAGGCATTAAATAAGCTAATCATGTTATAAAAAGGGGTCCCGCTGAAGCATTGGAAAAGAGCTTCTTAAAAACTAATCATGTCAGCGACCTTCAGCGGAGTGGGAAAAACTCCGCTGACATTGCATTAGGCTGGCACAATATGAAAATCAGGAAATCAGCGTTTTTTTTCAGAATCGCTATCGCCAAAGGACACACTTAGGCAACGGATTTACAGATGAAATGTTCAAATTCCGATTGAATAGTCCGCATGAGAAAATCTCGTGCTTAGTTGCTTTTAGATCCACATTGAATATAGCAAATTGCTAGTGAGCTCCAGAGTCGCTCTTAGTTTCTTTCTGTTGTACATCGAAGTTAAGTCTTGGTAACTGAGCTAAATAATCGAAGTCAAAGAAAAAGGAGAGAATTACGTTTAAGAAGTGATCGTTTAGAATTTCGAGATGACGTAGGGCAAAGTTGGGAGTTAACGGAGTACTCTCCCTAGTTATGTTTTATTACAGTGTAGGACCACATCGACGCCAGGGCCTGCAAGGAGACGAGAACTTCCAACGGCTCTACAGGTAAACAAACATTCCTAAGTCTTTCCACACTCCGCTTGTTCAATCAAGTGAAGTGTTAAATTGAATATGTGTGTGTTTTTTTATTTCACTGGGCAAATCCCTTGCTTGTTTGAATGTAGACGTTGCTCTTCAGAGCTGTATACCCCTTCCCCCTTTATGTTCCTCTCGCAAGCGAGTGGCCAAAGGCTGTCATGGCCTTAAATAATGATTCAAAAATTTAAACAACGTGGTGTTAAGACATGGTTGAGGTGTGGGGCAAACAACATGGTGTTTAGATGATACATAACAACAAACTTAGGTACTACTTCATCAATGTGAAATTACACAGTATGTGTAAGCATTAATTAAATGCCAAGCTGCCTCAATATCAATCTCAGCACAGAGTATCCTGGGTTTGTTTTGCTTTTGATTTTTTTTCAAATTTTTGTTAATTAGCATAGTTTTTCAACCATATTTAGCTAATAGTGGTGATTAGGTTGAATCATGACAAAATAAATTGATGAAGGGGTTGGATAAAAATCATGATTTGCTTTTTTCAAAAAATCATTTTTGGTGATTTCTTTTTAATGCATAAAATTGCATGTATGTTTTTTGGCACAGTACATATAGATATTTTTTTATGTGAAAGATGTTTTCTAGTAAACACATGTACATTATTCTATAAATTATTTATTTAAATTGATTTAAATCACTGATTTTTTTAAAAAAATACACAATTTAAATCAACCTGGTTTAAATCGAACAAACTTGAGGCATACTCACAAATAACACCCATACCAGAACTTGAACCTGAGAAGCACCGATCTTCATGGTGGAGTGGTTAGCACAGTGTGCTTCGATACCAGGGGTCCCAGTTCAAGTCCTGACCTGAACATGGGTCTTCTTCGTGAGCATCCCTTCATCAGCTTCAAATCATTCATCCTCATTTTTGTGATTAGCCTAAGGTGGCATAAGAGCAAAGTACAATAAACCAAGTAAATGAATCTCTCTTTCGCTTCTTTCCCATATCTCTCTCTCTCTCTCCTTCTCCTTAAAAAAAAGTGTGTGCTCCACTGTGCTTTGCACCATGCCGTGAAGGTGTATAGGGGTGTGGAGTTAGGGCCCCACACTTTCTTGATCATGGCCGTAGATGGAGGTGATGTGATCAGCACCATGCCCCTGGCTGCCTTTATCCCCAGAGTTTCCTCCAGGTACCCACTTTATAGGATGCTGGGTGGGCGTTAGAGCCACTTGAACAGGTAGAGAAGATCCCAGCTTTTCCTGCCGTGGATCGAACCTGGGTCTGTTGCATGGTAGTCAGATGCCCTAACGACTGAGCTACCATGGCATTCCTTCTTCCTAGCTTCTTATAAATCTCCTCTCTCTCTCTCTCTCTCCTTCTTTTGTCGACCTCCATGGTGGAGTGGTTAACTCAGCATGCTACGATGCCAGGAGCCCCGGGTTCAAATTCCAACAAAGGCATGGGTGTTCTTTGTGATTGTCTCTTCATCAGTTTCATCATATCATCATTCATCCTCATTTTCGTAATTAGTCAAAGGTGGCAGGAGAGCAAAGTAAAGTAAACCAAATCTATCACTTGAAGTTGGGAACTTCGATGGCAAGATTGAAAGTTGGCCACTTAATGTGCTCACCCACCGAGCTGCTGAATGTTCTGGGTTTATGTCCATGCAAGTGTCCCTTTATCTGTTTCATCTAACAATCATTGTCCATCGTGATTAGCTAAAAGTGGCAGCAAAGTGATGTAAAATAACAAATAGTACTAAACACATGATTTTTTTTTGTCATTTTGGGGTGCAAGTGAGTCGAGTGCTTAATTCACTGTGTATTCCACCATTGGTTCTGGGTTTGAATCCTAGCTAAGATGTGTGCATTCATCATTCATCCTCACTGTCACAGTTAACGTAAAATAGATAAAGTGGCCTACATTTCTGAGGTGAGTTCACCTCACAGTGTGATAAAATCATGTTCATGCTATTGTGATTAGAATGTTGGAAACTAGAATAAAATCACATTCTAAGCAGTTTCTTACATTATTTTAAAGAAGGTTAATCAAATAAAAATGCAATGAAATACAGAAAAATTACTCACCATCTTTTTCTTCTATGGAATTCCTAATGCCACCAGAATTGTATATTGCAATAGGTGCGAAGGACCAGGAACCTGGTTCAGCAGACTGCACAAACTGACAAAATATGAAGTATTTTTTTTTTTTAGTCTTGTGATAGAACAACTGAACATAGTTTAAACAACAAGCTTATTTCTTGCAACTTTCCCGCCAGTCAAAGATATTCTCTTGAGATATCGGCCAACTCATTTCTGGCTACCTCTGACCTCCATGGCAGAGTTCTTCAATGCCAGGGATCCAAGGTTCGAATCCCAGCTTAGGGCCTCCCCGATGGTGCAGTGGTAGCGTCGTCGCCTTGTAATCAAGGAGTCTCAGGTTCGATACTCGGTGGAGGCACACAGTGGTTCGGATCCTACTTTAAACTGTAGGTCCAGTCCCGATTAGCCTTACTGTGCATAAAGTGGACTTTTTTCTGTTCTTCTCTCTCCCCTCTCTCTGAAAGAGAAAGGGAGAGAGAGAAAGACACCAACTCAATCAGTCAATCAAATCGAATCCCAGCTTGAACATTGGTATTCTTTATGACTGTCCCTTCATCAATTTCATCATATCATCATTCATTTTCATTGATGTGATTAGCCAAAAGTGGCAGAAGAGTGATGCTCAATAAGAAAAATAAAAGAAATTGGCTTGATTCCAAGCTTTCAAGAGGTAATGTCACTCTCATCTTCAGGGATTGAAGTGCAGAGATGTGTCTGAAGTCTGTTTTTATGTATTTGGCAGCACATATATTCTAGGTTAGCTAGTCTATCTCCGAAGCCCATACTAAATAGAGAAAATAATCGACTAGCAAATGTGACTGATGCTTCACTCTCAAATGACGACCACGGGAGAAAACGATAGTACATCGGGATGGGCTCCTTTCCTTTAAAGCTATCACCATGCAACCTTCAATATATTTGTCACGTGTTCCGTCGGAAACTTTCGAATAAAAGAAACTATCAACAATGTCGATGTGAAACAATGAGCCTGAAAATTTTCATGACAAACCTAGACCCACAATGTAGTGTTTACCATTGTTGACATTTGCAGTTTTGCGCATTTTAAGTGCAAATAAACGTTCACCGCTTTCGCGATTCTTTTTCTTCTATGTTATTTTCTTTTAACGCCAGTGCTGTAACAGCCAATTCCGTCGTTGAAAATCTCTTAAACATTGAAGTTAGTACAATCGGCAGGCTCTTTATACCAAACAAATCTGTGTACTCTGTCAAAAAACCAACACCTTAAAGCAAGACAACAGTGTGTGTTTCTCACCCAGGGTGCACTCCCCCAACCCTAATAGTGGAGTTGCCTGCTGCTATGTCACTTCGCATGCGGCGGGGATCATCTCCTGAGCGGTGAGCTGTACACTAACTATGAGCAATATAAAAAATAGAAAAATAAGAGGAACAGTTGTGCTGGATATTGATCTGGTGGACCAGGGAGAAGTCTCTCCAAGAAGAAGATAATGATAACAATGGCAATAAATTTGGTATAAAATGTGTCTGTTTTCATATAATAGCTATTATGTTATAATAATCATTAAAAGCAAAATAATAATAATTATTATTGTTGTTATTTCTACTAGTCAAGTTTTTTCAATTGCTTGACCCCCCTGCAAAAATTTCTGGCAATGCTCATGAGGAAAGGTGCTACTGTGCATAGTGACGCATTTGAGATGGTAAGCGAAGTAATTGATTTCTGTGATTGTAAAAATGCAGACAAACAATATTTGGTCTCAGTTACACAAAGCGTGCCTCTGTGGTAGCAGGTTTGTCAGAGTCGATGATGATGAGAATTCAGAGAGAGTTGCGAAAGCAGAACAATCGGTTACCAACGAGAAAACTCACATCCTCTGGAAAGCATAGAAAAATATCATTACACTGAAATGTGATGATTTCAATATCACTGTCGTGAGGAAGATGATTTGTTACATGTATGTAAATGACAAAAGTGCACCCTGTTGTAAACTTTGATATTTGACAACAAATTAAGTTTCTGTGGAAGGAGGAGTTCCAACATTATAGCATAGTGTAGTAAATATTTACAAGTCATGTGATGATTTTGTGAAAACAATCATACACTTGTGTATGTTGATGAAATGGCTGTGGACAGCAATATTATTTCAAATAAATATTGGCAATCCAATGATATTTCAGGTGTGATAATCAGTTCATTGTGGTACATTGAGGTTGCAGTAATGGGTTTCCGAATGCAAGCTGGCTGTCTACAGGAGACTACAGCGAGCAAATGAACAGTTCAATATTAACAGTTCCTTCAAGGAAAACTGATCCCAGATGTATGCCATCAGTCTGTTGTCATCATAGACAATGCCCCTTATCACACTGTACATGTGGATAAGGTCCCTTCAGATATGGTAACATGGCTGACAAATCATAATGTCCCATTTAACTAAAATATGAGAACATTGAAATGCATGAATTAATACCAGCTAATAACCCACAAAAAAATCTTCTGTGTGGACAAGACACTGTAAACATTCAATCTGAATGTTATTGAGTTAGCTTGATCTAAAGATAAAGAATAATTCTGTACATGATGATAACATATAAGTATTATAACATAGCATTGCAATAGCAACCAAAAGAACTTGAAAACAAGGTTGAAAGAATAATTATTACTTTTAGAGGAGCAGTGGACAGTGACAGTTCAACCAAAAGCACAGCAAGCTGCAATGAAGAGGATGATGGGAATGCTGATCTAGAACAACCTCCATCATAAATGCAGTAAGTTTAGCCAAATTTTTCTCTTCTTTGTTAAGTTTGTAATTTTCAATTGATTTCTCCTCATTTGCTACTTTTTTTTTAAGTGCATAGAATATTTTTATATTGCTTATCTTGTACATTATTTTGCCTATATGCCGTTCAAAGAAAATATATGTCAATGACTTGTGTCGTTGTACCTATTATACTGAGACGAGCATATGTTTCTGATACAGGGTTCATTCCCCCCCACCCTGACAGAAGAGTCAAGTTGCCTGCCGCTGCATCACTTCACTGTTAGGATCTTCTCATGAGCAGTCAGCTGTAAGCAGTGTACCAATCGGCTGTTGTCCTTGCTACCAGTTGACTATTGTCTGCCAGGCTAGTTTGAAATCATTTGTCCCTGTTAATATTTCCTTTTTAAGAGCCCCCATCCCCCCTGAACTTATTGTATTGTGCCAACATTGATCTATAGAAGCATCGCACGACCTATTCCAAACTCAACCATGCATCAAGCTGGACCCAGCCTGACTGGTGATCAGAGGCGTGGCGTGCATATAACCGCTGTTACCGCAGGCAACAGCAAAATATAAAGAATTGAAGAACCTGTCATAAAATATTATTACATACATAAACTGATAATATTGTCGTAAAGTAAATATTGCAGACTGACATTTTTTCTGACACCGGCAAAAGCGAAGAGGAGGACTGTTCCGGTATCCTCCTGAGGCAACATGAGGAAAGGGCCCTGAGCCCACGCAAGGAAGACCTTGCGTTGCGGCAAAGACTGACGGCAGGAGGAGGAGGCAGGTTATTGCCATGCCTGTTTAGCCGCCACAGTTGCCGGTGATCCTTACTGGATACAGATCGGTGTTGCCATATTCAATTGACAGAAATTGCCTAATCGGGTCTATCTTACTCTGAAGGTGTCCACTCACACTGAGGAACGATGGCTCAGTGGTAGCGTCACCGCCTTGTAATCAAGGGGTCCCGGGTTTGTTACCCGGTGGAAGCACAAGTGGTTCGGATCTCACTTTAAACTGTAGATCCAGTCCCGATTAGCCTTACTGTGCATAAAGTGGACATAAAACACCAAATCGAAAAAAAAAATCACACTGGGGAAAGCAAACTACAAAGTGATATTTTGTATTTACACTAAATATCAGCGATTACAAAAGTCCTCTTGTCCTTTTTTGACATCATGGGCGAGAAGGAGAGGAGAGGAATGGGGATGGTCAAGGGGTTCGCTGTCCTTCTAAAAATGTCAACCTAAAATTCTATATTTCACACATATAATATTATTTCAGTTACAGGAATTTGTGATAATTGTTGAAAGGGCCGATTGAGATTGACATACGTTGTCACAGGAATGCGTTAATTTCGGATTCAAGCAATGTTTTTGAGGTAGCAGAACTGTTATTGGGTGAAAATATTACTTACAAGCCTAATTACCAAAATCTAGTATCGAATTGCAGTCGTACCAGAATAATATTATACGAACTACTTGGAAGACATGGGGGGGGGGGGCATAAGGTGGGAGGTGCCCAAGTCTTATGGCTCCTCCCTTAAATGTCCTACTGATAACCGGTAACACTTTTAAAAATCCCACGCCATGCCACTGCTGGTGATAGTCAACTGGGAATACGGATGTTGGAGAGATGACAGCCGATTGGCCTGCTACCTACAATTAATTCCTTCCACAAGAAATACATAAAAACGGGCTTCAGACCCATCTCTGCACTTCAGTTCCTGGAGATGAGAGGGCCATTGCTTCTCAAAAACTTGGAAGCTGACCTGGCTGGTATCCCAAGAAAATATCTTTAACAAGATTATTTATATAAAATGATAAAATGCACAACTTATTTCTAGAGAAAACATGCAAGTATTAGCAACTGAAAAATATTTAATTTCTTTTCCTTACTTTTGGCACTTTACATTTTTTATGGGACATTGCAATGGATTTTTTTTAATACTGTCACATTCAGAACAGTATTATTTTTATGTTTAGGAACACACTAAACTATTCATAAATATGTGAAACCAATTTTTTTTCCTGGACACCATGCTACGATGCCAGGGTCCCGGGTTCAAATCCCAGCCTGGGCATGGGTGTTCCTTGTGAGTGTCCCTTCATCAATTTCATCATATCGTGACTCATCCTCACCTTTGCGATGAGCCAAAAGTGGCAGAAATGTGAAGCAAAACAAACCAATCGTTTCCATTTGTGGAAGGGGCTAGGAATCACCGAAAGTCAATAGAACTGGAGGGGTAAATGCACACACACAGAGAGAGGTGGAGAACATACTGATTAGTCTAATGAACTAAATATTGAATTAGTACTTACACTGTCTACCATTGCATCTGTCAAGAAACTTCCAAAGTTGCATTCACCTGTTCGACAGGCTCCATTATCAACATCGAGTAGAACTTTAGAAGAGCCTATAACTTCGTTTCCAATTTGATCAATACCTTGCTTCCACGGTTCCAGAAGGGACAGAACGTATGGATCTGAAACATGGAAAAAGCATAATAAATATTATGAAAGATTCTCTGTTTCATTAGGTTATTTTGTGTGCTTAAGTTGGCACTGATGTTATTTTATCGAAGAGAAGTTTCATAGCTTTAGTAAATATGCAATCTTGTAACAATTCACTTGTTGATTTTTACCACCTTACTGCTTAAATAAAGCTTACATGACTTTTCACAAAGTATAATGAGAAAGGAAAGGAAAAGCATACAAAATAATTTCAAAAGAATCCATAACATTAGAGTTTGTTTTCAATGAAGGAATTAAATGTAGGCAAAAAGTACTTCTGTTGTATTTGTTATTCAATGTTGCAAGTGGACAATCATAAATACTCTTGCTTGCCCAGTGTTCGTATACTGTAGATTTAAATTCGTTTTGAAAATTAGCTGTTACTGATTTAACAAGTTTGTCTTCAAGTACAGTAAAACCTCGTTAATCCAGACTAATGGGTGGAATAAGTTGACCGGATTAACTGAAATAACCTAAAAGAACAGTAGAAAGTGCATTAAAACTCCATTTATAGCAACAAAACATGTTTATTATGGTGTATTTAAAGGGCATAGGCCTAAATACATTATACAGTACAGTACAAAGTCTGCGGGACAGAATTCATCAGTGGTTGACTGCCTTTTCTTTGGGAAGTTCTCTTGTTGACTTCTAAGCCACATTTAAAACCTTGCATTCTGCTTTTTTTTTTTTTTTGGCCTGTCTGGATTAAGCGAAGTTCGGCTTATCGGGGTCCGGATTAATGAGGTTTTACTGTAATATGCGAGATTGTAATATTATAATATCAAGTAAATAGGAAACAAAATATGCTGGTGATAGAACATGTTCAAAATTCATGGCAGGACAAGCATATGTGGATTTTTTACGATGAAAATAAAAAAAGTGATGTTACGTAAAGTAGTCAAGGAAGCTAACGATAAAAAGCTATTCAGTTTTCCAACTGTTTTTGGAACTGGAAAGGTTTAAGAAATTTCAGTTCCCACCAGTAGCGTAGCGTTATAGTATGCCCGTACGCCCGGCGTTCCCAGATTTAAAATTTCAAAAATGCGTAAATGCTGTAAATATAAAGTAAATGTTGACTAATTTCATATATGTCTGACCTTCATGGCATTATAATAGCTATTTCTCGCGATCCGCTTGCAACGCTCCACTAACAACACTCGTTCTAGCATTTTTTTTTCAATGCCTTTCCTGGCCGGACGCCGAGCAAGTTCGGCGTACAGGACCCTATATTCCTTGCTGCCTTTCTGGAGGGAAAGCTTGGAATCTCTAAAGCAAGCACCCAAATGCTCTCTCTTACGCCAGCGTATGGAGCAGAGGGCTACGTGATTGGTTCACGTGACCCTTCCTGCCTTCTGAAGCAGACGACAGCGGTAGAATTCCTATCTGGTTCTTCGCGCTCGTGCCACTCGTGCTATGTGTTGCTACAATACGCAATATTGACTGACGTAACTTTACCAAACTGAAATATAGCACTTCTTAATGGCCACTGCATTGTATAATTTATCGCACGAACAGCGATGTGCATTAAAAACTAAAAGATCAACACAGTTTTTGTCAAATAAGTTGCTGAAGTCCTCGTGGTAGAAGCTCAGCCTGTGGCTGCTCTACCACTTAATAAAAAAATAATAATAGTTTTGCGGGTTATTATTTTTTCGTTATTATGTAACTGCTTAATATTGTGTCAATGGAAATGTTTAGCATTCATTTGAAAACTCTTAACATCGAATGGTCTCTGGACAAAATTATTTTAAAATGTTTATCAACATTCTCAAGACGTAATAAACAGTGGTCTGGATTACTAATCAGCACTGTTACGTTAGTAGAGTGTACGATAGTTGGATCATCCGTCCACCTCCGTGTCAGAGTGTTTTGCACAGCTCGCCAAGATGACAGAGGCCCCTGATTCGAATCCAGGGGTGAGCACGGGTGTTCTGTGTGAGTGTCCCTTCATCAATATCATCATCACTCATATTCATATTCGCGATTAACCAAAAGTGGCAGAAAAGCGAAGTAAAATAAACTAAATCAATAATTAGTTGGATCATTCACAACAATGACGTCTACTGTTGTCCAGAGGCTTTTGATTGAGGTAGGTTTTATAATGATTTGTGTCATGCCGAAAGGTATAAAACACCAGAGTTCAAAACATTTGTTGCATAGTGAGGCATCTAATTTTCTAGCTAAAAACTGCATGGATGATGATGCTTTATTGCAAACCCAGCTGACTTCAGGCAAATAAACAACACCTGTGGCGACTAACTCCATAAGTAAATTATTAACCAAAAAAGGGCCGACCTTTCCTTCGGACTTGGCATTCCCACCCGAAATACCCATGCTATGCCACTGGTTACCACGAAACCTCCCAGTGTTGCAAAGAATAGTCTCACCTAGTGTTAGGAAGGGAGGATTTATGGAATTTTTTGTGAACATAAAACTCAAACAATGTCTCCTGGATTTAATTCACTGTCAGCAAGAGAAAAATTTTCACCTGACAAAACTTTAAAAATATGGGTAGGAGCTATTGCTATAGATCTACTTCGTTTCCTGGAAATGTTTTTTACTTGTGTGTGGACAAGTATTAACAGGCAGAAATAGCCGGTAATAAATAACATCTCAAAATATAAGTAAAAAACTGCATTGCCTTCCAGAAAAAAACATCTAAAAATATCCAAAATGACATAAAAATTGCCAAAAAAAATAACCAATTCCTCAAAAATAGCCAAACAAATTGCCTTTATTTAACGAATTATTTCATGATACATGTTTTTACATATTTGAGCAATTTTTTAACATTTTTTTTAAAAAAATAGATGCAAAATCATCAAATGCCTTGCTCTACTAATAAAAACCACTGTCCACTAACATATTCTGAAATTTTTTTCTGGTTTAATGCAATAGTTCTTATTTATTGCATAAATTTATTATCTGTTAATTTGATTTAATAGAAATAAAACACTAATGCAGGCATGCAAGTAAAACAAAAACAGAAGTTCGACAATTTCAAATTTTCCAGCAATTTCTATAAGATATGAAAGAAAGTTGGTTTACTGGCTGTAAACAAGGTAACATGGGAGAATACGCCACTGCCACTGTCATTAACATTTAGACAACTATGGTCATCTTTATTTCATATTATTATTCTCTAATCTCTTACCTTGAGGCACAGAGTTATCCAGTAGAATTGGAGACCCATTCCATGACTTCACATTGCCGGCATCATCAAATATAACACTGAGAAGTCCTAGATATTTAGAAAATGCATATGCCTGGACAACTGGTACTTTCTTACCAGTGTCGTTTTGAGTCACAACAACAGGATACACATCATACGGAATTTCTATTGATGGTTGTGTACCTGAAAGTTATAAAAGAAATAAGGTACCACAAATGAAATATGCTTTTTGATGCTTGCGTCAATTGTTGTAATGATATCAAGATTCTTTAGTATCATCTGATACACCTGGGTATAAACTTTGGTTCTATTAATTTACATCATTTGCATCCAAGTCTCCATGTTTAAGATTTCTAAGTTATATTTTTTATCACAATGCGCTGATGTGTGATGGTAAATATGCCATTATCTCCTTAAAAGTTAACTTTGAGGTTTTGTTTTAAGTCCACTTTATGCACAGAAAGGCTAATCGATACTGGACCTACAGTTTAAAGTGGGATCCGAACCACTATATATGGCTCCACCGGATATCGAACCCAGACCCCTTGATTACAAGGTGATGACACTAGCACTGCACCATTGGGGAGGCACCTAAGAAGTTAACTAACTAAACTAAACTCCATGACACGACAGCCCTGTAAGGGCCTGCCATGGACGTCCGCAGGATTTTTCCAGGGAGGAGCAAGGAAGGTATATTTTTCCAGGGGGGGGACAAGGCACATTCTGCCCAAAAATAGTGTTGTTCCCTAAAAATGCTTAAATTTGAATGTATGGTGTTCATGCAATAATTAACACATATTATTGTGGCTAAAATAAAATTATATGTGTGAAATAATTTTTGGTTGACTTTCATTTTCATATATGACATAGCCTCTCCCTTTCATGAAAATCATAGAAAATCTAGAAAACCATGATACATATCATTAAAAGAAAGCTAGGTATTGTTTACTCTCACCACACACACATACACACACCAAAGTCCTCAAGAATAAATCTCACCTGTATATAAGAATGTGTGTGAGTGTGCACCAACAACAACATCAATATCTGGAATAGTTGCTGCTATATTTTTGTCGACTTCAATGCCTGAATGGCCAAGTCCTATGATGATGTCAACCCCTTGCTTCTTTAGATTTTCAACTTCTGTAGTTATGGCTGGAATCTCATCCAAGAAAATTAAATTCTCAGGATTTGATAATGTCTGTAAATGAAAATAAAATATACTGAGCTTTCCTTATCTTTGTGTAATACAGAAAAATAAGTAACAAGTAACAATTTGATATGTAACACACTTTGAGTCCAACAGAGAAATTAATATTAATTCAATATGACGACGTTATGCTTATACATTTGCTGAATTTAGAATGCTAAAATCATCATTTCAAATTCGTATTCCGAAAATTTGGCCTGGTTTACCATAGCAAGGTTTACCATAGCAATACGCTGCTGCCGCTGCCTCTGACTGCTGTACTACTTAGTGGTCAGAAGTAGCATGCTACTTGTAGCGCCGCTACTGTAGCTAGCTACAAAATTTGTAGCTTTAGCGACGTTACATTTTGAAGATGGTAGTTGTAGCGGTAGTGAAGCTACAAAATTCCTGTAGCTACAGCTACATTTTTTCTCAGCAAGTTTAGGTAAATTTTGAATGTGGCAACAGCGTCAGAAAAAATTGTAATAACTTTTGCAGGAGGTTCATGAAGACAGTCTATTACATGGAAATGCGGATAATGTAGATTATAAATAATCTTGATATTATAGATATCTGCATAATTTATTTCATTAGTATCTGCATAATTCTAATATCCAGATAACTAACTGACATATATGAATATATTCCAGCTAACAGCTACTCTTTTAGCAGCATCGCTATTTTGGGAAGGGATATGCCTCGTTTGGTGCACCACTGGATAAAAATGACTCGTTTGTGTCACCCTCGTAAATCCTGTGGATATCCATGGTATAAAAGACATCATTAACTACTGAGTAAAACACAACTTACAGTGCAAAAATGAGCGATCGATTTTCCACTACACTGACAAAGCAATAGTGCCAGCAATAAATGGCTCAGTACGTTAACAGCATTGATTTTTGTCATAGGATCTCACCAGCAAGAAATTATTGTTACAAAAACGATAGAATTTCTGGAATTACAATTAATTTTGCGATAATATTTGTTCACAACTTTTAAAATTACAATATGTTTAGAACACTCGGGTTTACACGACAGTTTCCTCAATATATTTTATCATATTGTAAAAAGTACATATGCATTATTGATGAATGATAATTTTCTTTAGTTAATATACATAGTTTTCAAATTTATGTATTTTTCCTACTTTTTCCTTTGATTACAAAAGAGCCCCAGGTACTTTTCATTCAAAATGCTGCCTTCATATCAGTCTATTAAGAAATGAAATATTTATCAAGAAAAGTATGTTATGTGAACATAAATACGTAGTCCTACCAAATTTTATTTGTGTATAGTTGAAATCATTAATTTGGGTAACATCCTACCTAATTGCAATATTCATATATCAAATTTGAATTGATATGCCACTTGCATAGGTACATTATTCTCAAACACTATAGTCAAAATAAGCAACTGAAGTAACACTGCTATCAAAATTATCGAATGACGGGAATCATGATAACACTGGTCTACATATGAATTATTTTTTTCTGCTGACTTAGATATTTTAACTCATTCTATATAATTTGAGGTCGCTGATTCCAAATATGTAGTCAGAAAAGGTGTAGCACGTCACAATTTTTCACAAATCACATTTGAAAATTTTCACAATATTATAATACTGGGCTAAACTCCAACAATTTCCCATATAGATATCTGCACATAATTAAATTTCTTTTTCTGCTGACTTAGATATTTTAACTGATTCTATATAATTTGAGGTCGCTGATTCCAAATATGTAGTCAGAAAAAGTGTATCACGTCACAATTTTTCACAAATCACATTTGAAAATTTTCACAATATTATAATACTGGGCTAAACTCCAACAATTTTCCATATAGATATCTGCACATAATTAAATTATAGGACTATACATAGGTGGCGTAGCTGATAACAGGTATTAAGTTACATTGTTTCACAAGTCACATTTCAAAATTTTCAGAAAATTATATCCGGCTACATTCCAACAGCACTTGCAAAGATAATGCGACATAGTCAGATGTCCATGCACAGTATCACGTCACGTTGTTTAACAAACATACGTTTCTATTTTCTCAATAGGGAATTCTTAATGGACAAAACGTTTAGGCAATTCCGGCAAATTTATAAATTTGTTTCACGAGCAAATACAGTCAACACCTGATGCCTGTACTTATGCTAAACTTAACATACACCACAGAATAGCACAACATGCATACCTACTTAGGCAAAAATTTTCGTTTCTTTGATTTTCTGAAGTAGGTGGCCTCAGAAACGTCACGCTGCAAGCAATAGTCGGCCATCATGTTTTCATTCCATCTCCCCTGATATCGGTGCTCCATGGGTTTTATGTCTTGGTGGAAGCGTTCGCCCTGTTCTTCAAGATTGGACGGAAATACATCTAAGTGGGTGTGCAGGAAGTGAAGCTTGACACTCATATTTACTCGTAACTTTTGAAACGTCACCAACAAACTTTCAACTAGAACCTCGTAGTTGTGCGCCCTGAAGTTTCCAAGAAAGTTTGTAATGACATCAGAAAAGGCACACCATGCACCTTTCTCTGTGCGGTTCATTGTTTGTAAGAATTCTTCATCTTTCATTAGCATCCTTATCTGAGGACCATCAAAAATACCTGCTTTTACTTTCTCATGCGTCAATGCAAGAAATTTTGAGCAAATGTATTTAAAGCAAGCCCCATTCTTTTCCAGAGCTTTTACATACTGCTTTATTAATCCCAACTTAATGTGCAGTGGAGGAAGTAACACTTTCTTAGGATCAACAACCGGCTTGTTCTGGATGTTTTTCGCCCCGACTTCAAAGCTTTTCCTGGCAGGCTACAGCCTTCGTACCCAATGTTCGTTCCTTGCTCGACTGTCCCATAAACACAAAAGTAACATTGAAATGACCTTGAGATCTCCGCACACAAGCCAACTGTCATTTGCATACTTTATCTTTCGAAGCAGTTCTTTCATTGTTTCGTAGCTTTCCTTCAAATGTACGGAGTGGCCAACAGGAATGGATGCTAACTTATTGGCATTATGCAGCAACACACACTTAAACTCCTATTCGAGCTATCAATAAAAAGCCTCCATTCTTCTGCATTATACGTACATCCCATAGCTTCAAATAGTCCCTTCACATCTGTACAATAGACAAATTCTTAGCCCCTGTGAAAATATCTTAATAGTTGCCTCTCTCTGTCCCGATACATGAAGGTTGTTCCAGACGCTACCATATGTCTTTCCTTTAGTCTACACAGGTCCTGCATACTTTATGAGGTGCCCAGGATTTATCCGAAATATGCACTATATGCTTTCCTTACAAAGTCAGTAATATTTGTCCTTGGTTTTGGGGTTAACAATGTTCGAATAACTGATTGAAATAATATTCATTATAATAGTCCATGTGCTGCCATCTTGTGACCTCTTTACGGACTACGTTGTTTCATTGCTCTAAATATACATCCCTAATATTAGATAATTTTCTATTTTCCTCCGAAACCTGACGTGATAGAAAAAAACGGATTTCGGTTTTGGATTTACCACCCTCGAATTACTAAAGAACAACCATCAGTCTCCAGTCAGCAAAATGGACGTAGACCAGTGTAATAAATAACAGAATCTATTTTCCAGCAAGTACAACTATCATACCAGGGCAGTGGTTCTCAACCTTTTTTCAGTCTGGGACCCACCTTGAAGGATATTACACTCATGGGACCAATAAGCAGGCCGCTGGCAGAATTACTTGTAGGGGTGTGCACCCAATTTTTGCAAACATCGAGTAATTTAGGAAGCCCTCTTTTACACTTACTTAAACAAATTACACATACTTTATTCTAGAAAAGTAAATATGTAATTTAGAAGACTAATTTACTCTAGTCTAATATCTAACTAAACACACATGCTGAAACTGAAAACATTTTTTTTTCTTACTAACCGAACTAATGTGACGGTTGGGGCTGCCTTTTCTTAGGGTTACCAGATGTCCGGATTTTCCCGGACATGTCCTACATTTTAGCCTTATGTCCGGCGTCCGGGAGGAATTTGAAAAATATCATAAATGTCCTACATTTTGAGCGTCACATAATATTAATTAGGAAAATACGGTATAGAAAAAATTATGCAAATTACAAGTCTATGGATTGCGCTTCCAAACTCAATAGGAAAATTTATTTTGATTCAGTCATTGCCCAAAAAGAAAAAAAAGTTTATCCTGCTATTAAACAAATGGGAAAACGGAAGCAATAATGAACAAAGTTTTGGGGGACCACTTTCTGATAACGTCACTGTTCAATGCCTGAGCAGAATTTCTTGCCTTAGGGTTTATACTGATGGAACAAGGTGTTGCCCATTCTTACTCAATGTTCAATGTAAATTGATTTTAAAGCAGGGGTTTAGAGAACAAAGTTATTCAGAGTGTCTGCCAGTCAAGAAAATCATGGAAGTCAAGAAAAAGTAAAGAAATCAACAAATAGGTCAAGAAGTCAATACAAAGGCAATAAATTATTCTTGTGGTCAAGAATTTTTGCTACCATAATGACTGATTGGTTGATTTAGTTTATTTTACTTCACTTTTTTCTGTCCCTTTGGCTAATCGCGAAGATGAGGATGAATGGTGGTAAGATAAGATGGATGAAGGAACAATCACAAACATATAGGGACAAGCGCCACAAGCCCCACATAAGATTATAGTGGCTGTGAGTCCAGATGCCAAAGCCTCGCTTGTCTGCCAAATACAGTTCAGGATGTATTAATACGAGAAAGCAGATCTAATTCTCTTCTTAAATTCAGCTTCAGTTTTCATCTTAACTGGCCCTTTTGGTAGGGGTTTTTGTTAAATAAGTATTTATTTTCTTAATTACTAATTTCCAACTTTACCTAAGTAGGGGTCGAATAAATAAACGTTAAGAAAAATGGAAGATAGGTCTAGAAAAGTCCAGAAAAAGTCAAGAATTATGGATGTGTTATTTTCGTAGACACCCTGTTATTGAACTAAAAAGTACCCAAAGTGAAACTTCTGGAACCATTTTAAATTACGGTAATTGCTGAATATTTGTTTGCCATTACAGGTCATAATTCAAATGTTGAGAGTTCTTTCATTACAATCAACACAACAGACTCACGAGAAAAATTATTTTTTCATAAAGTGTGTAAAATGTTTGGTACTGGTCCCTATAATTTCAAAGAGTTTGACTGTCCACTCCAACATAAATATATTTTGACTAAACCTTGATAAAAATTGTCTCCTCTGAGAAGTATCACTTAAATCATATAGTAAGAGGTGCATTGATTAGTATGATTGCAAGTTTTGAAATTTAAAAATTCATTCAGAATTCATTTCTTTAAAACTGAAAAGTGTCATTTTTCAACTGCTTTCTAACGTGTTCTACAGAAATATATAATATTTATTGAGAATTGTTTTGTGTCCTACATTTTGACTTAATGTCCTACATTTTGATTTAATGTCCTACATTTTGACTCAATGTCCTACATTTTAGGACAGCATGTCCTACATTTCCCTTACAGCGATCTGGTAACCCTACCTTTTCTGCATAAACTGGGGTATGTTGGGTTCAATGATGGTTAATAATCATAAATCTGAGTGCGCATCAACTCTATTTCTGTACTTGCTTTTCACTTGAATCAGAGTTGAAAATTGCTTTTCACACAAATATGAGGTGGAGAACGGCATAAGAAACTTTAATGCCTCATCCGAAAGCTCAGGATACTCACCTCTTAAAGATATCCAAAACTTTGTTAAGTCTGAATATAAAAATTTAATTTTAGTTTTACTGACAACATGTTTGAACTTTCAAAATGCGAGAATGGGTCTCAAATCCAATTGAATTCACTGTAACTTTCTGGAAAATAATTTTCAATCTCTTTACCGAGAGCAGAGAGATGAGATAATACTTATTAATTTAAATGTAATACGTTTTTAAGACACGTTAAATACAGTTTTAAGCCCAACTTTGTGACCCACCCACCAAATGCCCACTTGGGATGCAGCAGTGGGTCGTGCCCCATAGGTTGAGAAACGATGTACTAGGGGCTTCTTTTGAATATCCATATGGTTGTTTTTAACTTTTTTATGCTGAAGTAGCGCAAAAAGTAGCGAACAGGAGTAGTGTAGCAAGCTACTTTTTGGTAAATGTAGCTGTAGCTGTAGCAAAGCTACATTTTGGAAGAGTAGCTGTAGCTAAGCTACTTTTAAAATGTAGCGTTCTGATCACTGGTACTGACATAGTTCATTTATACTATTCATCAAGAATTTGCAGTATAATTTAATTTAGGGGGCTAAGTTTGTATTAGTGGCATATATTAAGTATTCAGGAAAAAGAGTGAAAATATTAAACTGTAATTTATTGTATCATGTAATTGCATTTTTAATTTAAATGAGATGCAGCTTCTAGTAAATTCCAGTTTTGAAAGCCAGAAAACAGCGGTAATGGGACTTGATGAACTGACCATGTATTACAATGAAAAAGCTGTTTTCCAAGCCCTGAGTATACTGAGTTTACTAGTACTGATTAATATAATAATTTACAATAGGCCTACTGCTTCATTGGCTTTTAGACTCTAAAAGGAGGGGAAGTTTATTTTCAATAACTGATGGGTTCTAAATTTCTTTTGGTGTATTGACACACTATATGACGGTTTGTTAACACTTCGTTCAGTACCTAAGAAACCAGAGGGAGCATCATTCAAATATAAACTAAACTTTTACCCAAGAATAACATTTAACGTTCAATAATTAAGTATATTCCCAGTCATGGAGACATACAGCAACAACTGGATATTCGTTGTGCTGACCACATGTCACCCCATAACTGGTTAGATGATCGCTCGCCTCTGCTGAGGCATGTGGGAGTGAGGCCAACAGTCCCTGGCCCCTCACAGGCTGTTGATCCACAGCTTATTAATTAAGTACATAGTGATTATGACTGTGGACCCAAAAAATATTGTCCTTCCTTTGTCTCCCTCACATAGGTACTTTTTATTTGAAATATTACTGTAAAATATCCATATTAAATAATATTGTTAATTTCTGGAATTTGAAATTGATTTTCTTCCACTTTTGACTAATTGCCACAATGGTGTTCAAATGACACTGATGGGCACTCACAAAGGAACACCAATGTTCAGACTGGGACTTGAACCTGGAGCCTTTGGTGGCAAGATTGTGGGTTAATCACTCAACAAGCATGGTTACTGAGGTGATATATAATTTATACATGCCCAAAATGACAAAAATTATATACATACCTTGGTATCTTTTGCCATGTAGCCAACAATACCAATCTTCTTTCCAGCCACTTCTGTTACAATGGATTTCTTGTATTTGTTCTGGAAGCTCGTCTCAAGTGTATCATCTATATTAGCAGCAACAATGGGACAATTAATTTCCTCCAGGTATGGAACAATGCCCTTGATCTTGTCATCAAATTCATGGTTTCCAATAGCCTAAAAAGAGAAGCCTTAATAATCAACTGTTTAGTTATTTATTTATTTGGTGAAATTTCAAGTACAGCATAAGCCATTTTAAACTGGAAATAAACAATAATAACAATTAAACAATAAAACAAAACAATACCAAGATAAACAGAGCTCAGTTTCACAATATCATTACTTATGTACATTTTTTTGTAGGGTGGTGATAAACTGATTAGATAGCCTATGGAATAATGAACATTGTATGAGTGAGAGTCTGGGAGTTGCAGTGTGTTTTATGTCCAGGCACTCTAAAGGAGCGTTTGTGAAGTGGGATGCTACTACTCAAGTTTCCAATTATGGCCTTATGTAGAAATTTCATATCTGCAATGTAGCTACATGATTTTGGAGGATTAATGTGTAAATTTTCAAGCAGCTCTCTCTTGGGTAGATGTCTCAGGGTCGGTACTCTAAATCGAACGATGGAGAGGAAAAAAACTAAGAACACTGTCCATCTTAGAGATATGAGAATGCACAGCCTGGGTGAACAATACAATAGGGGACACGAATGTTTTGAAGTAAATGAAAAATGCTTTCGGGTTATTAATTTCTGTGAATCTGTACATTAGGCCTAGCATACGCATTGCCTTTTTTGTGATGGTTGAAATGTGATTTTCAAAGGTGAGTTTTGAATCCATGAGCATACCAATATCTCGGTGTTGTGTTTCTTTTGTTAGAGGGAGGTGAGTGGGTGTATAATTACCTTCAATAATGTATTTTTGAGTGATTTTCTAGCTGACATAAGCGATATTCTAAATAGATGGAAGAACTACTTTAATGACCTTTTAAATGTTCATGTAGGAGATAAATCAGAAGTAAATGAAGTGCACACAGCAGAACCTTTAGTTCCAGAACCTAACTTAACTGAAGTTAAAGATGCTATTAAATGGATAAAGAATAACAAAACACCTGGCATTGATTTAATACCAGCTGAGTTAATTAAATATGGTGGAAATTCGTTAATATGTCAAATTCATAAATTAATTTGTTTAATATGGAATAAAGTAGAAATCCCTCAACAGTGGAAAGAATCGATAATTGTTCCTGTGTTTAAAAAAGGTGATGAAATGAACTGCAATAATTACCGTGGAATTTCTCTACTCTCAACAACATATAAAATATTATCTAACATTATTTTAACAAGACTAACCCCATATTCTAATGAAATTATAGGTGATTATCAATGTGGATTTAAACGTAACAGATCAACTACAGATCAAATTTTTCACGTCAGACACTTGAAAAAAAGTGGGAATATAATCAAAATGTCCATCAGCTATTCATTGATTTCAAAAAAGCATATGATTCGGTCGAAAGAGATAAATTATATAATATATTAGTCGAGTTTGGAATACCTAAGAAGCTTGTTAGTATGATAAAAGTATGCACCAGTGAAACAGAAAGTAAAATTCGTGTGGGTATTAATGTGTCTGACAAATTTACAATTCATGATGGTTTAAAACAAGGAGATGCATTATCTCCATTGCTCTTTAATTTTGCCTTAGAATATGCTGTTAGGAAGGTAAAAGAAACTAACGAAGGACTAAAAATAAATGGTGTGACTCAGTTGTTAGCATATGCAGATGATGTAGACTTATTAGGGACTGATATAAATACAATTCAGAATAATGCTAAAATATGTTTCAAAACTGGTAAAGAGATAGGTTTGGAAGTTAACAAAGAGAAAATTAATATATGCTTACAAGACGAAACCAAGTGTTAGGTAATAATCAAAATCTAATTATTGATAACTCATTTGAACCAGTTTCCAAATTCAAATACTTAGGAGTAATATTAACAAATGAAAATTATATTAAAGAGGAAATAAAAAGTAGGCTTAATTCAGGAAATGCATGTTACTTCTCTCTTCATAAACTTTTGTCTTCTCGTTTAATATCTAAGGAACTAAAAGTTAAAATATACAAAACAGTAATATTGCCTGGGTATATATGGGTGTGAAACTTTATCCCTTACATTGAAAGAGGAACATAAATTGAGAGTATTTGAAAATAAGATCGTTAGGAAAATCTTTGGACCTAAAAGGGATGAGGAGACAGGTGAGTGGAGAAGGCTACATAATTTAGAACTACATAATTTGTATTCATGTCCAGATATTATTAAAATAATTAAATCAAGAAGACTTAGGTGGGCAGACCATGTGACACGAGTGGGAGAGGAAAGAGGAGTTCACAGGATTCTTGTTGGGAAACCTGATGGTAAGAGACCTGTAGGAAGGCCTAGACGAAGATGGAGGGACAACATTGAGATGGACCTAAAGGAAATCGGTAGGGATGGAAAAGAGTATATAGATCTTGCTCAAGATAGGGAAAGATGGAAGGCCTGTGTTGCTGCAGCCATGAACCTTCGGGTTTAAGAAGGCTAGAGAGTTAGTTAGTTAGTTAGTTAATGTATTTTTTCAATGAAATTTTTATGTAAGAGCGTTTAGAAGGATTTATGGTCAGTTTTCATCATTTACAACATTCAGAGAATATATTTATGTCACAGTAGCGAAGCGTAGTCTTACGAAGGAGGCAAGCAATGTTTCAGTACAACAAAACATGTAGTACAATGGCACGCCAAGAGAGGGATTAAAGGTTTATAGCCTCATTGGCCCGGTCACTGTATTTGTCAAAATATCATAATAAAGTGACGGTTCTAAAAATAAACCATATGATCCTCAAACGTCACATTTACTTTCGAAATTCCAGGTAATGTTATTCGTATGGTAGTAAACGTCTTACATATGGAAACTTTCCGCATACGACTAAAGGGGTACGTAATTTCTTATTTATTTATTAGTACTTTCATTTGTTCATTATTTTTTAATGTGGGCAAACGGTGACCAAACGGATTAAGGTAAAATAACTCATTTATTTAATTTACACTGCGTGATTGTAATTTTGAATTTGTGGGCACCCTAAAAATCGTATTCGGAGTCAAACATTAAAATAAAAGTTAAATACAAACTTTAAAAAATTCATTTCAAACCAAAGAAACACGTGCATAGACGATGTACTCACCACAATAAATTCCAAACTCCTTTGCATATATGAGAAATTTCCCGCTATGGAACAATTCAACAAATCTTAGGGTCTCAAGGTTCTCAAAACGTGAAGACACTCCCATGCTCTTTCCACAACTGGAAAGCATCCACGCAAGATCACTTTGGAAATCTCTGAAACGACCGAAAGTGATACCAACCTATTTCCTTAATTTTATCCCTCATGGGAAGGAAAGATATATCAGTATGGAGATAGAAATTAAGCGGTGGAATCAGAATCATTACAGCAGAAAGAGTATATACATAATATTTAAGTAATAAAGTGTCATCCAGAGGCGGGGCCGGGGGAGGGTTGGCCCCCCTTTGGCCCAGTATTCCTAAGAAAAGGAAAGTCAAAGGCAGGAAAAGATGACAAAATGAGAAGACTACTACAAAAAATCCTGGGAGCACCAATTGTGTCATAATAATAAAACTTAAAACATGTTCTTGTGTTCATAATGTGTACAATGTATAAGATTTAATTGTGCTGTGTAAATATCAGTAGAGAGTTCTTTTTAGATAGCTTTATTTTCACCCCAAGTTTTATTCAAAAGCAGTCAATTTATTGAATGTGGTTGTAAAATTTGTGAAACAGCTCACTTGAATTACTGTGTAAATAATTTGGCAGTTGCAAACACTGGTGCGGTCAACACTTTTGACGTAATTTGAGCTGGACCGAGCTGGACACAGGGTGCAGACCAAGGTCCGTCGAATCTTCCCTCCCACCCTGGGGAAACTCTTCACGGGGGTGTAGACATTTCACTTCCTGGAAACACAAACCCCCGCCCTTTACCATCTCGCCCGAATTCCCAATATCCACTTTTTTACGCGTTTTACAATTCGCGAAATCTAAAATAAATTGTAATATAAAATGGTATATATGGAATTTAGAACAATGATAATAACTTATTCTAGTTATTTTATGACTAAGAATTATTTTTATATTCGCGATCTTGTTTACGTGTTCATGAAGACAAATATTCTTTACTCGTAGTTTTTGGTGGCAATATATCCTTCTGCTTTCGGTTGAGCTCGGCCATTTTCGGGAATAACGCAAGCTCAGCAAGCAGAGCTTTTGGTATAAGCGTTGTGGACGGGTTCCACTCGAATTTCACGCTTCGCCATGTGACTCTTTCGGGTGCGTTATTTTCCCGCAGAACAGCCGCAAGCATTGAGGCTGGTGCTTGCTACAGAGCTACTGAGGGAGTTTGCGGCCGTAATTTTTCGCGAAATCGAGTGCGATGGAAACGAAATAAGTCCAAAACATTAAGTACATTAAATGATATTCGAATAATGCAAGCAGTGCTTGCATTGCTTGTACTATATCTTCGCCTCTGTATGTCATTTTGAAGAAGTCACGTGTCTCATGACTGTTTTATTTATCTTAGTTTGACAGATTGTTTATGTACGCATGCACAGACTCTACATATGGAGTGATTAAAAAATGTATTGTTGCAAATATAAAAAAATCCCCTCCTCCCTCTCTACACCTACACATGAGGGATAGTATGTAGAGTGAGAATTCCACTTTCTGATGACTGCATACCCCCTTGGGGAATGTTTTATATTATAATACCCCAGTGATTCAGAAAAAGTTTTCATAATTTCCCCACATGTGTGTCTTAAAACATGTAACACTCCTGTAGTTTTTCCATAGTGCAAAACCAGGGAATCTGGGTAGGATAATATTCATAATCATCCCCCACCTCAGGGGCAACTTAAGGGCCAGGCGACTACCCAGGGTGTCCCACTTGAGTAGCACCAAAACCTTATTTCTGATAACATAAGCTTGGTTATTTATTTTTGAAAAAACTTGGATTTGTGTAGTGAAGAATTAATTGAAGTTACTGCTGGATATAATAATAAGAACTGTATATTGCACATACCTACAATGCCTACAATAAAGGTGTTCTTTAACAGTAACACTTAAATTTTAAAAATCAGGCTATTATTGTATGAATTTGAAGTTTTGGGTGCGTCAGCACTTAGCCTATTTTGCACCTGTCACATTATAAGGGGTGCAGCCCCTTACCATAACTAAAATATAAGTAAAGAAACTTAACTGTAATGTCGGAAGACTAAAATATTCTTCCTAGGTTAAAAGCTGGCTGTAAAGGGCACACAAGGAAAACACACACACACACACACAGCCCCACAGAAAATTATACAGGGCGTAGGACCAGACGCCAGAGCCTCGTTAGTCTGCAAAATACAGTCCAGGGTGTACTACTATGTAGAAGTGAGGTTGACAATTGAGTGTACAGGGTATACTTACACCCCTCAGGCTATTATTTTTCGTAATTAAAACCATAAATGGTCGTTTTTATTGGTGGATAGTAGGGGGGATAGGGTAAAAAGTTGGGAGGGGAAGACAGGGTGGAAAATAGGGGGATTCAAAAATCCACCTCGCCCGGGTAAAAATTTTATTTTGAGCCCCCCCTGATCCACTGCATTCTGCCCGTGTCAATCCACACAAGCATCTCCCCAAAAGCATTCCCCTGGCTAATACGGGATGTCTGGTCACCTTAGTATACTTAAATTAGATCTTAATGAACTAGTTTAGGAAAGGTACCAAAAATTACTTTTGCGTAAAAATGCTGTTCCAAACGTTGTTTTATTGCCTTCATCCCTTCGATGCAAATTGAAACGAGTATGAAGCGTGTCTAAACAGAAAAAAACTGATAATCTTGACTGATTAGACCATTTTTTAACATTCTATTTTTAGATTCGTTCAATGTACAAGAACTCTTGAAATTGATGATAACGGCTTCCCACATACCTGACGCAATCACTCATGTTTCTCGTGGAACAACAACCACGTTGTATAATAGACAACATCCTCTTTAAAATCGCAGACACTAGAAGAACATCGATCCAGCCTTGGGGAAGCAACGGGATTTTCCCTTTTGACTCTCGAAGAAAGAACTCTTTGAAGAGAAATTACGTATTTTCGTTCACCCAACAGAACTCTCAACTGAACTGATATCTCTGAGTCTGAAGGTGCTAAAGCAGGCACCAAGTACGTATAAACGTTTTGGTATAAAGACATTCAACACCACCTTGTAATAATACTGTAGGAAATATTAGAGTTGCAATCCTTGTCCCGCAAAGTTTATTTTCTGAATTATGATTATCATTATTGTTTTTTTATTATTATTATTATTATTATTATTATTATTCTACTTAAGATAGAAATAGTCTCAGGGTTAAAATTTTAAACCCTCTTGTAGGCCTATCCATATTTTTTTGTAATTAATAAAAAAATATTTTGGTGATAATTTTAAATTTGCTTTCAATATTACAGTAGAAGTAAGTCATAAATTTGTTCAAAATCTGATTTTTTTATCTCTTACATTTATGCTCACGCTTGTGTTAAATAAATTCAAGACTGATATAAGTATGGACGTCTTCAGAAATTTTTGTAGGATGTCAGGTTGTTGATAATGCATTTAAAAGGGAAGTAACAACAACAATAATAATAATAGTAGTAATTTTATTATTGTTATGGACTAATTTTATTATTACATTTTAGACATCTCGTTCATGAGGAAAATTTTGTTATGAAGTTCAGCTATGTTGCTTGTCATGTAACAAAAAAATCTTCTTCCGAAAACTCATCGAACTAATTATTCTCTGGATGAAGCGGGACGATATGAAAATTAAGTTCTAATCAAGTTATTGTACTGTATACTCAATTTTAAATTAATTATTCTGCTGAATTACTAATTAACTGAACTTTATTTCGGTTATCGATTGTCAAAATGATAAACTTTTCGCTTTTTTCTTAATTCTCGTGATTGCACTTTATACAACTTTTCCACTAATTTTTTTGGACATGGCAACCCTGCTGTCGTACAGAAACTTCCAAAGGGTCCTCCATCTTGTGTGGAATTTACCTAGGTAAGAGGTAGTTTCTCACCAGGAAATACATTTTTTAATATCCCTTTGTCACACTTAGTTTCATTACAATTTCATCGGAACTTCATTTGGATGGAAAAGACCTCAAAATTTGCATTCATTTTGGCACGCATGACGACAGTGTTTTCTGCTATATAATATCTGAAACATAATCTCAAAGATTACAATATCAATTTTTCGCGAATAACGGTATTATAAAGTCTCGAATTTATGAGTTCATGACCTTTCCAATAATTGTGTAGGCTTATCTTTCACTTTAAACTTATTGTTGATTTTCTCTACATTGTTTTCGGGGCGAGAACAGTAGGTTAGGAATATCTGCGATTTTAAGTACGATAAGATACGTACGTATATACGCTTTAGAACCCCCACAAGAATCATCTTTCGAGAAACATAAATACGAGGGTTCATCATTAATTAGAGCAATGGCGTCGTGAGATTTTTATGTCACAACAAGACAATTTACACGAAACTCTAATAAAACTGTTTTTTTGTTAAGTGCTCTTGGGTGTTTCAGAGAGGAAAAATAAAACCATTTGCTTAGCGGTGTCTGACTACTTGCGCAGACCTTCTTCGCGCTACATAAGCCGATTTAAGAACTTCCGGATTTAGGTTATGTACACTTAGCCTGCAGCTGCTGATAAAATTCTGTACTGATAGTGTTGCCAACCAATATTCACTAAAATATCACGTTTTCACTTTGGACATAAAATCGTTATTTCCAATCCCATAAAGTGCTTCACATAACCTTGGAAGTGTAGCCTATGGATTGCTTTTTATACGAAAGAGCAACTTTGTCAGATTGTTGAATACTAGCTTCGCTAAATTTAACGGCAAATCCTCCCCGAATTAGAATACCTGCAACAGTACGATTTAATATTGATACGCAAGTGTATGATAATATCCACCTTTACAATTCCTTAGCCAGAGTAATAATTGATTTGGCTTGCGAGAGGTACGGGGATCGTTGCCCCGCATCTCCACCACGTGTCATTCTATAGAATGAAGGGATCTGAACCAGTTAATCGATGGGGTGATGTAAACTACTCATCATTCATCCTCTTGATGAGACCACTCGTCATTAGCATGACGAGTTATCGCTTGGCATGCGAAAAGTACAAATTACACAAAGGAATTAAACTACAGAAAAGACAATGGTCACTCGTTGGGTTTTGCGAACCGTTGAACCTGTATCATGGCTGGGTGTAGGATAATTACCTGTCTATCTGAAGTATTTAGCTGAATGAAAATAGCGAAGTCCTCTGTGAGCTTCTCTCCTATTTGTCGACCAGAGCGTCGTTCTACTCTTCACCTACTGCCTTGCTGACCACCTTCTCTCTCCCAACTCAATGCCCAAAGTCCAGTCACCTCCCAGCTTGTCTCACCTCTATATTCCCTGGCCATCGAGCTCTTCCTCGATGCCGAATCGACGAATCGTGTGATTATCATAATTGCTACCATGCAAACCGCTGACTCTAAAACCAGAAGTGTTACCTGTTTCCTGAATGCTCAGGAGGTTTGCATGGCACAACACAATGCATTGTAAACATGCCTAAGAGGCTTGAGACAGCTGAGAAAAACAAGTGAATGCCCTGGTCAACATGAAGCGTTCAGAGAGACTTAATAAAATAAACATACAATCTTATGGATTGATACGATATACTGCAGGAGCGTATCTTCTAGGCTAGCTAGGCTGCCTGCGAAGCCTGAAGTCTAGAGAATAAAATACAGGAGAAAAATCGATCAGAAATTGTAAATTATATTATTCATATCAGTGAGATGATGATGCTGATTCTGGAGTTGGCAACCTGATTTCTTATGAGTTGGCAACCTGATTTCTTATGAGTTGGCAACCTGATTTCTTATGAGTTGGCAACCTGATTTCCTATGAGGTGGCAACCTGATTTCCTATGAGTTGGCAACCTGATTTCTTATGAGTTGGCAACCTGATTTCTTAAGAGTTCGCAACCTGATTTCTTAGGAGTTGGTAAATTTATTTCTATGCGTAGCCTAGGACCACGTGACATTGTGAGATTGCCCAGATCTTGGATTCAGTGTACGCCACTGATATACTGCATTGACTATTAAATGTATGCCGACCTCTGTGGTGAAGTGGTGAGCACAGTGCTCTACGACGCCAGGGGGTCCCGGATTCGAATCCCGACCTGAGCATGGGTGTTCTTTGCGAGTGTACCTTCGTCAACTTCATCATGTCATCACTGATCCTCATCTTCGCGATCAGCCAAAGGTGGAAGAAAAGTGAAGTAAAATAAACCGAGTCAATCTATCGAACTCTTAAATGCCATTGTAATCTAAATTTCCTTCCATTATTGCTTCGTTTAATCAATAAAATGTCCATCACAAGAAATTCTCTCACCCCAGAAAAGTTTCGTGGATGCAACTTCCGTCCAGGAAACCGTTTGTCGACACTCCGATCTAGATATTCAATTCGCGGAAGATTTGATACTTTTTATCCATCGTTATGATCGTCGCCATCACAGGTAAACACAATGGTCAGGCGACAAATGAAGGCTTAGGTTAATTATTTCATGCTATGCAATGACTCGACAGTTACACAACTAAATCGTGAAAGCCGAACCACAGTCATGCAACGTAAACACCATACTCATAGTTTTCGTTCAAGGGCAGAACAACTTCGATTTTTTCGACTCGGTGACACGTTCAACTTTCGCAGTTACCCCATAGATTTTCGAACCTTCCTAACAAATTTCTTGACTCCTGGAAATCCTCATGTTATAATTTATGCATCTAAAATCTTTAAATCGTTGAGGAAGCTTAGTTAAGTACGCATACAGAATCAGATTTTCTTCCGGTACATCATGACATGGAGCAAAATAAATTCGTTACAGATCAGTGGCGTGACGTTCTCGAACTTGTAAGCAAGTCTGGTAATAACCTCACCATTGACCTACTCAGCAACTTCAACTACCGTAACCAGTTTAAAAATAATGAACTCCACACGAGTGTGTACTGTAAAGCCTTAGCATATACTCCTGTCACAATCAGCTGTCTTCGATTCACATAAGGAGAATGACAAGTGTCACATATGCACACTTTCTTTTGTTTGGTGCCGTCCTCCGCGGCGGAGTGGACTAACCAAAAAAAAAAATAGTTTCTAAGTAACTTTAATTTAAAGCAGTAAATGTACATGAAGTCCAGCACCGTAAGGTGTCATGCTGTTGGCTTCGGTAAAGGGAAGCGACCGTTCAAGTATCCTGGGGGAAGCCTAACGACTTTTCTCCTGAGATTTCGGCCTGCGTATGGGACCGGTGGCCACCCAAGATCGTGAGGAAATTGGAGAGCTACGAATGAGTGGCGTAATCCGGTCATGGAAACCTACACCAACGACTGGCGTTTCGTCGTGCTGACCACACGTCACCCCGTAACTGGGTTGGTTGATCTCTCATCTCGACAGGTGGGAGTGATGCCGAGAGTCGTTAGGTCCTGTCCCTAACGGGCTGTTGTGACACGCGTTCTCGAACAGTTCTTGCACTAAACGATATTAACAAGTCTTCAATCGCACAATTATACTCATTTTCCGTTGGTAATTGCGTTTTCGCGGAACAGACATCGCCGAAATAATTAACACAGCCCTAAAGGCTGAAAGTAGGAAAGTATCCGAGGGGGGCTAAGGGGCTCGAGCCCCCCCGAAAGTTTTCGGTTTACACAAGATAAAATGAGGTTTTTGGTTAATTGCTGTGTGAAATAAAAAAAATGTGACGATAATTTAAGGAGAGAAATAATTATCGAGGCAAGACGGAGAATGTTCTATTACCCTGTTATTGTTAAAAGCATGTATCCAAGGTGGGAATTAGGGGGCTCGAGAACCCCCCCCCCCTTACACGAAATTTTTCAGTTTACGCTTAATAAAATTAGGTTTTTAGCTTCTTGAATAATGTGATGATAATTTGAGAGGAATAATTATCGAGAAAAGACGGAGAATGTTCTATAACCCTGTTATTGTTAATAGCACGTATCCAAGGTGGGGATCAGGGGGCTGCCCCCCCAGGATTTTTTTAATATTACACTACATAAAATTAGGTTTTTGTCTTCCTGAATAATGTGACGATAATTTAAGGAGAGAAATACTTATCAAGGGAAGACGGAGAATGTCCTATAACCCTGTTGTTGATAATATTGCACGTAAACCTTTCTTGCGCTTTCGGTGTTGTCGCAGCGAACTTGAGCACTATGTAGAGACTTGTCAGCATTTAGAAGCTGCACAACAAAGGTAGCGCCACACGTAGGGCGATTAGTTGTAATTTTTAATCTCTGGAAAGCGGGAGAGGGGACGTTCTTGAATAATAGCAGGAGTCGAACTACTGGCAATACTAACGAATAGTTTTTATATGCGGAATGTTCTAGAATATAATGAGGATATAAATATGCAGCTTCAATTTCGCGGTTGATCTATACAACAGAATCGGTTTAATGAGACTTCAGAAGTAAGTGTGACAATTCATACAGTCGATTAGTGATCAAGTCAGTGTCCATTGGTGATTCAAGAATGAAATGGACTAAATACCATCAACTAACGAAGCATAGTTTCAGTTCGGGTCCAAAGCTGAAGACTTTAACGACAGTGGAACTTCGTATACCGCGTTTGTTAGAACCTGTCCCGAGGTAAAAATCGTCTGCTGGGCAGCGAGGAGCGAATGGAAGCCAGAAGAGAGGCGCTTACGTAGACGCTGTTGCGACGTTGCGCATTTTAATTGGCTGCCTGGCTTTGACTTTCCCCAGCACGGAGAAAAGCCAGCGACCAGCTAGCGCGGGAACCGGGACAGGTTGTAACAAGCGCGGTATAGTGCTAGTTCAAGTCGAGCTCTCTGTAGAGTGAATATTTCAGCAGTACCGGTATTGGAGCGGTTTATTAAAAAGGAAATAAGCTGCACAGATCAACTAAAAATCAAAGTTTTGAGAGATGATTACAGTCCGAGAATTTCATGTCGTAAAAAAAATACTTTTGTTTAACCCTACTGGGTTCGACACACACAAAAAATTCTGGTGAGTTGATTTTAAAAAAAATGTGATAAAGAGTGGCGTGCCCAGGATTTTCGTATGAGGGAGAGAGGGGTTACGCATACTATTTTTGATGGTCAGTCCTCATTTTGTCATATTTTCCTGTCTTTGACGTTCTTTTTTGAAGGAATAATGGGTCAAATGGGTTTATGACCTCACCACCCTCCCTTGGGCAAGCCATTGGAGATAAGTTAGTAAGAATTTGATCATATTGGGATACGGAACATTAGATGTGTTGGGAACGGAAGGGTTTTCACTGTGCATTAATTGTTTCGCGATTAAGCTGTATTCGAGAAGACTTCCTTTGTTTCGTGCCGATATATGACAAGACTGCGGAAGCTGTGACAGACAATTTTGAACACTTGCTAGTGCCACAGTAGTGGTGTTCAGGCTCGAATCGGAGAGAAATATTCGAGAACTGTCTGCGTTCAGTTCGCAGCCCACAGTTTGAATCTCGCGTTCTAGAGTGGATTGTCCATCCCGTTCATGTGTAACAGCTTCATAAAAACACTCAAAGACACCGTAGATGTTTTGATGCCTTATGAGAAGAGACAAACACACATACTGAGATGCTTCCAGCATGGAAACAGAGGGGTCGAGTGGTGACAAATTTTCCGATTTCACGTTCTGATTAAAATGACGGCCTTAAACAGTGGCGACGATTTAAGGGATATTTGCTCCCCATTTTTTCGCCTCCACATTATGGACTCTTAATGTTAAGCCTTGTCTACCAAGAGAAAGTAAACTCTCCTTGTACCCCCTCCATTTTGGAACACATTTGCCACCACTGCCTTAAACATACAATTGTGAGGTTCTATCTATACCCCTTAAAAAATGGTGTTCAGCCCCCCCCCGAAAGGAATTCCTGGACACGTGCCTGGCCAAAGCGTGATATTTTTTCAGCTGCTTTCAAGGTATACGTTACAGTCACATAGTGCGGCGCAGAGGTGTTCACCCTCCGGAGGGCGACCCTCGTGAGGGCAGACCTCACCCTACGGAAGACTTGTGAGGGTGAGGGCGGATGCGGAGGGTGAGGGCGTGTGGAGGGTGAGGGTTATGGTGGGGCCAGATCGAGACGCGAGGAGGTAGAATTAAATTTAATTTATTTTTGTTTTCAAGAATAATTATTATAAATTTCCTTCTCCCAATATAATATTTCAATTTTCTCTATAACATTTTGTTCCCGTTGTAGCTCACATTGCATACTATTTGACCTGACATCGAATGTAATTCAAGCCTAATTCCAAGAATTACCTGCACATTCCTCCCTGCTGGTAGAGAGTCTTCGTGCCTATGGAAGCATGAAGAATGATGCGCTGGATGATTCATAGGAAAGCTTCGGCGGAAAGGGAAGACTGGTAGTACTTTATTTTCCAGCAGATATTTTCACTTGACTAGAAGTGCTTTACTTAGACACAGATAGAACAATCCAATATATTTAAAGCCCATAATAGATAAAGACCTTATAAGGGTAGTAATATAAGGAGATATATTAATCCATATGTAAAAGCAAACACCACACAAGTACCAACTAACTTCTAAGCATGATTTTGAAACAAAAATATTAAATGTTGCAAAAAGCATATGCTTTGATTGATTGATTTGGTGTTTTAAGTTCCATTTTTGCACAGTAAGGCTAATCGGAACTGGATCTACAGTTTAAAGTGGGATGCGAACCACCGGGTGTCGAACCCGGGACAAAAAACACATGCCTTCGTTTTCTTTATTTTTTTTGTTCAAATTTGTTTACTCTTTAAAATACGTGTTTTAAATGTATTAATGGACGTTCAGGAACCAAAATCAGTATCTCATTTTCAAAAATTTATTCGAAGCTTTTCAAAATACAACAGGGAGTTAATACTGAGACGATCGATCCCTACCTTCATCTTTCATCCTCATATTCGCGATCAGCTAAAAGTAACAGAAAGCGAAGCAAAATAAACCAAATCAATCAAACGATTGAGCTAGAATTTTCAAACATTTGGAATTCCCGAAACTTGTGCGAAACAGTTTTTTTTTTCTCGGAATCCTCGATTCCTCGATTTTCACTTCTTCTGTTATCTTTCCAGTGTTTTTTTCTGACTGAAAATTCTGTTTGGAGTGTCCCAAAATTGCCTTTCCGACCTCTAAATTCCCAATTTGATAAGGTTTTAATTCTCCTTGACAGGAGCCTAGCGCGTACCCTCCACCCAGCGGCCGATGCAGTGTATACATGCAGTCCTATAAAACACTTACTTAGTTCATAGCGACTGTCGTAATGCTGTTTGGTAAGTATAAGAACAATTATGAGCATCAGGAGGAGAGGATCGAACCGAACCGATCCATGGATCCCCTGGAATTGACATTTTTTTTTCAAGATACAAAACATTATTATTATTAATATAAATAAAGTTCAGTTAGTATTCGAACAGATTAACAAAAGTAAATGTTTCATTAGATCGAAAAAATAGTGTATATTAAAGAAACTATTTTATTTATATATATCATAATCTACCATTTAATCGAAATAATAAAATTTTGAAAAATCCAAATGTTAAGTTTTATGTGAGAGGACAAACAAGAAATTTTTTGAAAGCTTTTTTTCAACAACTTATATAAAAGATAATAACAAAAAAGAATAACTACGCATTTCGTGTACTCTAACTGTATTAAATATAAAAAATGCAATGCAAAAACAGTTATGCTGTTCATCTGATGGATCGAGATTGAAAGTCACCTCAAGGATATAATAACAGCAGTAATAATAGTAATTAAAATTATGATGATAATAATAATGGAATTAAATTAGATCAGTGTTATGGTATTTTGATTAACATTGTATAATAATATTTATTATTATTGTTATTATTTATATTATTGAAATTTTATCAATGGTCTGATCCCTCTTACAATTTCTGATGAACCCAACCCCTGCCTACGGCCATATCATAGAAGGAATTGAATTCCGCCACCAAACTGATTTGCCGGAACAGAGTTCCGTTGTATTCCGGGTCACTTTAAGCGCTGCATATCTAATTATTTATTTAACTATTCACATTTCCATAAAGTGTAAATATTTATTCAATATGTTCAGGTTTTCAAACTGGTGGCGACAGCACCCACCTTGGCATGTATATGTATGTATGTATGTATGTGGGTGGGTGGTGAGTCATCCCCAAAAGAATGAACATTTGCAAGCTGAAGGAGAAATTCCCCTTTAAACCCCCCCCCCCCCAAACAGGTATCACTCACCCACGGACACATGCACAGATTTACAAAGATAGCGTACCACCAGAAGTAATTATTGGGTCAAACAAAGTGGATGCACGAACATGGTGATGGACAATTTGCACGATAATACTCATAGATCCCACTGTACTATCGTAGTTATTTTTTTCTGTGAAAAAATTACAAATGTACGTATATAAGAGCGAGCGTATATGCTCTTTGATATATAATGTACGTTTATCTGTGGTTATAGCTACATGCAAAATCTTTGTGCAAAGAAGGAAAATTCTCAAACTGTAACACTTACACAATTGTATTTTTTAAATAAAAATGGTACAGATTGTGGCTGTTGTTAATATAATGACACGGTATAGGTCAGAACGCGTAAGAAACATATAAATGTTGGAAAATAAATTTCTGTTACGAAACCAGATTATGAATTTATCTAATTTCTTTAATACTTTATTGAAATATGTTGCGGCTGTATCAAAAGGGTTAGATTTCAAAGCATCTAATTATTTTCCTCTCTCTCTTGTGGAGCTAAAATGCTCCTTGGAGTACCTTGCAATTTTAGGAACTAACCAACAGTACAGAAGGGCCAGATCTAGCTCGGATTTTTAGCATGGCAACAGTGATTTTCTAATATATGTAGTTTGGTATTGAAGCAGTGGCGTGCCTCAATTGATGGAGCTCATACCTTTGGCAAGATATTTAAATATGGCATTGACTACTAAGAAAATAAGACAAAGCCTCCGTTATGGTAAAATCCTCCATTTCGAAAATTCTGGGCACGCATAGAGGATTCAATTCTTGTCAGGTTTCTCGAAATACTACCGTGTTCTGCATAACCGTGTGAACTTTCGCTTCTTTTAGTTCTGGCAACGCTGTTTTATCTGTATGGACCTCTCATTCGTACGAGCAAGCTTCAAGTACAAAGTTGACATAAGCTGCTCAAAAGCTCAGTTAGGTGTAATGGAGAGGCACGTTTAAAGTAATTTGTCGCGATACGTAATGCGTGTGCGAAGAGCAATTAGTCGCCAGACATTGTTGGATAATGTTTGTACAGTTCCGTTCTAGGTATTCAACCGGTTAATTTGTCGAGAAAGAATTAAACTAAAATGATATAGTTTTCCGTACCTTTGTCATCCTTATGTGACAATAACAATCGAAACACAAAAGGCTGTTCTCTTACAAGGACGAAAGATAAGAAAGATCCTTAACTTTGTTCTTTAAAGTGTGAAATGTTTTTATCACGTGGATCATGTTTGAAATCCATTACACTTGCTACTGATGTGAGATTTCAAGTTACGTAGATAATGAAGAAAATGTGGCAGTGTAGCCATTTCTTGGTTTTAATTTTAACGCACTCTTTTAACAAGACTGTCTGTGTAGGGTAGAAGTAAATTGTCCATCAGTATGTTCATTCATTCTCTTTTGATGCGACAAGAGATTGTAAGTCGATGGGGACTTGAAACTTACAACACGTAACACAAATCTATTTTACACAGAATAACCTAGACTGGAAATTAAATAAAAGATTCCTCTTCTACACACAATATAATGACTTCACATTAAGTGTTGATGTATTCTTCTCAGAGTATGTCTTTCTGTCTTCCATCAGAAGAAAATGCTGGTAAATAATATCAAATAATGCCATCTTCTAGTTATTTTTGATAATATTTTTTTGTATTGTTTTCTTAATTTCAAGTTTTGCTCTTTTTTTGATTGTTGACAATTTCAGTGTTAAATAAGGGCGATTCCTCCATGTAGGAAGTGAGGAACTTCCTACAGTTCATTTGTCTTTATTTCCAGTTCTCTGCTTTTTAGGAGTTTAATGCGTGTTATAAAATTATGAGCGCAATGTACGAACAATTGCCTAGGTAAGCCACTGTCAAGAATTGAGTGCTCTCGCTCGCTCAGCCTCAGCCCAAAGACTATGGTTACAGGCTTTTCTGTTCCTCGCTGAAGAAACTTGGCGGTCTTCCTACGGGCAGATGGGTGAGGAAGGGGAAGGGGCAGTGAACGGAGGGGGTAAGGTTGCAAGACATTCCTCACAATCAGCGATGCCAACCCCAGCAAAATGGTAGTAAACCAAGCACAGTTTGATCTTTGTTGGCACTTAGCACCCTGCTTTTGGAATAATGGTAAAATCTAGCATAATCTGCAAACGCTAATCCCTGGGAGAGGAAAATCGAATTCAAAAGAATATGTTTTCAGAAAATGAAAATAAAATTGTGTCCAAATCTTATTTCTACTTCACCAGCGGACATGTTTAAAACGAAAGGGAGTATCCAGAGGCGAAGATATAGTACAAGCACTGCTTGCATAATTCGAATATCATTTAATGTACTTAATGTTCTAACCATATTTAGTTTCCATCGCACTCGATTTCCCGAAAAAATGCGGCCGCAAACTCCCCCCAGCAGCTCTGTAGCAAGCACCAGCCTCAATGCTTGCAGCCGTTCTGCGGGAAAATAAGGCCTCCGAAGGAGTCACATGGCGAAGCGTGAAATTCTGGTGGAACCCGTCCACAAAGCTTCTACAAAAAGCTGTGCTTTCCGAGCTTGCGTGATTCCCGAAAATAGCCGAGTTCAACCGAAAGCAGAAGGATTCATCTATGGGTACGTTGCCAGCAAAAACTAGTAACGAATATTTGTCTTCATGAACACGTAAACAAGATCGCAAATATAATAATAATTGTTAGTCATAAAATAACTAAAAGAAGTTATTATCACTGTTCTAAATTCCATATATATCATATTATATTACAAATTATTTTAGATTTCGCGAAATGTAAAACGCGTAAAAAAAGTTGACATTGGGAGTTGGGGCAGTGGAATTTCTGCACCCCCGTGAAGAGTTTTCTCAGGGAGGGAGGGAAGATTGGACGGACCTTGGTCCTGCACCCTGCTTCCTGGTCGGTCCAGCTCAAATTACGCCAGAAGTGTTGACCGCTACCAGTGTTGCAACTGCCAAATTATTTACGCAGTAATTCAAGTGAGCTCTTTCACAAATTTTACAATCAATAAATTGACTGCTTTTGAATAAAACTTGGGGTGAAAATAAAGCTATCTGAGAAAGAACTATCTACTGATATTTGTACATGGCATAGAAGTAAATCGTATACATTCTGCATATTATGAGCACAAGAATATGTTTTAATGATTGATTGATTGATTTGTTGTTTTAAGTCCACTTTATGCACAGTAAGGCTAATCGGGACTGGACCTACAGTTTAAAATGGGATCTGAAACACTTGTGCCTCCACCGGGTATCGAACCCGGAACCCCTTGATTACAAAGCGACGACACTACCACTGCGCCATCGGGGAGGCCCGAATATGTTTTAAGTTCTATTATTATGACGCAAGTGGTGTTCCCAGGGTCTTTTTACGGTCCCCATTTTGTGATCTTTTCCTTCCTTTGACGTTTTTTCTTAGATATACTGGGCCAAAAGGAGGTTATGTCTACCATCCACCCCCCCTTCGCCCCGGGCACGCCATTGAATGACACTTTATTACTTAAATATTAATGTACATACTCGTTCTGCTGAAATGATTCTGATTCCTCCGCGTAATTTTTATCTCCAAACTGATATATCTTTTGTGACGGATAAAAAAAATTAAGGAAATAGGTTGGTATCACTTTCTGTTGTTTCAGAGATTTTCAAAGTGATCTTGTGTGGATGCTTGCAGTTGTGGAAAGCGCGTGGGATAGTGTGAGTGTTTGTTGCTTCGTGTTTTGTGCTGTGAATTTATCGGAATGAACGCGTATTTAGGAACGGTTGATGTGAAGTGCGGGTGTATTATTGAGCAATTGAAAATTGCTTCGTTTAGCTCGAGAGAGATACCAACACCGCATTTACCGGACTTAAAAACAAGTTAGCCCAAGGGGCTTTGTGCGACATTTCCAAAGGGTGGCATCCAATGGACCAAGAGTTTGAAATTTATTGTGGTGAGTACATCGTCTATGCATGTGTTTCTTTGCTTTGAAATGAATTTTTTATTGTTTGTGTTTAACTTTTTATTTAGTGTTTAAGTTACTCCAATGCGGTTTTTAGGGTGCCCAAAAATACTAAATTACATCATGCAGCGTAAAATAAACAAATGATTCCCATTTTTTTTTATCTAAATCGGTTTGGTCACCGTTTGACCATATTAAATAATAATGTACAAATAAAGGTACTAATAAGTAAGTAAGAAATTCCGTCTCCCTTTAGTCGTATGCGGAAAGTTCGCATATGCAAAACGTTTAATATCATATGAATAACGTTACCTGGATTTTTTTAAAAAAGTAAATGTGACGTTTGCGGATCATATGGTTTATTTTTAGTACAGTCACTTTATTACGATATTTTGACAAATCCAGCGACTGGGTAAATGAGGCTATAAACCTTGAATCTTTCCCCTCGGCATGTCGTTGTACTACATGTTTTGTTGTACTGAAACATTGCTTGCCTCCTTCGTAAGACTACGCTTCGCCACTGGAGTATGCCGATCCAGCAGAAAGCTCTTTTACAATCATGCCACGATTCATCCTCTATCTTTTCTTCATTCTGCCCGATTTAGTTCGTAGGGAGATTTTAGAGTAAGAAATTGGTAGAAAATTGGTGGTACACAATTTTCTCAAACCCTTCTATGTTGAATCCATGTCGTTTGTTGCACCATTCTAAACAATTTTTGGGGAAAATTTACACTATGACGTAACTGTTAATAATAAGTAACGCAAGTTCAAAACTCTAGAAAAGTACATGCAAAATTACAATTAATAAATCCTAGCACAATTTAGAAGCATTTGGCATAATTTCGAAGTTTAAGCAGCACTTTGTATTATCGTCAATCCAATGACGACAGGGAGGGGGAAGAGAATCGAAATTCTTGCAAAATCTGAAATATCGTTAATGTTATTTTACTCTGTTTTTATAGGTTCACATTTAAATGTTTCATAGTTCAAAATTAGCATGGGCCTGCAGCTAACATTCTAAATGCAATGAATAGTACACTTCTCAACTTCTTATTTGACCGCCCCGAAAGAATTCTAAGTCCGAAAATCGTAAACTTAGCAACATTGCACTTCAGCGCCAGCTGAGAGTAGCCAACTTTGAGTTCGTCATTCAACTAGACGAAAAACGCTTCGGTGAAAGGATTCCAATTTCGCACATTCCATGAACTTATAAACTATCAATCGCTAATATAATACACACTGAAACTGAAATAGTAAATTGAAATAAGAATAAGAATGAGAATCGTGCGAAATTGTAACAATTCTGCGTGCTCGACTTGATATCACATAGGTTTGAAACACTGAACAGGGGTTTTCTCCTCCTGGAGTAAATCGCCATCAAGTTTGAGTAGAAAGAGGCAAATTTCTGAGGAGTTTATGCGACATTTTATTTACAATGCCCTGCACAATATCGAACAGATCTAAAAGAAATAATTTATTTCACGACTTGTGGAGAAAACATGCTGGAACACAGGAAGATCGATTTTATCATAAACATCTACGTGTTTGTAAGGGAATGTTGTCATTAAGTTAACGTAGAGCAGTTGGTTAGACGCTGGTATCCATATTTTTCAACATACTTGAAAGGTCGCGGGTTCAAATCCCACCCTCTATTTTTTTTTCTTTTTTTGTGTGTGTGTGCTAAACAGAGACAATTGATATTTCAACACTGTAAAATATCCGATGCACACTTCAAGGGATGTCTCTTCTGCACATTTTCTCCCTAAGAAGGTTAATGCTTATTCAGTTGCTTGCCAGGATTTAAGGTTAAAACTTTTTGTATTTTAGCTATTCGTCATAAGCTGAGTTAACACACATTATGACTAATTTACATATAATATATATGCATTCAGGATGCTGTAGGTAATGGTATTTAATCCTGGGTTCGAATCCTGGTCAGGCATGGGTGTTCTTTGTAAGTGTTCCTTCATCAATTTCATCATCCCATCACCCATTCTCATCTTCGCGATGAACCAAAAACGTCACAAAGGCGAAGTAAATTAAACCAAATCATCAATCAAGTAATGGAATTTAAGATAAGTATTGTGTACGCTCTTCACTCCACAACTAAAATATTAATTATTTCAAAATACTAACACACAAACACACACAATTATAATAGGAAATAATCCACTACATTGATGTATTGAATTTTTGTAACGAACGGGAGAGTTTAATGTATTCAATTCGCTAAGATTGGTTATGTGATGTCGTTTATTTAGTAATGACTGTTCTTGTTCCCCTCACTTCGATCTTCCAATGCATCTAAATCTAATAATAAATCCCCAATAAACGTAAGTAAATACCTTTTGCGACCGAGGCCGATGCGATAAAAATCTACTAATAACTATTTATATATTACGTGACATCTAATAAATGCAAAACTTGAGAATGATCATTAATTCGGCACTGCTTTATATCCAAAATACTTGTCTAATTTCAACAAAATAATACTGTTATTTCAACAGAAAGTATATCTAACGAACTTTCCACCAAATTCGCAATATTCAAAACAGCCACCCTCAGACTTGCTTATACGTTACTTGATTCTGCCATTCCACGTGGCACGTGATTCAGTAATATAATTGAAATGGTTTCCGAAAATTCTAAACGCTTCATCATTACTGCCACCTCCTGATATACACAGAGAGATCATCCAAGAACAGTATATATATATTTTACGTCCGATGCCATACTCCTTCCGAAAATAAAATTCGGCAGCATGAGGAATCGCAGTTACGACCACGCTTGCCAGTAACAAGCACGTTATCCGTCATCCCTTCAATCCCTGAAGATAAAAGAGCTCTCGAAACCTCGGAAGCCTATCCAGAAATAACCTCGTTGATATCCCGGTAAATCCTCTTCATCAAAGTTCGCATGAGTTTAGGCAAAATTTGAGCTAAAATACACTGCAAAATACCGGGCATTTGTGTAGAGAGGAACTTATCCACAATCTGTGGCAAAGAAATGTTTGGAGCACTGGCAGGTGGTTGTTGCCGCAACCATGTTAGGAAACTTTTTGTCTATTTCCTTGTAGAACAGTTGGTAAGACGTGTATTTTTTTTATCTAAAATGAAAGATCACAGGTTCAAATCCTAGCCGCTCAATTTCTTTTCTGTTGAAGTGAACACAGAAGTACGATATTTACTGAATACAAAAAATTTGAAATAATTAACCTTGAATATAACAGATTACTCTATGAAAAACAAATCGCATGATTACAACTCTAGAGTTTCAAGAGTATTCCTTACGCATACTTTCATTCGACGTCTTGTGTATATTTCTATAATAACATGAGGTTTTATATAAAGCAATGTGTCCCCAAAACTGTTTATTGTTCAATTTCCAACATGAACATTGAAACTTGAATGTTTCGGTGATGTTGCATTAAGACCCGAAGGAATCAATTTTATGAGTGGAATAGATTTATTATGTGAATAAATATGATGTTGCAATTATTGTTTTGGGGAGAAGATCGTTTAATTATTGTTTTTATTGTTTTTTTTGTGGACGAAAAAATTGTGACAAAAACTTTACTAAGTATTACATAAAAAAAAACGTGAAAGCTGAGCCGGGTTTGAACCAATACCTCAAAGAGAAAAGATGAACGTAAGAAGATGTATGCTTGTCTGAAACGTTACAACTACGCTACAGATGTTCCGAACGTGTGTGCGTGTTTAGTAATACCAAATACTTTTACACATGGATGTAAAGAGCACTCGTTGTAGCACATTTGTCATAATTATTCTTTATTTATTTGTTAAATGAAAGTAATGTAATTGTAAATAATGGTTAAATTTATTTTATTATTCTTGACATCCTTTTCTGGTATGAATTCGTACGAAACTTTTCATGGCTGAATGTAATTGGAAGTCGTCTTTGAACCAACTGCAGCATCACGTGATTAACTATACCAATAGAAGACCTTATTTCCTTTGAACTACGCTCTAAACAGAGGCATGCAACATTTCTTTCTTCAACCTCGCGAAGAATGGAGCACTACAACAAATCCACAAGAGAAAGAGTGATCGGTTTGATCGAGGGAGCTGGATTGTCACCTGGTTTAGCTGGCGAGCAGTATGGCGTTCCAGCACGGACAGCCAGGAGGTGGTGGGCTCGATACGAAGAAACTGGTGAGGCATCACGGAAAAGACGCGAGAGCTGGGGCCGTGTTTCGACACCAGTGCAAGACGATCGGCTGATAGCGGAGTGTGAAGCCAATCCATTCCAGTCAGCCACTCAACTCAAGGCAAGGGCCGATTTTCCTGGTTGCCCACAGACAGTTCGGCGGAGGCTGGCTGCTTCTGGTTTACGGGCACGAAGGGCAGCAAAGAAGGAGGTCTTGACGGATGCACACAGAACTGATAGGCTAGCATTTGCTGAAGAAAATATTGATAGGATTTGGGATAGAGTAATCTTCTCAGACGAGAAAGTATTTTCTACTGCAAATGATGGTCCGGTTCTGGTCTACCGGCGTCAAGGACAACGATTTGATCCCCATTTTTTTGCTAACTCACGTCGGCGTGGACGCGTGAGCGTGCCTGTCTGGGGTTGGATATCTCTCGGTGGCGGAGGTGACCTACACCGCATAGAAGGACGTCTCAACGGGATACAGTATGTGCACATTTTGGAGCATGTTATGGTTCCTGGCGTGCGAGCTTTGTATCCCGAGGGAAATATTGACTTCCAGCAAGACCACTCCTCCATCCATGATTCAGCCATCGTTCAGCGTTGGTTTTCTGAACGAAACGACATACATCTAATTGACTGGCCACCCATGGGATGCGACATCAACCCAATTGAAAATATGTGGGCCGAGGTCGTTCGATGTTTGAAAGAAAGCTGGCCCGATCCACCACCTCGCAGAAGTGATGAACTATTTGACCACGTCAACAATGCCTGGAATGAAGTGTGCACTTCGCACAGGTATATTCGACATCTTGTGCAATCCGTTCCTCGACGCCTGAGACATGTCATAGATGCAGGTGGCTACTGGACAAGATATTAAATAAATGTTCAATTTTCCCAAACAGTCCTTTTCAGGACTAACAAATTAAAAAAAAAATACACTCGTGTAAGAAATAATTTGGAACCTTTCATATATTATTGTCTTACAGGCCTCAATATAAATAAAAATATCCAGATGAAGTGAGGCTCGAACCCTAATCAAAGACACAAGTGGAACTGGAAATGGGTGCCTTTACCGGATGTGCTACAAAGCTACAACAGAATGAACTCCACAGCTAATACAATATCTTAATTTTTGTTTTCTATTCATGCATACACCTATTCTATCTGGAAAACGGTTTTCTTTTAAAGATTTAGATCACCTATTTTTAACCCTAAAGATCGTAAAGCATATCTAACCATTCATTAGTTATTTCCTTGCTTTGTTGGGGATTTTCCTGTAACGAAGGCACTGATTTGCAGCTAAAATCGAGCTTCCCTTACCTGCTGATCTTACCGAATTTAACACATGTTCGTTTATCGTTTGTGCAACAATGGCCTTCTTAAATTATGTTACATTGCACCTCTGAGTGAGAGAGAGAGAGAGAGAGAGAGAGAGAGAGAGAGAGAGAGAGAGGAAGAAGTTGTGTAGCTTGTGGAAAGCAGGCTAGAATTATATTCAACACTTCATAGAAAAATATATTGAGAAACTGGAAACTATGGAACGATGTTTTCGCGAAAGGAAAACTTATGTAAGAGGAAAGTGAACATGCAGATAGAGTAATTTTAATCACAATGCCGAGCTGGACACAGTAACGACGTTACAAGAAAACAACCTCTAGTTACCTTCAGTACAGAAACGTCTTGTCAATTTCTTAACTTATTATTATTGACTCATAATGTGTGTTAACACAACTTATGACGCACAGCTGAATGAATTTGATTGAATTTCTGACGAGTATTGACGAGCATATAGGGCCTTGGCCTATCTCCCGACTGCCAGTCTCCTTCCCACAATTCTACCTAGAGGTGTGAGTTCTTCAACTGGTATGAGGTGACGTGGGGTCAGCACGTGGAGCCCTCAGCCGTTATAGAAGATTTTTTATGACCGGGTTACGCTACTCACTCGTAACTTCCAAGCAAAGAACATTCTATTTGTATCAGTGGTGTATGCTGGTTCTAACGAGTGGGTAATCTCCGACCTTTTGATCCTCAAACTCCAAAAGTTTCCGTGCAATTTATGTCAAGCTCCATATTGGATTTAGGAATATTGTGTCGGAATATTTGTCTTATTGCTACGATCACAATCAATTAATTCTCGTTATTGCAGTTTACTATACGTGTAGAATTTCAAATAATAAAACAAGACAGTATTATAAAGCTATAAAAAACAGCCTGTGAAATATAAAATGAAAGACGTGCACTAGTGAAATAAAAACCCGCAATATTAATTTAAGTGCAAAATTCAACTTACTCCAGGACCCGATCACTTGTGCCGTACCACATCCAAAGCACGCTGTTTGTCCAGTTCACGTCAATACGTGTCTTTGCGAAAGATTGCAGCTTAACAAAGGAAGTTATGTGACTTTTGGATTTTTCATGTTTGACACAAGTGTTGCAAAGATTACAGTATCAGCCACGCGTCCATACATTCTTTTCAGCCCCGAAAAGTAAGCACGGCCAACAAAAATGCAAAGCTTATTAACACTTATACTTCCTGTCAACCATGGTGTTTTGTCATAATTTGCTTGCGAATATGCCTCGCATATTCCCGATTTTTGTCTTTGTGTGTAGAAATAAGTTCAAGCGATGACACTGGCCTACCTGTATTAACAATTTGCAACTTCTCCTGAAAAGATCTTGTTCCAAAAGGTTTCACCAGCAAATCTTGTATCACATCCATTACCCTTTAATACAGCACTATCACGACAAACACTAACACCTTAATAAATAATAAACACGAAGCCAACGACTACACGCATTCAGTTTCACGCGCCAAACTTCTGTTGTTGTGCTCCTGGCTCAGAAAGAAATTCCCTATGAATGATAAAAAAAAATCCATTTCCGAGCTCGAAATGACAGGTTTTTAAAAGTTCGAATCATTGCAGGTCAGAGCCAGAATTTTATTTCGGGATGGGGATCATCCCTTATTAGCAGCCGCCACATAAAGTTGAAACAGTGGGGTTAGAAGTCCTGAAGATGAATCTCAGATTATTACAACGTATTATGGAAAGTGTTTAATCCTGCTAATGAAGTAAAATTAATTATCACTATACACTTTTTAAATTAGATATTTGTAGGATTTCGGGGAGGGGGGGTTTCAGCCCCCCCGAGTCCTCCACCTGGTTACGTGCCTGATGTGTTTTTTTCGTTTATGTTTAATTCGTTCATCTTCATCACTATTAATCTAAACAGGCGGAATATAGCAACTTAAATTAACTAATATATATAATTTATTTTTCATATCTTTCCCTTTAAAAAATATTCAGTTCCGTGAAAGAAGTATTCTCGCTGCTTTTGAAGATTAGAGAGGAGAAACAATCACTATTTTTGTAAATACAAGGATTGGGGGGAGTCAGCAAATAGGTGCTTTAATTTCTTAAGCTTTGAATTTTAATTCAGTTTGCTTCATCTTCAATATTTAAGTTTTTCCCTTTTGATAAATTTATGTTCAAGTAACAGAAATCAGCAAGACAGAAGCAAATGTAAAGTGAAAATTAGCGTAGAATTGGTTTGCCCATGTTATTCAGTTTTCCTGTTCTTCGCACTCTACCGGGTATGTTTTCCCTATTCAGCGGAGGGAATGGAGAGGCTCTGAAGGTTGAGAGTGCGACCGGTGGACTCTCACAAGAAGGAGCTTACCCTGGGCAAGGAATCACCGCGCCTGAAAAGCAATGTTTCCTCCCCCTCTTTCCTTTCTCCTCCCTCCTCGCCAAGGGTTGCAAGGGAAGCGGGAGGAATGACGTCAGGGTGAGATTCCCTGTAGACATTCCACCGGCTGGAGAAAGGTTCCCGGACATTCGGTGGCAAACGATTGGAAGTATTCGCGCGCTGGAAGCAAGGAAATGTATGCATCGAAATTGGTTTGGAAGAAAATTGGGAAGAAATGTGTATATATATATACATTTTTTTTTAAAAAAAAAAAGAAATACAGCCGGGTCATCTGCTATTACCTAGATGACCCAGAGTATACGCCGCTGATTTGTATATGTTTCTCTATTGTTGTTTTAAGTCTACTTGCTGCACAGACAGACTATTCGGTACTGGATCTATATTTTAAACTAGAATCCGAAGCAACGTGCCTCCACCGGGTGTTGAGCCCGGGACCCCTTGATTACAACATTCTGTTTAAGAACAGATATTAATGACATATAAGTTCTTAAAATACGCGTATGTGTTAACATAACTTATGACAGCTGAATGAAAGGATAAGTTTTTCCTACATCCTGCCAATCACTGAAAGTTTAAGAACATTAGTAGAAATATTACTTGAGGCATGCACAGTGGCAACGATTAGACGGGGGGGGGAGGGGTAGAGGAACAGTTGCCCTCCCACTATGCTAAACCTTATCTCCCAAGGGAAACCCCCAGTTTTGACACCTTGCCCCATCAGTTTTGGAACTCAATCGCCGCCACTGAGTATGCATCGCATAAATATTTACAGTAATATCATATAATCTTATATTACGTTATTACAGAAGCAAATGTAAAGTGAAAATTAGCGTAGAATTGGTTTGCCCATGTTATTCAGTTTTCCTGTTCTTCGCACTCTACCGGGTATGTTTTCCCTATTCAGCGGAGGGAATGGAGAGGCTCTGAAGGTTGAGAGTGCGACCGGTGGACTCTCACAAGAAGGAGCTTACCCTGGGCAAGGAATCACCGCGCCTGAAATGCAATGTTTCCTCCCCCTCTTTCCTTTCTCCTCCCTCCTCGCCAAGGGTTGCAAGGGAAGCGGGAGGAATGACGTCAGGGTGAGATTCCCTGTAGACATTCCACCGGCTGGAGAAAGGTTCCCGGACATTCGGTGGCAAACGATTGGAAGTATTCGCGCGCTGGAAGCAAGGAAATGTATGCATCGAAATTGGTTTGGAAGAAAATTGGGAAGAAATGTGTATATATATATACATTTTTTTAAAAAAAAAAAAGAAATACAGCCGGGTCATCTGCTATTACCTAGATGACCCAGAGTATACGCCGCTGATTTGTATATGTTTCTCTATTGTTGTTTTAAGTCTACTTGCTGCACAGACAGACTATTCGGTACTGGATCTATATTTTAAACTAGAATCCGAAGCAACGTGCCTCCACCGGGTGTTGAGCCCGGGACCCCTTGATTACAACATTCTGTTTAAGAACAGATATTAATGACATATAAGTTCTTAAAATACGCGTATGTGTTAACATAACTTATGACAGCTGAATGAAAGGATAAGTTTTTCCTACATCCTGCCAATCACTGAAAGTTTAAGAACATTAGTAGAAATATTACTTGAGGCATGCACAGTGGCAACGATTAGACGGGGGGGGGGGGGTAGAGGAACAGTTGCCCTCCCACTATGCTAAACCTTATCTCCCAAGGGAAACCCCCAGTTTTGACACCTTGCCCCATCAGTTTTGGAACTCAATCGCCGCCACTGAGTATGCATCGCATAAATATTTACAGTAATATCATATAATCTTATATTACGTTATTACAACACTTCGTATTCGGTAAATAAAAAAGAAAACATAATCAGGAAGGGGTGGGATTTGAACCTACGATGTTTCGATCTTGACGAAAACAGTAAAAAATGAAAAGTGTTGTCATCTAACCAACTACTCCAGGAGATTTCTAACGAAAACCTCAGTAAAGCACGTTGATCTCAGTTGAAGAAACCTTGTGCCGGAGTTTCGAACCATTTTTCGCCAATAACCAAGGAAAAGACACACTTTGCAGAATCGTTTGGTGTTGTGCAAGGTATCTTTCATAAAAATTTCGTATAAAATCATCATGAATTTGCCTCCTTGCATTCAAATGTGACGGCAATTCTTTCCAAGTGGATGAGAACTTGTTCAGTGTTTCAAAATGCACATAAATTTACCTCTTTTCAAATTCAGAGCGAGGAATCTTGAAATATTTTCAACATTCGTATTTCTACTTAACATTTTTTTGTCTACTCATGTATTTTATTAGTGCTTTAGGGTATCTTTACTTTATGGAATGTGAAAGAATGAAAAAAAAATTCACGAGCGTTTTCATTCAGGAAGAAGAAATGTTGCAAAGTTGGCTACTCTTAGTTGGCTCTGAAGCGCTATGCTGCCAAATTTACGAATTCCGGACTTTGAAATTTTTCAGGGCGGTCAAATAAGAAGTTGCGAAGTACAAGCAATACGTGTGAATGTAATCGAACGCATTTTTCAAACATTCCTCGGTTTACTATAACATATCCCTACACTCCACAAAAGCCACTGGTGTAAAATGGCCACTTGTTCTGCATCTGATATTTTCTCAATAAATAAATAAATAAAACAGTAGTCCGTTTTTCTTCAGTTAGAGCCAGGAACGGTTTCTATTTCTGCATGGGTAATTTTTTTCAGTGTTTTTGCACTAACGGCGTCGAAAAAAATGAGTGGGAATGTTAGAAGGATCGAGAATATTTTCGGGCGTTACATTTAATATACCACCAAATACCATAGAAAAATGCATATTTAGGTTGGGAGAGCATTTTTTTTTCTCTTTGCTGGGGTGTCAACTGCGCAGTCACTGAATTTTTGGTAAGATTACGTAGCTCATTTTCCTCTGTCGATGGCGCTGAATGCACTTTTGTCTTATTTGATTGCCCCAAAAATTTACAACGAAAAATCTATCTTCTGCTTCAGCTCAAGTTCAGAGAGAGAGCGAGAGGGTGCAAGGGGGAAAACCTTCTTGTCCTTTGGTAGCAGAAAACGATAGAAATAGAAAATAATTAAAATTGTACTTATTATTTTCCCTTCTTAGTTTCAGTCGTGATTTTTTTAAGAAAAAAATCACGTTACATTTTCATATCTAAAATAACTTTCAGGTGATTGCGCTGAATGTAGTTTTAAGACCTTGTAATGTACAGACGGTGGCAATACAACTGGGACACCCAGATCCTGAAATATTTGCTTCCCTGCAAGGCGTTCTACGTGTTGCATAACTCGACGGCGATAAGTGGATTTTAATAGCAAATTTTCAATTTCAACTTCCAACGTCGCCGGAGAGTTAGGCAACACTCATACCGCCATGCAGGGAAGCGGGTATTTCAGGATCTACTTGCCCACGGCCACCTTTATTAAGGCCGGGGTCATTCCACGTCAATTCACCAGGCTTTGTCATCCACCATCCCCGATTTTGATGAAATTCGGTATACCTATGGAATTGTTAATGCTGATTACAAAAATGACATTTTTTTTAGATTGGTCAAGGGGTTACGCGCTTTTTAAAATCTCCGTGTACGCCACTTGCGGCTTCACTTTGAATGACACACATTAGGTTATAAAGTATGATATCTTCACTCAGGTTTGCCGTAGAAACTTCAAGTTTCTTTTCTTTTGTTCAAAATAGTGTAAGCTTTCATTTAAATAAGGTTTCAGATGATTGGATTAATAACCACGTATTTTATGTATACTTGAAATTGGGGTTCCACTTGAATTATTATTTCTAAAATTTAAATAATTTATGAATTTTGGAGGGGGCAAATGCTTTCCTTTGCCCCCGCCAGGTTACGCCTATGCTTACCTTCACACATAGTGAACAGAAATTTTGAATATTTCCTTAAAACATATTGTACTTCAGGCTTTGTGCTAAATAAATAAGCATTTTTAATAAGATTAACTTTTAATGTCATTTAATGCAAATTATTTTTTTATCACCCTGTCTCTGAACCACCCAACCCAAATTTTTCATCAGGCATTAGTACACACTTTGACCTACCTACATATAAAATTGGGCGGAAATTGAAGGGGGTGCATTGCACGAAATTTGCTCTTGAAGTTAGTCATTTATTCTTCTAAAGAAATACATGAAACTATACATAAAATACATGGTTATTAATACAATCATCTGAAACCTTATTTAAATGAAAGCTTACACTATTTTGAACAAAAGAAAAGAAACTTGAAGTTTCTACGGAAAACCTGAGGGAAGATACCATCATTTATAACCTAATGCGTGTCATTCAAAGTGAAGCCGCAAGTGGCGTACACGGAGATTTTAAAAAGCGCGTAACTTCTAAACCCCTTGACCAATCTAAAAAAATGTCATTTTTGTAATTAGCATTAACAATTCCATAAGTATACCGAATTTCATCAAAATCGGGGATGGTGGGTGACATTTTCACAAAATTCTGGATGATTTGACATGGAATGATCTGCCGAAATGCTGAAATGTGGCAACACTGTCTCGCCGGCTTGAAAATCAAGGCAGGAATAGTGAAATTTTCGTTGATTCTAAAGAAAACTAGGGAATCTTGAGTAAAATGTTCTAGTTTTTGAAAATTTCGCATTACGAGGTAAGTGGAAAACTTGCAGTAACAGTGGAAATATATTTGCTGATAAATAACTGGAAATAAGGAGTAAGAATTAGGCCAACTTTACATATCATATCAAGCATGGAATGTTTCAGATAATTGTGTAGTTTGCCATTATTTTATGTTCTATAATTTCGGAATAACATTTGTAGCTCATTAGCAGTAGTAGTAGTAGTAGACCTGTTAAATTTCATGCTCTTTTAAGATTTACAAAGTTTTGTTTGTGTTATAGTTTCATCCTTGTACTTTTGAGTAGCTTTAAAGCCTACGATGTAATGCCTTGTGCACACAACTTTTCTCAGATTGGAATTTTAATTTGTGTTAACATGTTTTAAATTAGTTTCGAGTCTTGATTAGTGATTGTATATTGCATACATACATACATCTTCTTTTCATTATCAAATTGAAACACAGAAATTTCTCTAAAATTTTGTGTTACCACCATAATTTGTAGTTCTAGACACGAATATGGTAATATTTTTTTCTGGATTGTTAAGTGAAATATATCTAAAAATATCCAAAACAAATTGTATTTCAGTCCAGTTGTTAGAAGTCGCAAATTATCCCATCCCACAAGTCATTTAGAAAATACAACCCTCCCCTTTACGGCCTGCAGATGCCAAAAAGAAATAATTAATTCCAATTTCTGAAGTCACATAAATGAAATTCAATGTCTGAAATGTCCAATCCGCCAATATATAACACAAATAACATATCGAAATCGCAAATGTTCCCATTGCACAAGTCAACCCTAAGAAGAAAATGAAAAAAAATCAGACTATGTGTTCCACGAGGTAGATGGCAGTACGGTGTCGCCCTCTATGATAAACACACGTTTCGCGGTGTGTCCGTATACTTTTGATCACATAGAGTAATAGCTGCTTAAAAACTGCTATACGAAGACGTAATTTTTATTTTTAAAAAAGGGATTGAGTGAGTCATTCATTCATTTATTTCAGTGATCAGAGCCCCCCAATAATTTTGAGAAGTCGACGCCCCTGTATTCGTGCTTAGAAGTTGCCAAGAAGATTTTTATTTTGCATATTTCAGTTTTTTTTTGTTTTTGTTTTTTGGCGTGCATATTTTGATAGTTTTTAGTGCATATAAATCAGTCTAGATTACGCAGATGAACAATGCAAGAGATATGTTTTAGAAATAAGCAAAAAAAGGTGTGGCGTGAACACTCTCACGGTAATTATTCTCCATGCATTTGTTCCTTTAGAGATGATTCGTTTCACATATATTCTGGTGTATGTTTTCACTTCAAGTTTCGTTATAATCAGTGTGAACAACGATCCATGCCTAGTACAATGGGGTGCATAAATATTACTAAACTCCGTACCAGCTAACTGTAGACCAGGCAAACGAGAACAAGTATCTGCGCAAGTAGTGACGCGGGACGGCTCCACCAATGAACAGTGAGAGAAACGGGATTGCGTAATGCGCGACGGGAGTTACCCGATTTCCTCCTTCTCTCTGTCAGCGTTGCAAACTTTTGACAAGGATAATACGGAACGCACATGCCAAACGAACCGTATTTTTGTCTCCAGGTCCGTACGATTGGTTTAAGAATGTCTTAGGGAAATATTAGGGATAAAGCTGCAAGAATAAATTTTGACAAGCCGTGCATTTAGCGTAAGGTCTGGGCCGTACGTCCGTACATGTCACGAAATTTCCGTACCTGTACGGTCAGGACCGTACGGTTGACAACGCTGCGCTTTCACCACTAGATTTTCCTCTTCCTCCTCTTCCTATATGCGCGGCCCTGCTCTACAGTTAGCTGGGACGGGGTATAGGTGCCGGTTCAGTGATCGACCGCATACTTTCGGTCTCGTCACCGGAGTTTCTGGGTTCGAATCCGGTCATGGTGTTCTATGCGATTGTCTTTTCATCAGGTTCACTTAATCATCACTCATACTCATGGTCGTGATGACTAAAAGTGGCAGAATAGTCCTCAACGCTACATAACAAAATACAATGTATAAATTACCAGGTAAATTGCCCATCGCAAATATTCTTCTCCTTCTTTTAAAGTTAAGCTGGTTCCGTGGCAAACCTAATTGTCTGTTGTTTCGTTTCGATCCTTGAACCTCTATGTAAAGGGGGGGGATTGATGACTTTAAAAAATCTCAACATTAGCTATGTACAGTGATGGCAATAAAAATGGGACAACTCATGGCCATCTTTAAAGGGAGGCCGGAGCCTTCAATTTGGCAACTCTCTAAACTGTGACATCAGCCGGTTGCTCGGAAGAAAACATTAGAAAAAATGTTCAAACGTAAAAAAAGTAATAATTTTCTGTAGCCTATTCATCCCGTAATAGCTTCATTCGCCCAAATTGTATCCGCTAGTTTATTCAACTTATTTTTTTGGCTCCGGTACCCCTTTCTACACCCTCGATTTCAGGCACATTTCAAATATTTTCGTGAAAATATTTAGTTCCTCATAACAAACAGTGTTTGCAAATAGTGCGGAAGTTAATTTTTTAGATCTATTGGCATTTTAACAGCTTTCATGCTGCCTACCATCGAAGACCAGTTCGGGAATGACCATTGTGTCTTTCAACACGACCGAGCACCCGTCCATACGCCAGGGCTTGTGGGGGAGTGGTTTGACGACAACAACGTCCCACTAATGGACTGGCTTGCGCAGAGTCCTGATTTGAATCCCATAGAACATATCTCGGATGTTTTGGAATACCGACTTCGTGCTAGACCACACCGGTCCACATCAGTACCTCTTCTCATTTTGGCGCTCTGCGAGGAATGGGCTGCCATTCCTCATGTAACCTTCCTGCACCTGATTGAAAGTAGGCCTGTGAAAGTGAACGCTGTCATCAAGGCTAAGGGTGGGCCAACACTGTATTGACTGCCAGTGTTGCCGATGGAGGGTTACCCAAACTTGTATTTTATTTTCAGGTGGGTGTCCGGATACTTTTGATCACATAGAGTATATTCCTTATGAAAAACGTGTGTCTGCTCATTTGTTTTTTTGATAACAATTAACATTTTTATTTAAAAGTAGGCTATGTATTTACATTAAGAGGCCAACATAACAGTTTTATGTCGGCCTCAGTAGCCGAGCGTGTTGGGTGGTCGGCTCAACTCGCTTTGAGGTCTCGGGTTCGAGTCCCGGCGAGGGCATGGGTGTTTTAATGTCCACAACAGACTTGTAAAGAAAGGACATGTGACGGGTGCAAAGAACCTTAGTGTTGACGTACCCATAAAAATAGCGAATATTTACAATATTTAACAGTTTTATTTAATTATTTACATAAATGCTAACACAAATCGCTGGCAAATAGTTTTACTTTTTTGTTTTTGCTACAATATTTTACTTTTTAAATTTAATTTTGCAATAATAAATAATAGCACGCCGTGCTTTAGCAATAATACCTTTGATCATAGCCGTTCCCGCTTTCGCAATACAGACTTTTCATAAGCTTTCCTTGCGTACTTTACTGTAAGCCAGTGTTAAATAAACTCAAAGACTTTAGAATTATTTTCCCCTTATTCTTTGGACTAGAGGAAGAAATTTCGAGGATAACTAAATATCGTACATATCAATATTGCCTGAAAGTCGTGTTTACGACCTCAAATTGTTCAGAATTCACTAAACAACATAGTGGTATAATTGTCATATCACCTCGTTATTTTGAAACTCTTTTTAGTAAAAATATTAACAATACTCATAATTATATACTTAGTATATAGTAATAAGTCATGTTTTTTCCTGTCTCCGTTCCGTTCATAGCCCCCCCCCTAAAAGTTGATGGTTCAGCGGTCTCAGCCCCCCAAATTTGATGGTCTAGAACATTTCAAATGTGTATTTAAAGTTAAGTTCATGTTGCCCAATTAAGAGTAAACTTTACAAGAGAAGCAAAATAATGCATTAGATCCTCTTAAGCAAAATTATTTGAGGGGCTCTGCCCCAACATCTTTAATATTGGGGAGGGGGCTCGAGCCCCCAAGCCCCATGGAGTCGGCGCCTATGCACGAATACAATACAAAATGTCAAGGTATTCCTCTTTTAATAAAAATGCTGGGTCAAAGCTGTGTGCAATACTTCGTGTAGCAGTAAAAAACTAAGGTTTTTTCTACATTTTTAACTGTAAATTTCCTTCTTCGTCTGTTAACAGTAGTCTGTAGGCAGAGAATGATCTCCCAACATCACACGACGTATCCGGGGCAAACTTCATTTTCGGAACATGCAATAATTGCTTTTCTGGCAATATACCATCACAATGTCCTTTCAAACCCAAACAAACTTTCTTCAAGTGATCCATTCCTCTCCCCTGTTGGGGTGACTCATTGACCTTATCAACATCCAGGTGGTGGTGGCAAGAGGTTAATTTGGGATAAGTAACCTTGGAAACTGGTGCAAACAAGCTTACAATCTTGAAAATCTCACATTTGTCCGAGAAGAAATACCATTCCTGCCAAATTCTGTAAAATATGCACATTATGTGCAAAATAAAATAAAATATGCATTTATGGCCAAATGTGCAACATAAATATGCCTCCATTTCCTTACATTTTTGTCGAAATACTTAAAGAATTAATTATTTTTCAAGTATGCCCTTGCAATAAAAACATGCATTTGCTTAGAAGTCAGTCTACTCATTACATCAGTGCGACTGTTTTATGAATGACGATTATACCCGGATCAAGATAATGCCGACCCGTTCACAGCTCAGAACGGTTATGTTGATAAAAATCCAGTTTCCCTGCTGGCCGCTTGTGGGAGGAGATTTCAAGGTTGCAGTGTGTTGGACAAACAGCTGGACAGCGCTGATCAGCTGTTTGGCTGCAAACCCCGTAAAACTTAAAAGGCACTTGTAATTAAAGAGCTTCCCAGTGGCGTATTGGTAACATCGTCGACTCGTAATCAATCGGGTTCGATACCCGGTGGAGGCCCATACTGGTTCGGATCCCACTTTAAACTGTAGGTCCAGTCCCGATTAGCCTACCTGTGCATAAAGTAGACTTGAAACTTCAACTCATGCCATGTAATTAAAATAATCAGGGGCGTGCTAACTTCACTAATTAAAATATGAAAAACCGAGCATAAGATCTAAAAAATTGCTACGAAAATTCGCTGTTAAAATTATGCGTACAATCCACAAATTGACGTATATAAAAATTTAAATTGAAACCATTTGCGTTAATCGAAAACAGACAAATCTTGTGTAGCTGAAGAGTTGGAAATTTCGTACAGGAATGCAATAGAATAATGTATCCCTGTTATGTTAATTTTCTTGTAGATCGCGATGCATAAATATTATCAAGCAAACTGTCCATCATCTTGTTTATTCTCTTTGTTTTAAGCAATGAGAACTTTAAGAATTGAAGCAAAAGCCCATACGTGCTGCTGACAACCTATGAACGAGATACGTAAAAATCCATTCTTTAAAGCCGCATAGGATGCGGCTGCGAGCACTGTTGCGAATTTAGCTGTTTTGGAGCCACTTCTGGCTCTTTCGTGCACTCGTTTGGCGATGAACAGGGGCGTCCGCCCCCCTGCCCCACTATCAACGGAAAGAGGGCAGATTGAAGATGTAATTGACAGGCGGAAAAGTCGAAACTTCAATTTGATTAACGGTAACTTGAAGTTGTTACGTTTTTTACCTCCTTAAGGAATACATGGGATTCTGAAAATTCTTATATTTTTCAAATATCGTGTCTAGCTTAATAACGAACATAAAAAGACGTTTCCACTTGAAACGTGAGGAGAAATCCATACTCTCTTATACACTTTTTTTAAAAAAGTACCAGTGCCCATTCAGACAATAAATTGAAATAAATACACAACTGGTGCGAAACTGTCCTTCTTCCCCTTAAGTATTGGATCCCGATTAATGTATTGCTGCCAAACTTTGTTTTGTTCTTTTAATATCTGTAAAAGTATTGCTCGAACATTTTTTGTTCGTAATATATTGCTATCTATATTTTTTTATAATACCTTGTCATCCCTTTTGGGATGAGCAGGTGCCCCCGTGTTCACCCGCTAAATCCACCAATGTGACTGACAGTAGAATAGAATCAATATGCACTTACCATTGCTGTGTGGTTTAGTAAGTTCATGAATGTAGACGTGACATTCCATTTATAAACAGTGTACCACAACGTTCCTTGGAAGTTATCACCACCGTTTAACACTATAACATTGGGCATTGTCTCACGTAGTTCCTTCACTTTGGAGTAGATACGCGCAATTCCACCAAAACATTTTCCTTCGTTTGCTTCTTGGTCGCTGCATGTTCCAGAATTGGTATTTGTCTGTTCGAATCTTGCATGGAAATCATTTAAATGCACGATCGTCAGGTTGAAATCTGCCAATGCACAAGAGAGAAGCGACACACATACCAACACTTGGAAGTTCAACATGCTTTAACTTCTTGCAACACTTGTATACACAGAAAGGCGAACACAATGTATTCGATCACCTCACTTTGTAAAAGCTGTCTTGCGAGTTGATTGTCAGTTCGCGCCACTAGGCAAAATGAAAAGACTCATTAGTTCATTTCACTCGGTGTTGCATTGAGAGGCCCCGCACCGAGCATAAAGTCTCGACAGTCACAGATAAATTACCTGTTCATTTTATAGTGACGTAACAATGATAAGCAGTACACTTTCTTGTTGGTCTGCTTCAATGACGTAGGGCACGAAAAAATCTTGTTGCAAGTTCAGGAACGTTGTACACAACGCACAAGGAAAACAAAAGCATAGATTAAGAAATTGTCCCTGTAGGAAATACCCACGGTTGTTTCAGATAATGCTATTTGTACGGTTTTCTTGGAATAAAGTTTCCTGTTTCTGTCGGAACAAAACAAACGCCCATCCCGAAGGCGTGCGACAATTTGTCCATCAACGGTGTTTTGGCACTTAAAACGGGTATGTTAGTGCCAGTGTTTTCTTACAGGTCACAAACTGTCGACTGTACCTGACGAGCCACAAATGTACGATCTGTAGAGTTAGAAGTGAGAATTTTGGACAATATATATAGAGGAAAACTCCAGAAACGTCTTGGTGAATTCCACGGAAAGTGCTCCTGCTCCATGTGTCCAACAAAGTGAATTAATGTGGAAATTATTATAGTTTTTAATTGCATTAAGGTTTAAATGTTTGTGAATGCATATAATTTGCGTATTTCACCAACAAAAATTATTAGCTTCACAGACAAATGAAGTCAAAATTTGCTACATTTTTAAAGCATCACACACATAATACTTTTTCGTTAATACTTTTCATGCATTCAGGCTATGTCACAATACTCAAGTTTCCTAATTTGTTAGTAGACACCACGAAGTACTTCATATTTCTATGAAAATCAGTTCATTATGAATATTTTAATCCAATCGCATGTGTAGAACCTTACGTTCTATGGGTGAATGTCACACACGTAACACTGGAATGCCCTACTTGGATTTTGATTAAAGTGATATGAACATAATATAATTCCAATTCATATTTTGTCATTAAGATATATTAATTTTAAAAACCACCACAGACCATTTTTATTTTTTATTTAAAATATATAATTATGTTTTGGCAAAACTTACAGTTTCACTTCACGAAGATTTAATATACGAATAGTACAATTATTACTTTACCACGTAATGTTAAGTCATGATACTGCAAATTCTTGACGAATGATTAAAAAGGGGAGGAAATTTTCCTTCCTCGGTTGATATTTGGAAATGTGGTCTGGGAGAGAAAACGTAAAGAAAAGGGGAGGGGGTACAGTGGAATACACAAGTATTGCTCGGTAAATTTTCCATGAATATTTTCATTAATGCATCCTACGTGTTTTTAAGGAGTGTTTTCTTTTACATATGTTGATGCAGGGGTTGTCAGCAGCATTTTTTTTTCAATTCTTGAATCTCTTGTTGCGTAAAACAAAGAGAATAAACGCAATGATGGACAATTTGTTTGGTAATATTTATGCATTCCACTCTATCCTGGCTTGTGCTCCTTCGATGATCATAACTGCTAATGCCGTAATGGATTTTGCGCAATGTTTTTTGCAAAAAATAAATCGACAAGGGGTGGTTATGTAAACTACAGATGTAACGTTTTGTTTCCTTAAAATAAATATTTCCATTTGTCTTGAAATATTCTTAAGGGCAAAGGTTATTACGATTTAAAATTATTTTAATGTCGTTGTTGTTGCTGCGTGTGTAATGTTGCTGGACAAAGGACAACAGGGTCTAATGAAGTATCAAGGCTCTCTGGAACATCCTATTTGCCTTGAGTTGATGGTTATGCAGAACCTGGTTAATCGTGTCGTCATGATAACAGGGAAAGGGGCGGGTGCATATATATATTGATCTCTCAGTGAAAATGTGTATGGTTTCAGTGAACAAGTTGTAAAATATATATTTCAGAGAATCATGTGTATGTATGTCGCGAAATATGATACTTCACATTTGCATTATTAAATGATCCCTGTCTTATAACACAACTCTGGGAAGTTAATGGCAGTCGATGCTTGGTGCTGATCACACCACCTCGTGGAATGGCCGAAATTCTGAATATGTTGGCGTCCTGTCTCCACATTCCTCGATATGCGTTCATCATGCCTTAAAATTAACGTATGTGACACTATTTGCATTTAAAGTGTTTAAAAAATACCATTTGTATTCATTTGCTGTAATATGATTAATAATACTAATAATATACAATGGCCATTTTAGTTGTGCTAGTGAACATTGAAAGAATACTTTATATCCTTAACTGACTTTATATGCTTGTGTCTTGGTTTGTCGATATTTTTCATATGCATCGTCATCACTGTTATCTTTGTTAATTATCCTTGAGGTATCACACTATATTATAGGTGATATCGGTAAAACTATAGTTTGAACCAGCAGCGTAACTTGCGACCTAACTTTGGGGTGAGATGTGGGGGTAGGGGGCAGTACATGAACCTGATGTTCCAGAAGGTTTTTAGAAAACCCTAACATCTGGAAATTGGAGGGTGGGTATTCCCCTTCCCCCCCCGCCAAGTACACTTATGATTTGAATTTTCCTCTAGCTTTCAGTTCCTGAGATAGTTGGCATCAGCCAGGGAGAGAGCTAAAGTGTTAGAGCCCCACCGAAATCATAATTTAAATAGTATAGTGGTAATTAATTTTACTTCCTTAGCAGGATTAAACATTAGGTCGAAAAAACTTTAGTGTATAATAGAGGAACTAGGTTATTTTTTTATATATATTCTACCATTTAATCCAAGGAATAAATGGATCCACAGCTCTCAAAATGCATAGTTTTCTTTGTGAGAGGTCACACAATATAAACTTCATGATAATTTGGTCCTAACTTTTAAAGCCTTTTTTTAAATGGAATGCGTAAAAGTTAATAAGAAAATACAATAACTATGAATTTCAGAACACTAACTGTACAAAATGTAAGAAGAATAATAGACAACAATTGTGTTGGATACTCACTCATACGGTGGATCGAGTAGCAAAATCTCCATTTATGTAATAACTAGCTGATTGCCCGGCGTTGCCCGGGTATTTATTTATCCCAATCTTCTATAGACAGGAAAATAATGAAATCTAACTATAGTGTAAAATTAACTTGGAGTTGAACGGCATTGGGAGTGTCACTATTCATCTTAGCGACCCCGAATACTATGGATTTCACACTAATATCGGTCGTTTTTGATTATTTTTACATGTCACCCCTTCCCACCCCCACCCCCCTAGGGGTGCCAGGGGTGTCTTACCCCCACAGTATTTCTTTCCAGACTGCAAGTGATATGTGTACCAAGTTTGGTTGAAATCGCTCCAGGCGTTCGAGAGTTATGACGGAACAAACATACACACACATACATCCATTTATATATAGGATAATGATTATGATAATAATAATAAATTTGGATTAAAATTGGTTTATTTTTAATAACTTATAATAGTTTATTATTGTAAAAGGACAATTATAACCGCGGTAATAATAATTATTGTCATTATTATTTCTACTAATCAAGTTTTATCATTGGCGTGCCCTCCTGTACCTATTTCTGGTGACGCCTTGCTGATAAGGGATGAGCCTCCCCCACCCCCGAAATAAAATCCTGGCTACGGGTCTGGTTAGCATTGTATGCAAGTAGCTCGACCGAAGACTGGAGTTCCAGGAACACCTTTGCGGTAAGTCCCCGGTCAACTCGACGGTCAACTTTCACCAAGACTATGTGCTCGTTCCTCCTAGTGTTGCCAACCATTTGTAGGCAAGGTTCCCAAATGTCAGTGTGCTAGTTAATTTGGTTGGCAAAGTGAAAACCAGCAATGCTATTCGAATATCTACGCTGTACCTGCACAGTGGCGGCTTCAGCCTTTCCAGTGTGTTCGTGGGTCAGAGTCAGAGATGTGGGTCTTTATATCGCGCGCGTGCGTGTATGTATTCATACTGTTATTGCATGAATCATACAAGGATTTATTAACCAATAATTGGATCAAAGAAGAGATTGTGTAAATTCAAATGGTGAATGTAACTTATTAAATTTTAGCGGCTGACTATAATAACCTACGTTAAAACCTTCAGACTGTTTGCGCCAAGAATGACTCGTCGCGTCGTGACGGATTCGGTGTGCGGCTGATCTTAGAGCAGTGTTTCACACCCAGAGGTGCTAACTTAAGATTCTTTGGGGGTGGGGGGAGCAAAGTAAATTTTGGGGGGCATAAACAATACTTTGTATATGTAAATATACATAAAATATGTCCTTCTACGTGAATTTTGGGTAGCAGAAATGCCTTACCCCCCCCCCCTCCAAAGTCGGAGCCTATGTTCGCAACTTTACCCGCGGCCCGGTAAATTCGTTTTTTTTAAACGCAATGCCCTGATCCCAATAATTTCACTCGTAAATATATTTATGATTTTTTAAAACTTTAATTAATATGTACCCTTGAAATTTAATGTTTATAAATAAATTATGGCATAATCATAGAGAGTATTAGTTCGATTATGTCTAGGATTGTTGACAAAATATAAAATTTGGTTTAAATTAGTTGACGACTGGATCTAATGGTATCTTTTAGGTTCCCCTGGCCAAAATCATTAAATTAATTTGGTAAGTGCTGATTTTTATTGGAATGATCCTTTTCGGACACCGAAAAATTTGAATTCATCAGAATATATCTACTTCCATATATTTGTTAACGAAAATTGCTACGCAAACTAAATTCACTGTGGTGCCCGTCCGTCAATATCCAAATTTGGAATCTGAAAGCAACGTCCGCTGGTTACATCGTTTGATTACTCACTGACACGAAAGCATTTTCTGTTATCTCAGTGAAGGCCCAAACGAAAGACTGTTTTTCCAGCTTGTTGCCAGCTCGGGCTGCAAGTCGGTTTATCCTTCAGGCCCCAACCCGAGAACGGCCCTGCGGTTGTATTTCAAATTTGAAGGCTGCACTGGTAACAGTGCCCTCTCAGCGGCTTTGAATCCTCACCAGCAGGGCCGGCGGAAACAGGGGCGGGGGGCGAACCGTGCCACCGCCCAGAGCGGCAAAATTTGAAGAGAAGGAAAAAAAAAGTAAGCCTATTGAAAACTTGAAAGTTTTAATATTATATTATATTATATAACTTGTATTATATTATCTAACTTGGAAGTTAATACATGCCAACCCACCGTTTTGAAGGAACATATCAGTAGTGTCACTTGAAAACCACCGAGTGTCACACGGTGGGAAAGCAGATTCCGTGCCTTAACTCCGTTGAGATATCAAATGAGAGAGGTCTGTGATGGGCTCCTTCAAATAAGTGGCGATAAATACAATAGAACTGTCCAAATGGTCGCACATGAGGCTCAGTGTATTGCAAACCAGTTTCGTTGCTTTACATTCCTTTGTTCACTAGTTATCTGGTATGACTTTTAACTCCACATAATGTAATGAGCAAATGTCTTCAAAACATTAATCTACGATGTGTTAGATGCTGTTAGATGATTCTTTGCAAACATATCAGAGCTTTGAAATAAGCAGGCGTGATGAAAAATTTCAAAGTTTCTTAGACGCCACTTGGCAGCCTGGCAGGGCCTCTCCTTCCACTCGTGGAGGCGTCGGGGGCGGCGACCTGTGACCCCCGGTTGATGAGAAAGAATTGGCATCGAATTTAGATATAGATGACGCAAGGATGGGCAACACTGTACAGGGCCGAAATCGAAAGAAGAAGCAGTTTCAGTATGATCAAACTGTTGAAGATCCACAAAATCGGTACAAAGCTGATTTTTATTACCAGGTCCTAGACGATTATTTTAGCTCTAAGAGAAAGATTTGAGCAGCTTAAACATCATAGTGAATTTTCAATTTATTTTATGATATTAGTAAGCATAATGACATGTCATCTGATCGTTTGTCTGAAAAGTGTAGAAAACTTGTCGGAATGCTAACACATAAAGGTTACCGAATTAAAATATGAACTAAAAGTGTTTTAGGATATAATAAAACAATTACACCAAAGGAGACCTTAAACTGATAAAGGGTCATGATTTTGCACCTAATGTGAGTGTAGAACTTCGAATTTATTAACTTTGTAGGTAACCATGGCAAGTGGCGAACAAAGGTTTTTTTTTGGAAATTAAGGCTAATAAAATACTATATTCGGTCAGTCATGTCTGAAACACGCTTGTTTCCATTTTATGTTAGATAACATTAGGCCTATACGAAAAAGAATATTACATGCAAAAGTAAAGTTCCCTGTGCATATAGAACCATGTCATGAAGGCACATTTAGTGGATGTGGGGGCAGGGCCACACACATTCTCGATCTCTGACATTTTGGAGGTAATGTGATCAGCACCACTCTCCGGCCGCCTTTACCTTCCAGGGTTTCCCCCAGACACCCATTAATTTGAGGCTGGGTGAACCCCAGAGCCGCTTTATGCGGGGACGACGTAGGAAAGAATTCAGACCTTAGATCACGTACGCGGGAGATCCGAGAATATTACATGTAATTCTTGTAAAAATCCAATCATATATCACAGACCTACAACGGTAAACATATGAAGTCAATCCTTCATTTCTTTCCGAATACTTGTTACATTGAAAATACGTATGAGAGAGAGAGAGAGAGAGAGAGAGAGAGAGAGAGAGAGAGAGAGAGAGAGTTTTCTTAAAATATAATAATAATATAAAATTAGTGTCGCATTTTTTAAAGTTTAACTGTGGTCGAGCGAGATATCATTTTGTTCTTAATAGTATTGAAATAGCGTATTGTTTATTTTATAGTTTGATGTTTTACTTAGAAATATATTGAGTTTCGATTTCCCGTTGCTGCGTAATGACGGGGGGGGGGGGGGGGGCTTTCGAAAGAGTGCAGCATCTTCCGCCACCGCCCAGTGCGGCAAAAGGACTAGCTCCGGCCCTATTCACCAGCACAGGCGAGAAGGAATTTCCTCTTTATCGCTGATCAACCCCGAACGAAAGGCCATCTTTCCAGGTGGTTGCCAGATCGGGCTGCAAATCGCAGACTTCAGGCGAACCTCTCGCGGCCCGGTATAATTGACTCTAGAGCCCGATACCTAGCCGCGGCCCGGCTGTTGAGAAACACTTGAGAGAAAGAGCCACGCGAGTTTCACACCGAATTGACAACCGACAAGAGCTTCAGTCTAGAAAAACATTCACTGCGCATGCGCTACCAACAGGCCGAATGGACACGATGCACGATATTGAGAAAACGCCACAGCCAGAGCTACACGTCCAGCTTATCGTATCACTCCGGTACGAAATGTTGCATTTATTTCTAACCGTTTGTTTCCAATTGATAACGTGTCGCTTTGGCCCGAAAGCTCTGTAATGCTGAAAAATATGCTTACCAATCCTTACGATTGGCAAAGCTCGTTCTCACCTTTCACCGCTCGACTGCCTTGACCTGTGCATACCTGGAGAATTGACAGAGTGACCTAAAGACCTTGAAGGTCTTCGATGCGACGCAGCGACCTTCCCTTTGGGTTTTAGGACGGAAGTAGAGTGTCGCCCAAAGGTCAAAGGTAAAAGTAAAGTTGTCTCTCTGCGTTGGACCTTGCCACGAACAAAAGAATGTGCTCCAAAGACTATGAACAGGGACGGTCACAGACCATTGATAAAAATTGAATAATAATTATCATCATGGTTATGATTGTTATTATAAGATAATAACTATTATAAACTAATAGAAATTAATCACTTTTAATTCGAATTTATTATTAGTGTTATTATTATATTCCTGGAAAGACTCTTCTATTCAATCTACCACATGAATGAATATGCTTATACTCTGTGTCGGGAGTCTCTGGAGCAAGCGAACGAAAACGATTCTCTGCGCAAGTAGTGACTCGACAGAGCTCGACCAATGAGCGCGTGAGAGGGAAAGATGAAAGGGGCAATACAACTGCAGCTACCAGCTGCACCGGACACTGCTTCGCTCCGCCCAATTGCTGTCTTCCCTTATGTACTTTTAGATGTATCGATGAATTTACATAGGGGATTTGCCACTCCGCAAGCGGGTTAAAGGGAAATTCTTCGCTTCCGAATTTATACTATGTGGGGCTTTGACGACGCTGAAAGTAATTTTCTGTATTGTTAATGTTTCGTGCATTAAGTTAGAACGTATCTTATCGTCGTAATGTCCATGGCAATCCCGAAGGTTAGTACTTATACTTTATTGGGGACATAAAAAGAAGTCCAGAACATTACAAGCCCGGTGATAACAGACAGAACATTTGACTTCAAGGTCAGAGGGAACACGCACATCTACTGAACACAATAACATACCAACTTGAAAAGTACCAGGAACTTTCTTCCCAGAAAAAAAAGTGCTGGGCGTATAAATTATTAACAGGGAACGGGTTTATATATAGTTAAAATGTGCTAAATATGTAAATATATATTTAGTTATTTTCACCAAAATATGGAGTTAAATATTGTAATGCTCTATTTCTCTTCTGCGGAGTAACCTGCCTTCGCTCGACCTGTTACTTGTCTTCGTTACTTCCCCAGGCAAAATAATTAGAAAAACAAATAAAAAAACTAACAATAACGGTTCAATCGAATTAAAGACATAGAATAACTACCTTATTCATTACCATGGATATTAGGGAAAACTCCGTTCTTTAATTCTTGAATGATAGATCAGACGTTCTGTTTAAAAATATATAATAGACTATTTATTTCGTTGCTTAAATATGCACAAAGAATTACATATGAAATAACCCCCACACATAGGCGACTCCATGCGGCTTGGGGAGCTCGAGCCCCCCCCCCCCCAATGTTAATGATGTGGGGCAGAGACCCTCAAATAATTTTGCTTAAGAGGATCTAATGTATTATTTTGCTTCTCTTGTAAAGTTTACTCTGAATTGGGCAACATGAACTTAACTTTAAATACACATTTGAAATGTTCTAGACCGTCAACTTTGGGGGGGCTGAGACCGCTAAACCATCAACTTTGGGGGGGGGTATGACCGGAGACAGCAAAACACATGACTTATTACTATATAATTATGAGTATTGTTAATATTTTTACTAAAAAGAGTTTCAAAATAACGAGGTGATATGACAATTATACCAGTATGTTGTTTAGTGAATTCTGAACAATTTGAGGTCGTAAACACGACTTTCAGGCAATATTGATATGTACGATATTTAGTTATCCTCGAAATATCTTCCTCTAGTACAAAGAATAAGGGGAAAATAATTCTAAAGTCGTTGAGTTTATTTAACACTGGCTTGCAGTAAAGTACGCAAGGAAAGCTTATGAAAAGTCTGTATTGCGAAAGCGGGAACGGCTATGATCAAAGATTATTGCTAAAGCACAGCGTGCTATGTGTTTTTTTATTATTGTAAAATTAAATTTAAAAAGTAACATATTGTAGCAAGAACAAAAAAGTAAAACTAATTTTCCTGCGATTTGTGTTAGCATTTATGTAAACATTTAAGTAAAACTGTTAAATATTGTAAATATTAGTTATTTTTATGGGTACGTCAACACTAAGGTTATTTGCGCCCGTCACATGTCCTTTCTTAACAAGTCTATTGCGGACATTAAAACACACCCATGCCCTCGCCGAGACTCGAACCCGAGACCTCCAGATCAAAGCGAGTTGGGTCGACCACCCAATACGTTCGGCTACCGAGGCCGGCATAAAACTGTTATGTTGGCCTCTTAATGTAAATACATAGCCTACTTTTAAATAAAAATGTTAATTGTTATCTAAAAAACAAATGAGCAGACAGAAGACATAAAGAGAGTTTGAAACATTTTCTAAAAGTTTCTCATGTTACATTTAATTTGCATGAGGAATATAATAGCTGCTTAAAAACTGGTATACGAAGACGTAATTTTTATTTTTAAAAAAGGGAGGCAGTGAGTCATTCATTCATTTATTTCAGTGATCAGAGCCCCCTCAATAATTTTGACAAGTTGGCGCCCCTGCCCCCACATAAAAAATGACATGATCCTCTTTAATTGAAACACTGTAATATGTATATGAGAGGTTCGTACGCTGCCCTAGACCAGCACTACTAGTAAAAAATGTATCTAGCTTGTCACTAGCATACATGACATGTTTCTGTAATTCCCTCCCTTTCTTGATTATAATGAAAATTGCCACGCAAAAATAAAATAAACTTTAATGAAATTACAACAATTAATTATGCGCTGTTCTTGAAAATATATAAAAACAAATCTGATACGATTCTTTTTCCACCCTGTAACCCAAGATTAAATAAAAACCGGACACCTTGACAGTGTTGAATCTACAAATTGAAACTAATACTTTCGCGCAACAAAGTACTTGGCTTGTTACCAACGGATAGACATATTCTTGTAATAAACGTGTCCCTTAATTCCTTCAGATACGACGTTTCTCTAAGAATAATAGGGTAAACTGGGGCGAATAAGGCCGTCATATGAATCGGGCCACTCACAACATAAATCAGTCTTACATGCTATAGAAGTGAGGAGGCGAAGCCGGCGCCACACCGTCGGTCGACTGCGAGTCTGTACAAGTTTATTGCGCAGTTGGATTCCGTGAACTTTGAGTGCTGATTGTGTTGGGCAGCAGTCTTCATCAACAATCGAAGGTAAGTGTTCCTAAATATGGCATATTGTTAATATTTCTGTCATGTATTGATTCTTGTTATGCTTTGTTGTTTTGTTGAAAGTTTAGAACTTTAATTTTCTTAGCTTCAACAAAGACAAAATACAACTTGTCATGACTTCCTTCTTTATCGGAAATGAACCAAAGTAGGGTTTCCCACTCATTTTTCTATATATTACCAGTCAGGGTGAATAGGGCCACTTTTCTGATTAAAATGCTAAATGTATGTAATTAACCTGACGTTGATAAATAAAAATAATGTTCTTTTTTATTTTAGATGGGGAAAAATAGTCGTAAAACACAGCAGAAATGAAGTGAAGCAGAACAGGCAGTGAGAGCAGGAATGAGGCCGAGGAGAGCTGCTGAGTTGTATCACGTTCTACGAACATGTTTGCAGCGGAGGCTTCTTGGTTGTGCAGGTAATGTGAAGCAGATTAAAAAGAAAGGGGGACAAACCTATTTTACGCACCAGCAGGAATTACAGCTTGCATAAAAAGTAAACAAGATGTCACATTGTGGTTTTGGATTAACGCTTATTGATATCAGAAAGTGTGCCTATCGATTTGCAATGATAAACAAAGTAAAACACAAATTCTCACACGAAAATAAAGCAGCTGGTTATGATTGGTTGGCTGGATTTAGACGCAGACATCCAGACATTTCTCTGAGAAAACCCGAGGGCCTTTCTCAGGCAAGAGTGCTAGGACTAAACAAAGATGATGTTCTTGATTATTTCAGTAAATTAGAGAACGTTCTTACAGCACTGCAGCTAATGACAAAGCCTGAATTAATTTATAATTGTGATGAAACTGGTTTGGCACTAAATAATCGGTTAAACCAAAAAATGTTGTGTGATAAAGAATCCAAATATGTGTACGGACAAACAAGTGTACAAAGAGGTGAACTAGTTACTGTTATGGCTAGTGCAAACGCAGTAGGGAACTCCATTCCACCTATGATAATTTTTAAAGGGAAGAAGTATTTTTCATACTAATATGAGGGTGCTCCAAATGGATCTCCGGTTACTATGACAGAGAGTGGTTGGATAAATGAGGGTGCGTTTCTTTCTTGGTTGCATCATTTTGAAAAGAATCGGGTGAAAGGCCCTTGTCTTTTTTTACTTGACGGTCATTCCTCGCACAAATCTCTGGATGCACTGCAATTCTGTGAGGAATACAACATTGAAATGATGGTGTTTCCCAGTCACACAACACAAAGACTTCAGCCACTAGACAGGTAATTTTTTAAACCACTAAAAACATATTTTGACAATGCATGCAACTCATACATGAAACAAACCGACAATGCAAGGAAAATAACCAAACTTAATTTTGGAAAACTTTTCAAAGAAGCATGGCTTCAGGCAGCCACGCCAAAAATTGCAGAGAAAGGTTTCTCATGAACTGGAGTGTTCCCCTTTAATCCAGAGAGTTCGTATACTGGACAGGGTTAGAATTTTTTTGTAATTATCATAAATGAAAATTCCAAATCTAGCATTGCATTAGATATGTTTTCAAGAAATAAGTAAAGACACCTTTAAAAGAGTAATGGTGTGGGTAGGCCCGGCCTCCTGGCCTCATAGGACGCTTCGCCACTGCGCCTTCTGCAAGGTGGCTTTCACCGTCACGTAGGCCAGCTCTGCATAAAAAAGAAGTATCGCTATCACTAAAAAAAATAACATTGAACATACATAAAAACTAATAATAAAAAGGATCTTGTAGTGATTCTATCATTACAATATGGATTTAAAAGTGTAAAAATTTACGTTTTTAATAATACAGGACACTACCTGAGCTATATTGACATTAATTGTAAAACAACAGATAATGAATATAGCAAAATTTTGTTGCAAGCGTTCGAACGTGAATTTCCTTCTGTTCTCTCTTCACATGAATTTATATCGACTAAAACTGCGTTCAATATCATAAGAAGTAATGGGAGTGTATTTCAAATTTGTCGGTTATTCGCAAGAAATTCACCCCACTCTTTCGCTCACACGGGGACATGTAGTTATTGCACGAATATGGAGTATATGTTGAGAAATGTTCTGAAACATGGAAATAATATATAAAACTAACTAAAATATGTGAAATATGAGCCAAACCAAAACCTAATATATGTAAAATTATGGATTATAAAAACTGAATTTTTCGAATCTACATGCCATGATGGGCAAAGATAATACAGAACATAACTCATTTCAGCTTCATATATAAATATGTATTGACATATAAACACGTTCCCTGATTATTAAATATATACAATGGAATTCATTTGCTACTTTTATATAGGCTCTGTCAGATAGCAAGGTTAAACCTTTTTACCAACTGGCTAAAAATGTTAATAAATTACAAAATAGGTTTCATTATGTATAAGTTTTTGTGTAATTTTTGCTTTTCATTAATATAAATTCATTAGATTTCACACTTATATTTGTGTTGCACTTTTGTTTTACTTTTATTGTGCTTATATTGTTATTGCTGCTAATGTATCTTGAAAGAGAAACAATAACACTAAACACTAATGCAACACTAATACACAGAGAGAGAGAGAGATAGGCAGACAAACATTTTGAAGTCAATGCAATTGCTTTTCTTTGTGGTTGTAACAAAAACTCCTCCCCCGGAATTTTTTTTGTAGGACAAGATTGTTGGTGGGGGAAAACCCCTGCTCCTCCCTCCCTCCTCAAGAATATCGCACCCTGATGTGCAGACAGCAAATGTGTGTACACGTCTACCGCACATTTACTGTGTGTAACTGATGCAATCTCTGTCGCTATGGCAACTTCAACGTTTTGTTTGTACACGTGAGCCATTAAAGAGGCAGAAAGCCTGTGCAAGTGTTTACTCTATATACGATTACAAATGGTTACTGGTTTTCAGGAAAGTCCCGAATTTCGTTTCTGCACACTTACTACCGTAAGCGTTCGAGGAGTACATAGGTTCTTGGATTCAGAAGGAAATTTCCCGAAAAATGGAAATTTCAAACCGAACTGAGGCGTGTCTGTATTTCGGAAGCAACCAGAGCTATAAACAGTTCGCGAATTAAACTTTTGCTTTTGGGAGCGAGACTATCCAATGCTGGTATTCGAACCAGGGGCGGACTGGAACATGGGCGAGGAAGGTAGGGGGGGGGGGGCGTGGAACCGGTCCGCCGTCCCACCTTTCAAATTGGCATAGTTCGTTTCAAGTTTCAAAAAAGCACAAAGCTTCTTATTTTTATGCTTAATAATATAAATTAGTTCAGTTAGTTAGTATTCGAACAGAATAACCAAATTGAAAAATGCATTAGCTCGAAAAATTTAGTGTAAAATGCAGGAGCCTGGTTATCCTTTCATATTCTACCATTAACACCAAAGAATATATAGTTTCTCAGTTTTCAAAATTCCAAAAATATGATATTTTATGTTCAAGAGCCGCAATGGTCTAGTCGGTATGGTGTCTGACTGCTGGGGAGACACGGGTTCGTTTCCCGGGGTGGGTGATATAAGGTCTGAATTCTTCCGGCCTTGTCCCCGCATCAAGCGGCTCTGGGGCTTACCCAGCCTCAAAACAATGTGTACCTGGGGTAAAGGCGACCGGAGCGTGGTGCTGACCACATAACCTCCAAAATGGCCGCGATCGAGAATGTGTGGGGCCCTAAATGTGCCTTCATGGAACGGTGTTATGTGCGCGGGGAACATTGCAATTTTAAATTTACCCCCCCCCTCTCATTGCTCCCCCACTTCTCCCTCTCTCCCTCTCTCCCTCTCCTTCGTTGATTACTATTTTTAACCTTAGTTTTAAAAGTTGTTGAAGGACACACATGGTAATCCGGGGTCATTTTAAGGGGTTTTCGCATTGACCACTTTGGGGGCTTCCCGAGTTCTTTACTGCTTTCATTTGAAAATTTTGATTATATCAAAATTTCGGGAGGGTCTGAAGCCCATCAGCTCTCCCCTGCGTACGCCAGTTGTTAAATGAGTTTCCATTAATATCCATTATTTACTCTTTAGATTGACAATGAAATCACTCGGTGAATGTATGCAGCCTGCATTTTTTGTTCATAGATGGCAGCACAGATTTATTAATTTTTGATGGAAACAAAAGTGAAGTAAAGCTGGAAAGTCTATACTTGTTTCATTTTTTTTAATTCACTATGATTGAACCATAAAAGATATGAGATAGTAACAAAACGGGATTGATTTTATACTAATAATTATTCACAATGTAAATTAACTCTTTCATGTAAGTATATATCCACGAATCCTTAAGAATAGTGTAACATAAGCCAATTTTTCTGAAGGGAGACTGGATATTTTGTCTAAGTTCTGTGACGATATCGTTGTTAAATGCTGGAAAATGTGCGTTTCTTTCGTGTTTGTGAAAGGCCAAAAACATGCCAACTTACACTTCCATTTCCAAACATATCGTCCATGGTCAGAAAAAAAGGAGTATCAGTTTTCTAGATTCTTCAGTAGAGCATGCCCTTTCTGTATATCTTGAGGCTTAAGTTTCGCCAAAATTCGTGGATATTTTATCTTCATAACTAGGAGTCGGAAGTTGATGACCTAAAAAATATGTCAAGAAATGACCTATGGAATGACCTTAAAATTCTTAAAAAAATGACCTCGAAATTTTTAAAATGACAAAAAATTATTTTCGCTCTGAAAATGAAAGCTTGATTTTTTTTCATAAATTACAAGACAGTAGTTGAATAATTCGATATCACCAGTTCTTTGATGGTTTAAAGGGATAAAAGCAATTAATTGCTATAGTGGAACCACAAGCAAAAAAAAACCTGCGCAGACCCGCGACTCCTGTGCCCCGTCCTCCCGCGAGGAGGTGAGGAGGACCATGCTTCCTTATGGTCTAAGCTGAAGGGAAGAAGGGAAAGGTGCGCGAGGACTTTTCGTCCAAGGTTTTGGCTAGCAAATGCATTTAAAATTTTTGAAACAACAAGATAGGAAGAAAAAAGGCCTAGAAAATGAAGAAAAGTGCAAAATAAAAGTAATGTTTTCTGGTTACTTCAATTACTCTCCTTACTTTATGCATTTCGTGTTTAAATTAACTACAGTTATCTTTGTACGTTCTCTTCTGCTTTCGAAATATTAAAAGAAATACATAATACAATATAAAGGGATTTTATATTACTATTACGACTATTACTATCTTCCATTGCTGATAAATTGTTGTATTTTTTTTCAATAAGAACATAAATTAAAATCTCATGATTAACAATTAATTTGCTCCACATCTACTTAGATTTTTTCAATAAAATCTGCTAACCAACGTGACGTCATATCCCATCAAGGAGTACCCTAATCGACCAACCTGTATGTATCTACCTTGATTACGAGGAGATCTGGCAGCTTGGCCCTCGGTTACCATGGCAAACTGTGCTGCCATCTGTTATCGAAAAATTACCACAAAATTGCCTTTAGTACGGCCTTAACTGAAGGGAAACTGACTGATATCAGGTTTAGCATTGTTTTCAAAGCTCAGAAGAAGAAAAAAATTATTTGTCTTCAACATCCGAGCCGTAGTCATAACCGTTGAGGTTACAGGTACGCAGCTTCGGTCACTTTATACAGGGTGCTTCGAAAGTGACTCCCTACTGAAAAATACTTATAACTTTTGTAAATAGCATCGCATTTGCATGAAACAAAATGTATTGTGATCCTTGAAGTGGTAGAATTTAATTGCTAATTTGTGCTTTCTCCTCATGGCGACAAGAGCAGCCCATAATGACCCGACGTAGGTGCCAAAAGGTGGGGGGGCGAGGACAGTTTACATTTTCTTGGTAGACAATGCTTAGCATTAAGAGGCCATAGTGGGGAGCAGTGGCGGCGATTGGGTTCCAAAACTAGGGAGGCAAGGTGCAAAAAGTGTGGGGGAGGGCAAAGAAGTTTACTTTCCCTTGGTACATCGGGACTGGGCGTACAGTTTAAAATGGGATCAGGACCACTATGTGCCTCCACCGGATATCGAACCCGGGACCCCTTGATTACAAGGCGACGACCCTTGACAATGAGATCTAAACGCCAGCAAATGAATGTTTGATTTTTCTGGGTGGCTGGCTTCTTTGTTTATGTTAGTTGGCGCTATGTGTCAGTACCTTTTGATGAATTTGACTTTTTTCCTTGCAGAAGAGTTGGATCAAAGGATGTAAACCCCTTGCATGGGTACACACTAGGATACAGGCCAAAGAGATGTCGCAAAGCTTCAACAGTGGCGCCACTTGAAGCGTGGTGGTGGAATCCAAACTATCATTCACACTATCGGTAAGTTGTCATTGCTTTGTTTTTAGTTTAACTTTTGTCCCTATATGTTACTTTTGTAATATTACCTTAGCTATTAACCAGCAAAAGGGTGTTGTCGTGTTTTAACCTTTTTGCCCTTACACGTAATTTTCTCCCTAAGCGGGTCTTGTCGATTGATTGATTTGTGTTTATTTTACTTCGCTCTTCTGCCACTTTTGGATAATCGCGATGATGAGGATGATATGATTAAATTGATGATGGGGCACTCACAAAGAACACCCATGAACAAGCCGGAATTCGAACCCGGGACCTCTGGCGTTGTGGCTATGCTAACCACGAGTGGGATCGACTGATTAGAAATTGACATCTTTCATTTCAAAATTTCGAAAAATAAAAAAGGCCTTAGATATAGTTTTGAGTTTAAGTAGAGGAAGATGATCAAAACTTCACGTTTAGTATTCTACCACTTAATTCAAAGAACAGATGTTTATATTGTTTAAAAAAATAAGAAAAAAAATGTGATACGACACACGAGGTAAACTTACAACTATAATGTCTCCGACTCCATGGGGATTGGGGGGAGGCTCGAGCCCCCCCCCCCCCCCCCCAATGTAAACGATGTGGGGGCAGAGCCCCCCAAATAATTTTCCTTAAGAGGATCTAATATATTATTTTGCTTCTCTTGTAAAGTTTACACTGAATTGTGCCACATGAACTTAACTTTAAATACACATTTGAAATGTTCTAGACCATCAACTTTGGGGGGCTGAGACCGCTAAACCATCAACTTTGGGGGGGGGCTATAACCGGAGGCAGCAAAACACATGACTTATATATACTTATATATAATTATTATTTACTATTATACATATATTAATCAGACACACAATTAATTTAGCCAACGACTTGCTAAAGACTGTTTGGGAATCCCCCAAAAGAATGCAAATACTTAGGAATATTTTTGATGTGAATGAGAAGACTGCCCATACTGGACTGCGACCACTTTGCCCTCGTCGGTGGACGTTGGTAGCCTCCAGTAATCTAATCTGTGCTCCAGTATGCAACAGATCTTAAGGAACTATGAAAACCTTCTCAATTTTTTTTGAGAAATTTTCTGAAGAAGATTCTACTGACACAGCATTGAAATGTGCTGGATACCTGGAGAGAATGCTTCACTTCAAGACATTTTTCTTTCTCTCCCTCTACTGCCATGTGATGGGTCCAATAGAAGAGATAAACTGTAAAATTCAGTTTCTACGCATTGGTGCTACAGAAGTGGAATCAAAACTAAAATACTTGACTGACATCTTTCAAGAAAAGCGAATGGGTTTTGAGCAGTTCTGGCAGAAATGCACAGAGGGCAAACCCAGCCTCGTTGATGAGCCAGAATTGCTCCGGCAATGTCACGTCCCTAAGAGACTTGAAAATCCTGATGCTGCCAAACATCACACGTTCTACACTCCAAAATAGCATTATAAATCAATATACACTGACGTCTGTGACACAGCAAAATCATGTGTTAAACAAGGACATGAATCTACAGGACTACAAAAAGTAACAGCCGTAGAGAAAGAATGCATCTCAGCTGTGAACAGTTGCACAACAAACTTTCAGCAAATGCGAGAATTCTTTCGCCAAGATTTGGATGCCGATAGGCTCTCCTTACACATGTCCATGCTTGGTGATATCGCCAAACAGAAGAAAGTGGTTCTAACTACCACGCGTGACACAAGGAAGTTTCTTTTGGAACACAACACCCTCCAGGAGCTTCTGCCTGAAGTTGCTAAATTCATGATGGTCCTCCGCACTGTGCCAGTGACGACAGCCACAGCCGAAAGGTCATTCAGTGCTATTCGCCGACTAAATACATATTTGAGATCTACAATGGGGCAGAAGAGACTAAGCAGCTTAGCGGTACTCCACATACATCAAACTCTGCTTGATAATTTGGACCTGAGACCGCTCGTTAATGAGTTCATAAAGAAATAACCCAGTGCATAGAACAACTTTTGCTTTATTTTTAAATCATGTTCATATGTATTTGTTGTGTATGTCACTTTATATCTTAGTGTACATGCTATTTGTTTTATTATTGCAAAATTAAATTTAAAAAAGTAAAATATTGTAGCAAAAACAAAAAAGTAAAACTATTTTCCTGCGATTTGTGTTAGCAATTATGTAAATAATTAAATAAAACTTAAATATTGTAAATATTCGTTATTTTGTGGGTACGTCAACACTAAGGTTATTTTCAACCCGTCACATGTCTGTTGCGGACATTAAAACACACCCATACCCATACCCTCGAATACGAGACCTCTGGATCAAAGCGAGTTGAGTCGACCACCCAACACGCTCGGCTACCGAGGCGGCATAAAACTGTCAGGTTGGTCTCGTAATGTACATTAAATACATACTTTTCAATAAAAATGATAATGATATAAAAAAATGAGCAGACTCAAAAGACATAGAGAGACTTTGAAACATTTTCTAAACGTTTTTCACGTTACATTTCATTTGCATGAGGAATATAATAGGTGCTTAAAAACTCTAAAAACTCCTATACGAAGACGTAATTTTTATTTTTTAAAAAAAGAGGAAGTGAGTCATTCATTCATTTATTTCAGTGATCAGAGCCCCCCAATAATTTTGACAAGTCGGCGCCCCTGATGTCTCCTAAACTTTCAGAAACTTTTCTTTAGCGAAGTGAATAAGAGTCATGAACCAAATAGAACGACTACGAATTTCAGTATGTTTACGATAGAATATGTAAAAGGTAAAGAAAAACAGTTGTGCAGCATAAACACTCACCTGTTGAGTTAGTTCATTTTAAAGTTCACTTTACGCACAGAAAGGCTGATTGTGATTGGGTCTATTTCTTATAAAGTGGGATCCGAACCACTATGTGCCTCTGCCGTATATCGAATCCGCGACACCTTGAATAAAAAGGCGACGAAGTTACCACTACACCATCAGGACACTGACGTACACGCAGGACTTTTTTTTCAGGAGGGGCTGGAATTATGAAGGTGGATAGTGCACTCACCTCAGTTAGTACTCCGGCAACTTGTTTCTTTATACAGCATATTTGCAGAAGATAAAATTAAAACTACAAGTGTATCAATATACCCCTTACTACTAACTTCGTGGTCCGTACGTAGCTTGTTTCTAGGGGGACGGTATACACAATAACATAGTTTATACATTTCGAACTTTCCACTCTCAAAAATAGCATTCGGGGGTCATTTTAGGAGAGGGGGTAAATTTACCACTCTTTTTTTTTCGAGTTCTTCACTGCTTTTATTTGAAAATGTTGATTTTCTCAAAAATTTCGGAAGGGGTTATAGTCCCATCAGCCCCCTCTGCGAAAGTCAATTCATCGGGAAGCCTCACTCATCTGTTGTGAATGGATTCACAATAAAATAATAATTTACTATTAATAATTTGTATTTGATTAGCGAAATCATGGGAATCAAATAAATAATCTGAAATTTGAGCTACAAGAATAAAATTCGAGTGAAAAGTAGGCCTCCCCGATGGGGCAGTGGTAGCGTCGTCGCCTTGTAATCAAGGGGTCCCGGGTTCGATACCCGGTGGAAGTACACATTGGTTCGGATCCCACTTTAAACTGTAGGTCCAGTCCCGATTAGCCTTACTGTGCATAAAGTGGACTTCAAACACCAAATCAATCAATCAGTGGAGTGAAAAGCATACTGAATAGCCCAGTAGCGTAACTAACAAGCTCTGCACCCCCCTCCGTAACTTACAGTTGTGCCCTCCTATCCTTTTTGTTAAAAAAAAACCTTTATTTTCTAAAATATTAAATCACTTCTGCATTTATATTAGGTATTTACAAATATGAAAATACATGTATGTAATTTGAATCTATTTAAAAACTGGTACGAAAGGTTTCAAAAGACAAACTAAAAAATTGTGTTACAATTACAAATGAAAATGCACTTTTACTACAAAAATTACGATATTGTTAAATGTCCATTATAACAGTCCTCTGTGTTTATTGATGGAAGCAAATTCTTGTGGTAGTTTCGTCAAGTCCAGTTTTCGAGCACGATCGCTTTCAATGCTTAGCAGCGTTCTTCTTATGATTTCAGTTGATTCTACATTCGGAAATAAAACAATTTCTGTAGCTATGTATCTTGTTCATATTTCTCCGAGAAATTTGTAGCAGACTCCCCTACAACAACTACAAAACAGTGGCGACTCGTGGAATTTTTGGGGTGGAGGAAGTTATGGCAAACAGACCGAGGAAAGTTTTCGGAAATGCGTTCAATTACAAAGTGACATGTATCGCCTATACTTGGATTAGCCATTGGATTTGTAATGTTAGTTGCAGGCCCTCCCTGCCTGTCATGTGTGGATTAAGAACAGCTTTGCCAATACCAACCTCCTGATAAGAAAAGGCGCTGTTTCAAGTCATAAATTACGCTAAATGTGATAAAATTATGCTAGGGTTTATTATTATTATACAATTATTATTAATTTAATATTATCACTTTCTGATGACTGTAGTAGTTTTAAGTTCAATTTTATTTTGCTATTTTGGAGTTGCGAACTGCCTTATTGATTAATTTATTGTAGTTAAGCAACGTTAGGAATTTCGACCATTCAAAAGAAAAAGAATGGGTTAGCATAGTGCTTGAAAAAGTTGAAGAAATGGTAACGGCGTCCATTTGTTTTATTTGTGACCTCCAACTTTCTACCGATTTCCTTTTATGAAATGCTCCTCCCTTGTTAAATCGGGGAGGATAAAAAAAATGAAAACAAGATGATGATCAGGGTCTGAAAAAGCTTGTCCCTTGATCGGCATACTTCCTTTTGTTTGAAACAAGTCCGCTAGAGAAGTACAATACAAGATCTGGAGATTTTCTTAAAAATAAATATTTCCTCAAGATATCTTCATTAGAATTCAATTTATCTGTTTCCCAAGGACGCCCGTTTTTGAGATGATGCAGGATTTTGCATTATGCCAAATACAGAGTGCTAGGTGGCAACGAAGTTCAAATTTTTCTAGGTTTAGAACAATTATGTTAGAGTTGGCATCACTGTTGAGGAACCCAAGGGATCTTCCTCGCGGACCGCATAACTGGGCAACCTCCCGCATACCCCTGACCTTCCTTGCACTGCCCCTCACCCATCTGCTTGTAGGATGACGAGAAAGGTTCCTCAGCGGAAGGCAAAGACGGCCGTCTTCACGTCTTTGGGCAACAGATCGAGTGGGTGATAGCTAGCCCATTGACTCTTGACAGTCGAGTAGCGAACCTTGATTGCGCTCAAAATTTTATAACGCTCATTAAGCTCTTAAAAAGTAGAAAACTGGAAATAAGTATAAATGAAACTGTAGGAAGTTCCTCACTTCCTACATGGAGGAATCGCCACTGCTACAAAATCAACTTAACAACAGCACCACCAAACCTTGCTTAAACGTGGGCGGTAAGTAGGGAACGGAGGGGTGAAAACGTATCCAGCACATTTCCTTGCCTGTCGTCTACCCTTCGGCGACGTAAGCTATGACTATTCAGCTAATGAAGGTTTTCTTCTAACTTGCAAATTCACTTTCTACTTTTCTAGTGATTAACATTTTCTGTTTGCAGTTTTAGGGCCATAAAAATAAAATGTGTTCGGTTGAAAATATATTTTAACGCCTAAAGGAAAACTTTTGTGAACTATCGGTCTTTTTTAATTTTTCATTCTTACTGCGCCCCCGAAGCTCGTGCGCCGCAGGGGTTGCGGCAGTGGCGGCTCGTGGTCTGACTTTATGGGTGTGCACTTCAGACTCGTGTCCAGAAGAAGTGTTATTTAACCCCTCTCAAATACTTGCACCCGTTTTTGGGTACATTATGATGCTAAATGTATTGGCAACCCAAGTTATGACCACTTTTTACTGAAAATGAGGCTATGGAAGAGTTTTATTTCATGAAAAATATTAATATATGTAAATTGGAAATACTTCGGTGAATTTTCCGTCGATCACGAGAAGAGCGATATTATTGGGTATAGATAATTCAACATTCGAAAACCTGACAAAATCACTATAAACATAGAAATATCGATCTGTAGGTATTAAATAAACATATACCTACAATAAACGTGTTCTTGAACAGTATTAAAGTATTTTTAAATTACGGCTATTATTTTTCGTCATTAAAACCGTAAATATATAACATGATTATGATTTATTTTGGAGGAAGGTGGGAAGTAGGAGGATCAGGGTAGAAAGTAGAGGGTGCCAAAATTCTACCTCGCCCGGATGAAAATTTTATCTCGAGCCACTCCTGTAAACAAGGTAGCAGATCCAACGACCACATGCACAAAATCAGTTGTAATCTATCTAGCAGTGTTTACTTCTAATGACCGACAGAAGCAAGCGAAATCAAGACAATAATAAATATTAAGGACAATAACAGTACTCACTCAGTCCACTCCACACTGCCCCCTTCGTAGTTCAAACTTTTCCTTTCTCTTCCACCGTATCCGTATTATTACTGCAGTCGCTACACGCTTTGTAGCTAACTTCCCTCCAAAAATTCATCAACGTTAAATATTACGTCTCTACTTTCGCTATGTACAGTTTTTCCTTTCATTATGAAAGTAAACACTTTCCACTGAAACAGGAAGGAGCTTTTGAGAGTGGAAAAATTTAGCAACGCACGAGCAGGCACAGCTGACCGATCCACGATTCCCCTTCGCGGGTTGATATGATAATTCGACTACAGCGGCACAAGGGCAGTTTATTTTGACAAGCTACACTAAGCAAAGACAATGCAAGACATTGTTTAAAGCACGCGTTTCGCTTTCAGTTGCCCCCCCCCCCCCATTCCGTCTTCCATTCTTTCTTTCCCTTTCATGCTGGGGACAGTGTGGGCGAAGATACCATAAAAATTCCCTTTTCAAAAAACAAAAAAAATATCCCTCGATTTACGACGATCTGTGGGTTGCCTCTACTCCGCTACACGATCTCAAATGGAACGGGATTGCAACACTGCTGTATCGTGAACACAACGCTAGCAGTGTGCGTGAAGCCCATAATACCGCGATCTAGAGGAGTGAATCTCTTCTCTTTTCTTGCGTGCTGCAAACAGCGGCAAACGAGCACAGGGCGACTTGTGTTCCGAGCGAACGTATCTCAGCGGCAGGCGCTGGTAATGCGAACCCGATGGGGCGATTGGGCTTCGGAACGTCTGATATTTTGAAGGAGATAGTGTCCAGTGAATAAGCATAACAAAAATTAATTGCATTGCAGATTTATTTGGGTGTGCACGTGCGAATATGCGAATAGTCAGAAGCCAATACTGGGTTGCGGGGTGTTATTTACGCCGAATACTACCCGAAGAAAGTTTCCCGTATGACTCCCAATGGATATCGCGTGATCTATTGATATACCTACATTGTAGTGTGCGTCGTAATCTACTCATAAATTCAGCACTAACTCTTCTTTTTCAGTGTAATTGCATCATGCGTATTGTTTTTTAGGTTTCTCTTATCAGGATAGAGATGTGAAAGCGATAACCATCTGTATAACCGGAACAATAACGAACAAAGACTTAAGTTCGCGTGACCTTCGTATTCTATTGTTAGAGCAACACTTGCTCAAGTGAAGTTTTAAAAGATAAATGATTTTACGCAACCGTACTGTGTAGTGAGCCAGGAAAGGCTGCGAATGTAGTTGGACACTGGTCGGAAACACTAGCGTCCCCAAGATTTTTTTCGGAAGGGAAAGTGGATATACCTGATTTCAAGGTAGAGATGAGATAAACTATTAGCTATTTTGCAATTTCGCTTTATTAACCTTCATTATAAAAGTTGTTCAAAGACAAAAATTGTTGTCGGAGGTAATTTTAAGGGGAGTTTGCATTTACCACTCTGTTTTTTTTTTTTCTGAACTCTATACTGCATTCATTTGAAAATTTGATTTTCTCAAAATTTCGGGACACACTTTAACCCCATCAGCTCCCCATTGCGTACGCCAGTGGCGACAAATGGATATTGTTCGGAATATCATTCAACATATTGTTGAACGGTATCCTCAGCGTGTGTAAATACGTTATCTTGTGGAACATCGTGCACATTTCTTTTCGGCAACTGTAGGCCGTTTTCTGAATGACTTGTGGGCTGGGATAATTTGCGACTTCTTATTTTTATCATGGAACGACGGGGTAGGGCAATATTCTGTGGAAAAGGACAAAAAAAGACGACTTATTGCATACGACTGACTGCACTTAACGACTTTTAGTTTCAACTTCCACCTGCAATGCCTGGCCTTGGGGAAAAGAGGTAAGTTAACTTCTCAGCTTTACTTTCAGCATTAAATTTGGCTAATTTTTGTTTCTTCATGAGTCAATGCGACAAAAGTGAGAAATAGTGTTGGGGGCAGGTGACACCGGCTAATTTTTAATGCCTTGGTAAATGTGCGATAACGCCCGGAAACCTTTCACTCGTAGCCCCAAAAACCATCCACGGATAGCCCCACAAACCATTCACACAAGGTTAGGTTAGGCCTGTTAGGTTAGGTTCCATTAGCACTCAATTCACCCCTAAATTCATCGAAAAAAGAAGGCGCGGCGAACATAGTTAAAAATACGTCCGAACTATTGCAAACGACAAAATCGCCACTTCAAACGGCTGTAGAGTCGTAAATACTTCTTTCCGCGCTCCAATGTTTTTTTATTCAGAAATAGGATCACATAACCTTCATAATGAAAGAAAAAAAAATTCAAAATTCGAGGGTGTAGAATAGGGTACCCGACCCTATTGTTCTAAAGAGTAAAACTAGGGTTCGAAATCATTCAAGATTGGTTGGAGGGGGGATGACCTAGTTACACACACACACACACACACACACACACACACACACACACACACGAATTATTATATAGGGCCTCCCCGATGGCGCAGTGGTAACGTCTTCGCCTTGTAATCAAGGGGTCCCGGGTTCGATACCCGGTGGAGGCACAAGTGGTTCGGATCCCACTTTAAACTGTAGGTCCAGTCCCGATTAGCCTTACTGTGCATAAAGTGGACTTAAAATAACAAATCAAATCAAATTATTATATGATATACATATTATGTTATTACATATACATATAAGTAAATTAATAAATGTTTCAACATATAATATTAAATATATATAAAGATAGTCACTTATCTAGTATTTGTTCGCATATAACACCTTTACCAGTTGGTTAAAAATGTCAATATATTACAAAATAGTTGAAATGGTTTCATGGAGTATAAGTTTTGTGTAATTTTTACTTTCTATTAATAATAGATTAATAGTAGATCAATAAGATTTCATGTTTATACATATTTGTCTCGAATGTTGTTTTAATTTGATTGCGTAAATCTGTTGTGTGTCTCTTGAAAGAAAAATATTTCCTTAACAAAAATTTCTGTTCTGAATTTTTTGGGCTCGTGCGACGAATCAAAGTACCATTGATGATTGGGAGACAATCGAATGTGAACATAATGATTCAGTTTTGTGATTCGGATTGTTCAGAAAACAATATTTAATGTAAAGTTTATTTTTGAAGTCCACTTTATGCACAAATAGGCTAATCGGAACTGGACTTACAGTATAAAGTGGGATCCGAACCACTATGCGCCTCCAGGTTATTGTACTCGGGATCCTTTGATTACAAGGGGTGTAATATGAGGCAATTATAATCAGATAGGCCGTTCAGTGGCGCCTCTACTGTGAAGAAGCAAAACTGATTCAGATAAATCAATAAGTTAGGTCTGAATAATCAACACTGCTAGTAAACAAACTTCTTTATGAATTACGGAAATAATTCATTTAAAGGATAATATATTTTAATTAGCAAGTTATTAGAATATTTAAAACTTTAGCAATATTCCCCTGATCAACATTGTAAGTACCCAAAAGCTTCCGAGACCCAGACTGGTGGAAAGGTTGTCAAGTATTATAGGTCTAGGTTGCTTTCATTCCAACTTGTTTCACGTGATACCGTATATATTATTCCAAAGCAATTTTTATCACAATAAATTCCAGACATTTGTCAATTTTAAGCCGCAAAAAATCAGGCTGATGATCAAATAGCAGCTATCGTATTATTATGCTAACTTTCTATGAGTATCTATCATTTATGGTCTGAAATACGCAACACTATCACCTTATCATTAATCCAAGTTGCGCGTCTTACATCATTGCTGCTCTGATACTAAATATCTGTGTTTGTGTATCGATTGTCAAGTGTTCAACGAAAATAACAACCGTTCAGATGCTCATAACTTCACATATTTTACACAAGTTTGGAAATTTGAAGGATAAGTAAGTTCTAATAATTGATGGACGTAATTATCTATTGGTTACAGAGTGCATTGTGTGAAAGCCAATATTTTCACATAATTTGATTTGTGAATGTTTGTACACAAAGATATTCCTAGTTCTTCAGCCATTTTGATTTTGTTGTGTGGTCGATGTTAAGAAGTATTGCATGAGAGAAGGTGTTGAGTATGGATTCCACGGCCAAAATTGATGCACTTAAAGACCAAGTTACTGTTTGGAATTACATCCAGAACAGTCAAAAAGAACAACGTCCATCGAACACATTTAATACAAGTAATCTTGTGAACTACCTTGGATGGAGATCTCAAAGTGAGAGCCTTCAAAGCTACGCCAATATGCAAGATCAAAATCAGTTTCCTGTTTGTAATACTAATGAAAGAAAGCAGGCATCATTTATGCAGTCAGCAAGAGATTCTTCATCAGAGAGTACAGGCAATGCAAAAAAACCTGAAGTATCCAATGAAACTGTAGTAAAATTGTTGAAATTGGTTGATGGCTTAAATAAAGATAACCAGCAGCTCCAGGTAAGAGGTGAAGATGAAACTGATCGTCAGGGGAACATAATTAAGAAGATTGAAGAGAAATATCTGCAGACTCTGAAAGAAAACGAGGCGTTGAAAGAGCAGCTCAGGAAACTAGTCGAAACAACTTCAGATCACTTCAAAGCTCAAAAACTGAAAGTTGAAAACTTGAAAGTGCAGTATGATCTTCTAGTTGAGAAACTTCGAATAGAAGTCCTGAGCATAAAACGTGAATTCGGCGAGTATGTCTTCGATACTTTCATCCAGGAATGCGTCGATAAAATTGGCAGGTTGAATGGAATCATCAAATTCTTGAGCGAGACTACCGTACCGAAAAGAACATATACAATACAGGTAGTGTCCATGTGGGAGAGCACACTAAAGGTTTTGAGCGATATGAGATGCCAGTTCATGGAGCGGTTATCCATTCAGCAGCAAAGCAGCAACACGTTTCCTGACATAGCTATGCCTCAGATTCCACCTAAACCACCATGTCCTTTGGATAAGTTCATAGACAGCTTACTAGAGGTGCAGAGTAGGCAAGCAGGATTCTTCACAAACCAGTCTGTGGACTACAACTCTGATCGTCCTGGAAACAATGATAGTAATAATCAAGGTACGTACCCGAGTTCAATGCAACAAATAAATTCTTCAACTGTTACACTCTACGGGACGAATTCTGCGGAATCTACATCATGTGGTATGTCAGAGAACAGCAATGCAGTTAGTCATCAAAACAGTATAGAGAGCATGAACAGTATAAAGCCTAAGGAAACAGAAGCAGAAACTCTTGCTAAAACACAAGCAGCAAATTATTATGAAGGCAACACTAGCAAGTTGCAAGCAGATGTAGGTTCAGTTAGCACTCAGGGAACGGGATTTTGCGATTCCAAAACTACCGATGAAACTGCCAAGTATTCAAGATCTCCTGAAGTCAAGACTAACGTGAGGATGAACGTGGCTGACAGACTGAAAATTTCAAGAGACCAGAGCATACGTGCAAGTTCTGTTCACACACCAGAGGGAAAACCATCATCATTTATGAACGGTGAGTTGAAAGATAAACCTGTCCCGAGTTCTGCACCCACGAGCAAAGAATCTTGCAGTGACCTACAATATGCAGCTCTTTTTTCGTACAATCCACAACATAAAGTTGAAGATTTGCCCTCGTTGGTCGATGATGTGCACGACGAAGAGACAAAGGCTTTGGAGGCTTCGAAAGCGAAGAAATTGTCAGGAATTCAGAAATTGGTCGCCCAAATTGCGAAAAGGTTTCCAACGGTGACTGAAAAAGATTTGAAATCTTATGTGAAGCTTGCACGCGAGAGGAACAACAATTCGCTCTCTGGCCTGAGCATGGACAAGATAACAGATATGGTGCAAAATGTCATGATTCAGTTGGGGAAAGCTTGATTATTTTGTTGACGAATAAATCACCAAAATGGTCATTTTCTGATTAAAGATAGTTGCAGTGTGATTTAGAAACATGTTACTTCTTGTTTCACATTAGTCTGAAAAAATCTTGAATTGCACAGTCTTAAATTAGGCCTCAATTGTTGTAACGTATTACATAACAAACTTCTTAACTTCTTCCTTAAATTTTGTAACTGTAATTTTGTTTCTCGTTTGAATTACTTTCATATTTGTGTTCATTACTCTACAGCTGTGAACAATTTTGCATGCTCGATTAAAATTTTGTTTTATGCTTAATTGTGTGTTTTGTGTCAAAAGATAGAACTTTTTCTTGATAATATTCATATATTTGCGTTAAAAACAGACACACAAGATGCGTGTTCTTTTTTAAGATTTTACTTTACACAGATACGAGTTCAATTTATGAAACATATGTAGCAATGTATTAATGGTAATTAATTCATTTGCTAATTCTGTGAAATAAAGTTGTCGCGAAGTGTAATAATTTTACGTGAATGACAAGGAAATAATGACTCATCGCATTTTACCTTCTTTAACGAATCGTTGGTTTATCGTAATTGGAATTTTAGTGTAAATTAACAAATAATGCGTTTATTTAACAAACTCACATGCGGCCACACCATTTCACTAAAAAAGATGTTAGTGAAACGTTAAGGATCCTATAACATTTTCATATAATATAAGAGTCTATGTTATATATAGCCTACATACATACATACCTACACACAAAGAGACAAAAACACACACACGTAGCTATATACATGTGTGTGTTCTGTGTGTCAAGGGCAAACCCAGATTTTATTCCAGGGGTTAAACAACACTCTCACGGACGACAATGCTTTATTTTGAATTATTTGAAAACGGAATAACATTTATTTTACTTTCCACGGAAGAAAACAACAACAAAAAAATAAACGAACAGAATGAAATTTTTCACTACTTATTTTCCAGACCAAAAGCACAGTGAGAAATTATATACAAATTTGTTTGTAGTTGACCTGAAACTCTGGTGGACTTGGTCATACCAGGAATAATATTTAAAACGCTAACGAAGAGGGATTAATTTCTTTATTTAGTTTTAATATTTTTTTTTTAACAAATGAAATAGTAATCTTTCAAATGACCATCATTTTCAACTGTGCAAAATTTTCGCTCTTACAATAACATTTCACAGCACATTTCAAAGAATATCTGGTCCATGGCCTTATATTTCTTCTCGGATATTATTTACATCTTGGATAGTCCTTGGGCTGTTAATGTAGAACGTATCATTAAAATGGCTCCAAAGAAACTAGTGGAAGTGTGGTTAATATGGCAACAATGATGACCATTAAATACTGGATTTTTGGATATCACTCTGAACGGTTTGTATTTGCTGTAGATGAGCGAGCAGGGGCACTATCCTGTTGGAAGCACTTATCTTTGTTCTGTACCAACTGGTCTTAAAACAAATTTTCCTCAGATTCGGTTACAGCAAGTTCATGGATATTTGCAATCAAAGTATTTGCCACTGGTGAAAATTACTTCACATTCAGAAATTTTATCTACAGCGCTAGTGAACATTAAAAGCTATTTCAAACAAAGAAACTAGTACCTTATTGTTCAGTCCATGATGAGTATAAATCTAATCTTTTATCACTCACCTTAAAAAAAAAATAATATTTAAAAGCCCATAACATTTAAATAACCTGCCTTGAAATAATACCTAATTAGGTACTTAATAATCTCTTGAAGAGCAGTTTCTGCAAGACATAGTAGAATTGTGTGAGTTCGTTTTTAATTCCTAATCGCCCGGGACTGCATCTACAGTTTAAAGTGAGATGCGAACCGCTATGTGTCTCCACCAGATCAACAGTAGATTAAAGAAATTATTAATATTTTAAAAATAATTAAAATTTAGAATAAAATCTATACTGGTATTAATTTACATATTTTGTGCGTTTACAAGCAATGTTGGAAAATACAGTTTAAGTATTTGTCGTAGCTTTTCTGCCACCTTCAGCTAATCGCAACTATTTGGGTGAATAATGATATGAAATTTACAGAGTCCAGGGCTCGAACCCAAACCTTACTGTGATGTAAGGTCGCGAGTAGATCGCGGACCACTGAATTGGTTAATAATTAATATATTTTTAGTCTTCATTGGATCACCCAAATACTCAGCAAATTAATTCCAGTAAGTACGAATAAGTTAAATCAATCTAATGGCTCAAAATTACTAAGAACAGTAGAATCATTGTGTGGTGAGTCTACTTTGATTTCTACGAGAACTTTGATGTGCGAGGTGCTTCAAGTTGCAACGTTCACGTCTAGGTGGAAGCACTGCCGGCAATTTTCACGCGATAGTTAATCTAACTCCCAATAGATGGCAGAAGATCCCTTACAGACTCTTAATAATTCCAGATCGAAAGAAATAGAAACAGGGTGGGGAAATTTAGAGGAAGTGAAATGTCCTGTACCATATCACATTCCTTGTTGAAAAATAAAAATCGAATGTGCTGGTATAGTGAGTATAACTTGCTAAGAATATAGAATATACAACGCCACAGAACAACAACCTATTCCGTTGAGAACTCTCGTGAATGTAGAACAGAGATGGAATTCAACTGCGAGAACTAGACACAGGCCTGTTTTCGATAGGCTTATGATCGGTTGTAGAATGGTGAGGAGGTAAAGGGGTTAAATTTGAGAGGACGATGAATGCGGATAGCTGGACCCCCTTTTAGAAAATTGGCAAGGTGTAAAAACTGTATTGTAAATTGTTAATTTCCTTCTTTTTTCTTGCACCTAGTGACCCCAGTTAAGATATGTTTCAGATGACAGATTAATAATTTAAAATGAAAGAGCCTCCTTTTATCTTAGTAAAGCGTGTATTAAGCCACCAACCTAGGGTTATTGCTCCATCAAAAATGTTATTATGATTGTACACTCGCTTATTTCTTTATGCTGCATATTGCAAAATATACAATTCAAGCTACAGGATTGGATTGCGATAAAGACAAAATTTTAAAAAAGCTTCTAACCTTGTGTACCGTATTACTAAATTCGTTGACCCTATACAGCTTTCGCCAAAAGTCTCAAGACAACGGCATTTTATACGACGCAAACCCAACTTACACAAGGTGTTGGTGGGTTGCCTATAGTGCTATGTGTAATTTCAGGGTTGCCAGTGTAAATATGTGTGAAATGAAAGAGAACAATAGGAAGACATTGTAAGTTTAAATATACGCTTTTCTCGTTAAGCAATATGTATTATCTATTTATAAACAATACAGCTATCGGATTTATCTATAGGCGCTGTGAAGCCAGTTGAGTAACCGAGACGAGACGAAATTTGGCGTGGCCTCGTCTCGAGTTGCAAATGGATCTCTAGGGGTCCCTTGGTGGAATAACCGCGAAAGAGATCAAACACAGGATTAAATGCGAAATGAACATGCGTGAACGGAATAAATAGTGGCGTATACTGAATCCAAGATCTGGGCTGTCTCAATATGTCACGTGTCCAAGGCTATGAATAGAAATAAGTTTACCAAGTCCTAAGAAATCAGGTTGCCAACTCATAGGAAATCAGGTTGCCAACTCATAGGAAATCAGGTTGCCAACTCATAGGAAATCAGGTTGCCAACTCATGGGAAATCAAGTTGCCAACTCATAGGAAATCAGGTTGCCAACTCATAGGAAATTAGGTTGCCAACTCATAGGAAATCAGGTTGCCAACTCATGGGAAATCAGGTTGCCAACTCATGGGAAATCAGGTTGCCAACTCATAGGAAATCAGGTTGCCAACTCATGGGAAATCAGGTTGCCAACTCCAGAATCACCAGGCTTCGCAGATAGCCTACCTAGCCTAGAATATACGCTCCTGGGAATAAATTCGAAGGAATAAGCGCGAAAGGAACAACAGCGAAATGGATTAAGCCCGAAACCAAAATTGAACACCGGAATAAGCGCGATAGGAACAACGACGAAACGGATTAAGCGCGAAACGAACTAGAGCGAAGTAATAAAAGCGAAAAGATTAAGCGCGAAACGGATTGAACGCGAACGGAATAAGCGCGAAAGGCACAATTGCGAAACGTGTTAACTGCGAAAATTTTTCCTAGTCCCATTCCCGGCGGAGGCACATAGCTCAATGATTTGGACCCAACTTTAAACTTTAGGCCCAGTCTTGATTAGCCAATCTGAGCATAAGTTGGACGCAAGACTCATTTCGATTTCTAAATCGCTGTCTCATTCTTGAGCCCGGAAAGATATCGGCTGTCAGTTGATTTGCCATCATGTTAAACCTATCTATAAATGACAGACAACTACCATTATCTCTGAATAAGCCATGGGACCCAATATTAAAGGTTCGTGCGCCACTCACTGTTCGGCTCGGCATTGCACAGACCCGCAGCCGTAAATTTATTTGAAACTAATGAAAGTTGGGACCAATATGAGGACTCGGTGGAGTTCGGTACGCTTCGTCTCAGTTCGGCATATGAGCCGAACGGCTGGAATACCTCCCCGAGAATTAAAACGTGTTTTATGTCGTCATTATTCTGAATTATGCAGCTGTTTTATAACATACTTGTGTTGTTGCGTGAGAAAATAACCCAACATTAAATGTGTGTAATTCCTCTTTAGAAGGCTTTGAAAAAATCATATACATTGCGTTCACTGTAGTCTAGATATTTGTAATACTCGGAAGAATTCTAAACTGATATAATACTGGGTGGCCAGAATTAAAGTTACCCTCAGAGCCCTCTGAGCCTGTTTGAGGCATCGTAGAACTCTGAAATTTGGTGAATCCACTATGCAGACCATGGGGAAGAGGATGGCGATAAAAACAAATAGTTAAATTTTCCGCCACCAGGTTGAAATGTGGCGCTGTACTTCCATGATTTTAAAAATTTAACAGTTTTCGTATTCAAAACGACAGCTATTTTCGAAATAGTCGCCACCGAGACAAATTGAAGTTTCAACCAAACCCTTTACCTAACGTTAGAGCAAATTTTTGAAAAAGCATTGACTCAAATGCAAGTCTTCACACAAGGCTAACCACGGTTAAAATTCAGCGCACAACTTGTCAGCAACCGTTCGGCTAGGCATCATCCTTCATCACATCACTGAAGAAAAAGGTTACTTCGTGTGGAAAATTACTTTCTGCTGTAGTCTTGTTCCCGTAGTTGGCGAGATTGTCTTTAAGTTAGACCTGAACCACATTCCCCACAGAAGTATGTGAGACAAATCAATCTCAGATTGAGTAGAATATGCCGTACACTGGAATGCACAAGTATTGATCAGCAAATTGCCATAATTATTTACATTAATTTTTCTCTTGCATCCTGTGTGTTTTTAAGGGCTAGATTTTTTACGTATGCTAGTGCAAAAGTTGTTAGAAACGCCCGCCCAAATAAAGTCGATTTATTTTTTTATTATTATTTGTTTCAGTTCTTGAAACTCTCATTGAATAAAATAAAGTGGTTGAACATGGTGATGGACAAGTTGCTTGGTAATACTTATGCATCCCACTGTACAATTGCAATGCGTCTGTGGTGTCGTTGACTTGCAAAGAACACAAGGAAATCATTGAATTGCTTATCCCTTATAGTGGGATGCACAAGTATTGCTCAACAAACTGTCCATGACTATTTTCATTCTCTTTTCTCTTACATCCACGTGTTTTTAAGAGATGGAATTTTACGTAACCTGTGCAGATTTTGTCAACAGTTTTGTTTCTATTCTTCAACCTCTTATTATGTAAAACAATGAGAATAAACATGGTGATGGGCATTTTGATTGGTAATACTTCTTGCTTACACTCTACATTCCCTCAAAGAATAAGCAACAAGGATAAATTAATAAACCGTATATTGTTGTTGATTAGTCTGTATCCGCAAGGAACGGAATTGGATCGCCGTAATAAATTTTAGGCAAGCTGATTATTTGTTACCCGCTGCGCCATCTTCCGGGCATTTCAAGAAAGAAGCTGTCTACTTCGGATGACGTGTTTTTCTCGCTGCAATACCGACATCCAAAGCTCTTTGCCCAAAGGCAATGCGGCTGGTCCGGGATAAATCTCCTCTTTAATCAACCATATGGTACTCAGTGTTGCCGAATCGTGACCCGTATATATTCTCATAGAATCTGAATGAGAATTGCAGGCGGCTGGATATCTTCTTTCGCCATTGGTCAACTTGAACCATAAGCGTTATCTGTGAGTTGTTTTGGGGGGAAAGGGGACAATGCTGAATAATACACCAATATCTTAATACCAGCAATGGCCAGATACATAACCACGTCCAACATTTATTCAATTAGTTCAAAACACATCATCGTCTAAGTCCACCACCATTGTCACCATTTACTAAAATAAGGGTATTTAGTCTACTATATTTAGGAACTTTGTAAGCAATATCTCTCAAGAAATATCAATCTTTATTCAGACCATTTTGTGTACAAATAATGTCTTAGATATACACAATCACTGCTCGATTCATTTTCGTCCAGTCTGTGGTTTCAACAGGTTTGTCACCTCGATGGTCGAAGTATGTGATGTCACAACCTCATTACTGAAGGTTCTAAGCTCGAGTCCCGGTAAGGTCACGGGACTTGCTTCGGGCATAGTAACGATGTAGCTATTATGTTCATTCTGGTTCAGTAGCGATCGTATGTTGTTTGCTGTAGAGTTTTGGATGTTTATATGAAAGTAAGATACTGACATTTTGCGAAAGAAATGTTATGGTAAGACGACTAATTATACTATCAGTAGTCTAGTTATGAAGAACATGACTTGGCAACACTGACAACCTGTGGGCAATTATCACGCTGTATTCATACGCTAAAAAATGCGTGGGAGTGAAGGAGGTTCATTATTAAGCATGCAAATGAATTACTTTGTACCTTAAAGGCATGAGGATCCATCTAGTGCTGCTGTGCCACAAATGCCCGAAACAGTGTTGCAAGCTGCATGCTGTTTTCATGACTTTTGGTTAAGAGATACTCAATTATGATTGTAATGTGAGGCATTGAGGAGAACGTATAAGGCAAGGGCTTTGCAAGCTGTGAATAGGTAGTAATTAATAAGTAATTAGGATTTGTCATAATAAGAGTTGTCACAAATTTTATAAATGGTATATATTCTTGGAGCAATTTTTCACATCTTTAATAATAAAAGTCATTACTTCTTTTCGACACTTAAGCATGTTTAGTACAGAACAATTCTAAATTCCAGATGTTCAGGATACCGAACATCAGATAATTATTTCCCGAAATCAGAAGCGTGAAGGATTAGGGGGGGATTTTTTCCCGACTCGTTCCCAGTACCAAAATTTTGGGATAGGCCGTGATCTGTACAAACTGGAAATGTGTGATCTGATCACCTCCCCCTCCTCCGCCAGTTGTAGTGCAAAATGAAATTAGCTTTTCGAGCTGTAGTGCAAGTCAGCACCGTCGTTGGCATAGTGGTAATGCCATCGCTTTGTAATCAAGAGGTTACGGGTTCGATACCCTGTGGAGGCACATAGTGTTTCGGATTCCACTTAAAACTGTAGGTTCAGTCCCAAGGGAGTCCGCAATATTTCTCGGGGAGAGCATCAATGCTCAAAGTGAGGGAACGTGGGGGTGATGCTATGTCCCCGTTAAGAAAATTCTCACTAGGATAATTTGAATAGGCATCCTCCACCACTGCATTTTCCCTATGTTGATCCATTCCACACAAGTATCCCCCACCATTACCAGAAATTTCCAGTTCGAGCACTACGGACAGAATAAGGTTTCGTATCTTGCCCTTTACTCATGAAAACTAATATTTTACCTTTCATTATTATTATTCGAATTCGAATTATATTTAGTTCTTGTAGATATCTCAGAGGAACAAGTGCCCCCTGACCCTCCTCTGCGCACCCTCTTGTTCAGTCCCGATTAGCCTATCGGGCATAAAGTTGATTTAAAACTCAAACAAATGACAATTGTACTCTAGCTGAGGACAATAAAATGAGAGTTTCGCAATTTATATAAATATTCCGAATATAAAATAGTCAAGGAAAACTAATTTTACACGCTTTTTAGTGCTACAATTTTACATATATTTCAGGGGAGTTGAAGCCTCAATCCCCCTTTCGGCACACCTTGATTTTGGGGAGTATTTAGACTAGGGATGGCCAAACGGATCCGGATCCGAAAAATCCGGATCCATTCGGATCCGGATCCGGATCCAAAAGTTACGGATCTGGATCCGGATCCGCGGATCCGGATTCGGGTCTGAAAGTTTCTGATCTGGATCCGGATCGATCCGGGTCCGAAAATTTCGGATCTGGATCCGGATCCGAGAGTTTCGTATCTCAATCCCATTATAATATTACCACACCTTAAAAGGTATTATGATCTTCGATTACAAAGAAATTTTTCATTAGTTAGTCCTACCAGAATTTTTTCAAGTGTTGTTCCTAAAATACTTTGCTACGCATCGGCTAACACACTCGTGCACAAATGTCAGAGGTGATTTTGTAAATGCCATTGAAACGAATATGTATTCATTCGAATGTATTGGAAATGAAAACACACATAAATGTGAGCCATTCCATTCCAGGATGAAACCTTTAACACATATAACAAGATAGAAATGTTATTCAAAAATTATACAATTGTTCTACAGTTACAGTTTTACAAATTAAAATAAAACATTATAATATATGCAGTGTTAAATAATTACAAAGTGTACGACTAACAAGGGGGGTTATCTAAGTGTCCCCCTCCGATTTCCATGAAACTTGGCAGTATAGTGGGGCCCAAAGGAAGAATTACGTGTTTTTTTGTTTCAGCTAAAAAACTGTTCTAGGGGGCAAAACTCCCTCAAATGTCAAGATGAGGACAAATTGAAGTGAGGATCTGACCCCTGTGTCCCTCCGATTTCCATGAAACTTGGCAGTATAGTGGGGCCCAAAGGAAGAATTACGTGTTTTTTTGTTTCAGCTAAAAAACTGTTTTAGGGGGCAAAACCCCCTCAAATGTCAATATGAGGACAAATTTAAGTGGGCATTTGACGTATGTGTTCCCCTCCGATTTCCATGAAACTTGGCAGGTGTATAGTGGGGCCCAATGGAAGAAATACGTGTTTTTTTGTTTCAGCTAAAAAACTGTTTTAGGGGGCAAAACCCCCTCAAATGTCAAGATGAGGACAAATTGAAGTGAGGATCGGACCCCTGTGTACCCCTCCGATTTCCATGACACTTGGCAAGTGTGTGTATAAACGGTCCCAAATGAAGAAATACGTGTTTTTTTGTTTCGGCAAAAAATTTGTTCTAGGGGGCAACCTCCTCTCAAATTTCAAGATGAGGACAAATTGAAGTGGGGATCTGACCCCTGTGTTCCCCTCCAATTTCCATGAAACGTGGCAGGTGTATAGAGGGGCCCAAAGGAAGAAATACGTGTTTTTTTTTTTTTGTTTCGGGTGAAAACTCTTTTAGGGGGCAAAACCCGCCTCAAATGTCAAGATGAGGACAAATTGACGTGGGGATCATCTGACCCCTGTGTCCCCCTCCGATTCCCATGAAATTTGACAGGTGTATAGAGAGGCCCTACGCTCCTGTTTCTTCCTATGCCATATTTACGTGGTTTCGGGGTCAGATCCCCACTTCAATTTCTCCTCATCTTGATATTTGAGGGGGTGGGGCTCTATACACCTGCCAAGTTTCATGGAAATCGGAGGGGGAGACTTAGACCTCCCTTGTAAGTGTATTAATTAATTACAAATCGCGCACGCGCGCACACACACTATATATATATGTGTATGTATATTATATATATATATGTATATTAGCAGGTAACATGTTATAAGCATATTCTTACGAAGCGCATGTGGAATGGCAAAACGGATCCGGATCCGAAAGTTCTGGATCCGGATCTGAAAATTCCGGATCCGAAAAATTTTAGGATCCGGATCCTTAGGATCAGGAACCAACCGGATCCGGATTTCGGATCCGCCAGGATCCGGATCTGGCCATCCCTAATTTAGACCAACTGCCGAACCCTACTCATAAACTAAGAAAGGTTTCAAATACACCAAATATATGCGTTGTAAATATTCTTGGTACGTTCGTCTATATGTTTAGATTATTTAGAGACTATTGCGAATACAAACTTTGGTTTTTCAAATCTACCTTATGCTAGTTTATTGCCATTGATATAAGTTAAGTTAACGTGATTGGTCAGTTTTTTGAAGAAACTGCACACTAAACATAATTTCAACTTGTTTACTAATCAGGGTAAGCAACACTGTTCGCGCAGGAAGCAGAAGGAGTGGCAAATCTGTTAAGCGAATGACCAACTGAAAAGCAATCAACGCTTTGCAACAGGAATATCTTCACCTCTTGTATAATTACAGCAAAGGCAGTTGCATTGTTGATAGGTAGTGTGAAGGATAATGATATGCTACGCCGTCCCCTGTCTACAAGAATGCGTTAGTGAAATTGTGGCCGCGGCCATCTAGAACAATATTGCCCTGACCTGTCAGAGCTATCAAACCAAGATTTAGAAGCACTTACCGGTGCTGCCGGTAGAGGGCAAACTCGGCGCGTCTGACCAAGACACGGTAATAATTATTAACTGGCTGTGGTAGACAGATCTGCGTTCGTTACTAATAAACTCTTGTACCTTCGGGGTTTTTTACATGTTGTTCGGTCAGAGATGTGTGTTTGATGACGTGTTACTCAGCCTCGGAAAAAGATTGGGAACAACGATAGCTAGACCAACTGTTCTGCTTCGTTGCAGGTTGCTGGGCGTGCGACATATAATTACACGCCTATAATATAGATGGAACCACATGACAATTGAAAGCACACATGAAATTCTTGTTAAGATTTTCAACAAGTGAATTTATACTCTATGATTATTTTCATTGTACGTACGTGCTTCGTTGCCATAATTCATTACAAAGTAATAATCAATATTGAGATAAAATTAAATTTCGATACAACGAAAAGCTTAGGTATCGCCAGTGTAGCACAAATGTACATAATTATATACGTATTTACAAATTATGAGCAGATTCCGTTCATTGATGAAGCAACTAGTTAGCATAGTGCGGTTAGCTGCAATTATATCTTTAAGTGTGGTGGTCTCGTCGGATACTTTTGTGAGTTCGGGAATCTTCGGGTGATGGAGGTTGGAGACCTTTGCAAATTTACCCAAAATGACTCCTCTAGAGCGTTTCTGACGTACATAATGACTACACTAGTCAAAGTGTGACGTGGAAAACGTTAACAATTTCAAACGCTAATAACTCGCAAGGAAGGGGGCGAGTAGTGTATTAGATCGATATCGAAGTATACATACCATACAATGTATAGCTACTATGGACAGTAGGCATAGGAGCATTGGCTGAATGTTTTAGACACACAAGCAAATGGCTTCAGATGTTGTATGCATCATCCCAGTACGCTTTAGGAAATTTTGTTCTCTCTCCATTTTCGTGCTGATGGAGCATACGAAGAACTACTGCTTCCTTGGACATCGACTAATTCGTTCTTGAAGTGACTCTTATCCTACTTCTAATGCTGGATCACCGCCCAAAATCATTATCAATTTCCCCAACAACAGTGCCTTCCTTGTCTATCATCAACAAACTCTTGTTCAAGCAGTTGCTTCTAAATCTCTTCGAAGACTATAAATTCTTCCCTCATTGGTATTTCTTCCAAAATGCCGCACAAATCCGCTAAGAACTTTTAATGACCACAGAATTACGTATAATGCACACAACAGCTCGCACCAGCGTCTATTGTGCAACTAAGAGAAACAGTCCGGTATTTTGTCTTCTCTTCCCTGACGTCCATGCACTAAGTGATTTATCCACACACCCCCAATACCCACGAAAATTTCCTCAACACCCCCTAAAATATTTCACAAAGAACCTATTTATGGTGCTTTTTGCTTTAAATTCTGTATAAACCGCTGCATGCACTTCCTAGGTGCACATCAATCCCCCTCTCCCTTCGCCTTCTACAGTCCATCAGATCTTATTCCAGTGGCGTACGCAAGGGGGGGTTACCGGGCTTAACCCCCCCCCTCTTGAGCTTTTGAAATATTATGGCAAATGTTGTAGGAAAAATTTAAAAATGGCTAATTTATCACAGTCAAAGATCTGCGACAGTAATAATAATAATAATAGTAATAATAATAATAATTTGAATTATTATTCCAATGCAGCATGGAGAAAAACAACATTCCAAATACAATCTAAGCGGCCACAAAGTTCAATTTTGCAATTCTTTTGCAAAACGTCACGCAGTCTCTCGCGAGAATTGTGAAAATTCCTTGCTTCGTCGCAGTGTGCCGACTTTATTGCAAACGTTCTTCCCGGTACTGATATTGCATCCCCTTGTGAACTCTCAAGTGATGCTGAGTCTACATCCACATCATTAAATAATATTGAAGAAGTGCTTTGTGAATCACCTAGAAGTGATAACTGTGTTGGAATGTCTATAAACGTACTTTTGAACGAAAACATAGACTCGGTGGAATTTGGCAACATGTATTCTCTCGCCTCATCATCATCCTGGGTGAGTTCCATAGGTAAAGGTATTGTAAATTTCACAGTGCATATAGCACCGTGCCATGAAGGCACATGTAGTGGTGTGCTGGGGCCCACACATTATCGATCTCGGCCATTTTGCAGTGGATGTGATCAGCACCATGCTCGGGCAGCCTTTATCCCCCAGGGTTGCTCTCAGGTACCCATTGATATGAGGCTGGGTGCGGAGACAAGGCTGGATAAATTCCAACCAATTCCTGGAATCGAACCCGGATCACCCACGAGTTTGTCAGACTAGACCACCGGAGACCCTTGAATGAGTTTCATATTTTGATTATTTCAATAAATTTAATATATTTGCTTGTTTTTATGAATTTTCTTCACACTTAGAATCTCTCACCTATCATATACAAATAACAGTTGACTAGACAATTATTTCGTAACAAAGAAACAAAAAAAATGTAATTTTGTTCTATTGCTTTCATAAATATATTTAACAGCAGCTGCATTAGTAGTATTATTAGTAGTAATTAAACGAATTAATTAATTATAAGTATTATTAATTAATTAATATTATAATATTATTAATTAATTAAAGTATAATAAAACAATGGTAATGTGAATTAGTAGAAAGTTTTCGAAATAACCCTCCCCCCCCCTTGATGAAGTCCTGCGTACGCTACTGTCTTATTCAAATGCAATCACCTTGTCAAAACCTGTATAAGTGGTACGGTAAACTGAAGGAAATTCTATATATAAAGTTACGGGAAAAAACAAGCCAGGATTAAAAATTTGTGACCTCTACATAAGCCCGTACTCATAGTTTAAAAATTCAAACCGCCCTTATCGGTTTTTATCCCCTCAATAGTCGGGGGACACTGTCCCTACTGCCCGTACCTAGTTACGCCGCTATGTGCCTACTGCTATCTTTACATTCACTGTGGCGTTGCTTCGAAATCCTGCGTTTCAACTGTTTGCATTTTTGTTTTCATGGTGATGTAAATCTTTCCATTTTCCCCTCCATGTCATTTCATGCTTACTTTCACATGCAAGTTTCTTTTGGAGGGGGATGCATAATATACTTCCGGCGAACAGTAAACGATTTCCCATCAGTCAGTGTCCATCACACACATAGGTCTGCATATTGACTTTAAATACCTAACCGCAAGACTTCTCACTTCTTACATAATACACCCGTAAATCCCAAAAATCAACAAACGAAATTCACCTTAACAACATGGGCGTGAGGAAGGGACATTTTGCATTATCCTCAATAAGCGCGTTGTGCAAACTTGATCATTGCGTAAATGTCAATATTTGCATCGTTTCCCAAGCAAATTCATTGTAAGCTGTGTTTGAACACGCTTTGGTGGTAAAAAGTTATCTTCAGGAAAACGTCTGAAAGTTTACACTTGAGATCTTCATGTATTGGCCACGGAATTTGATTTGAAAGGAAGTCCTTTTTATCGAGGAATGTTCGGTTCCGAAACTCTGGCAAAGCCGCGCTTCTTTCAATGGCACAAAATGACGGATGGGCCTTGCTTGATATAATAACACGTAGCTGGGGACCACTTGGTGAGGTCGACCCAAGGAAATGGTCATTCCGGTTTCTCCAGGAGCCCTGCCTTGCGTTTGCAATTCACTTCTCCTTGGATGAAAACCTGTAGCTTTTCTTTCACAACGTCTTCGTCCCTCATTCAGTTCCTTCTGGTCAGTTTTTAAAGAAACTGGAAGGTCCATTTGTGAAAAGCGCCCTCACTGGTAGTCTTGAGAAGCTGGTTTCTACATCAATGGGCTTGGTCTTATCGTTGTTCGATTCCTTGCAACGTCTTGCAGATCCCTCACTAACAGTGTTGCCAGATTCTAGATAATTTCCCTTTGGCGTGCAAAACATTTCCCTTTTTTCATGTGATTTTTACCTTCCTCATAACAAATTTGTTGCGATTCTGTGCTAGATAGCAGGCAGATGTGACACTAAAATTGTACGCTTATGTATTATGTACAATGAAGATAAATCTTCTCATTCAAATATTAAACTTTACATTTTCATCTTTTGAACACTTCGTTTCAGAGACGTACAGAATCCTCATGACCTACTTTTTGAAGTTATGTTATCGGTTTATTAGATAACGCTACAGGCAACATCTTTTGTTACATATAACGGACCTCTTATACAGTGTATAACAATACCATAGCATAAATTCCCCAGCACAGTGAGAAATTTCCCCTCAAATAGCAACACTGATCTGATCAGGCCTAAAAAGGACGAAGCTTCTTTCTTCGGGAATCTTTTCATTATTACCTGACTGCAAGAAGAAGAAGAAAGAAATCTATTACAAAGTAGCCTGTGTATGTTGAGGTTCTTCTGGCGAAGCAAAAGAATTCATTATACGTATCTACTTTCGCTGAAAAGAAGGCTAAATCTTGATTTTTAGTTCTTTTTCTTATATTTAGCAAGCGCTTAGAAGAGGCCAACAATAATGTGTCTGTAATTTTTGTTCGTCACATCCAGATCATGAAATCACTATTTAAAAGATAAACAAAATTGTAGAGGTGGAACATGCAATATCAATTTTCATATTCTTATATCTGCTAATCGGTCTGTTAGTGTATTTCTATAATAGCATTATGATATCCACGACAGTGGCTATTGTTTATCGTGAAATGATCCGACAATCTACACCATGCAAGGCTGGGTACGCTGTTAAATGTGACAGTAAAAACTAAATAAATCAATATACGAGATTAATATATATTCACGTTATTTACCCATGCTCGAAGATTTGCTTCTCAAACCAACCGTTTGGGCATTCTCGCAATTTAATAATAGGATTAAATATTTTCTTCTAATAGTACGGCACATTTATTTGTGAATCGTAGATATTGGGACAAAGCAAGTAATGTCATAAGCATTTAAATTGTCAGTTTTTCATCCAACCAATGTTGATATAAACAGGGAATATTTTCTTACGGAGCAACAGTACGGTGGTGATGAGCGGAAGGATACTGACAGTGCTCGTGAAAGAACTAAATTGTGGTTGTTACTTCTGACTCTTGGATTTAATCAAAAGTGGATAACTTTTATTCAGTTTTGACGAAATCCTTCTAACACTGTGTTTTAGGAGAGAATCAGAGCCGGCTCCATAATTACTGACATTCTGAACAAGGTATTTCCAAAAAATCGTGTTCAAATACTTCAATCAAAATTAGTTAAGCATTATTCGTTTAATTATGGAATGAAAGAACGATGTAAAAATATTACTTTATGTGAAATAATGTAAATTCTCTACATCGTCAAAATTCAGTGAAAAGTAGAGAAAATTGATATAGATAATATGTGATATGATTAAAACTTGGTACTTTGATAAGTATTGAACAGTTTTTAAATTAAATATAATGAACGTCGCACAAGTGGCACATTCGAAATGAAGAGAATCGCTAATGTAGAACCTTTTTAGCCTCCTATAATTCCTGGTTTTAACCTTCAACACGTTCTGCTTACCCAGCGGAGGCACATAGTACCATGGTTCGGATTCGACTTTAAACTGTAGATCCAGTCCCTATTAACTTTCCTGTGCGTAAAGTGAACTTAGAACAAACAACAACAACAACATGTTCTGCTTATTCTTCTTAGATAATAAATCAAAATAAACAATTGTAATAATGTTTGTTTTGCGATTATATAGAACAACTGTAATTCAGACTAAGAAACTGATTTTCTCAGACCTCGGGAAAAAAATTTAGTTATAGACTCCGCGTATATTGTATGCACACCTAAGTCCGGCCCTGGTCAGGGGGGTCTGTTCAGAGACTGACATGGAATAACCGGCATTCAAATAACCATGTGTTTCCATACATATGCAACTTGCCTTAAGTCAGCATTCCGTGTGTAACACCCGAAGGGATAGGATGAGAACAGCAACGTGCAGACAAAAGTACATCTTGTCATTTCTCCGACACCATAGCCACGAAAATTACAGGTTGTTACCACTCTTTTCACAGGTCAACAAGGCACATGGCACATACAGCTTTCCACACTCCCATCTGTGAGACCATCTCGCACAGTCCCTCTACATTTTGCATGAAAGGTGCTGGAAATCCCTAAGCGAGGTAAGAAAATGATTTGCATGAGGAGATTCTAATCTACCGCAGTATCGGCACCAACAGAAGGGCGCGTTATTCGAGCATTTCTCAGCGTAACAGGAAGTATACCAAAGGCGTTGTGTCGGAAAGCTTTATAATCCTAGCTTCCTCCCCTACTGGGTACGAGCCAACAAGGCACGCAGTTCTGTTGCTACTGCGGCTACTTCGTATAAACAAAACCTGGGAATATATACTACTTATCTGATTGTGCAATGGAGAGAATACGTTAATGCCTCCCATGATATTTCATGAAAGTCTAATAATGATAATTTTCGTCCACCCGATTAGGCATCTGACTTATATGCGAGTGACCCAGGGATGGGTGACCTGTGGGAATTTTTCCGACTTTGTTGCTGACTTCTGTGGCGGAGTGGTTAGTACAGCCCGCTACAGTCCCAAATCCCGGCCTGGGTATGGTATATTCTTTGTAATTGTCTCATCATGTCATCGCTGATCCTCATCGTCGCGATTAAGCCAAAAGTGCCAGAAGCGACGTAAAATAACCTAATTCAATCAATCAAACTTGTCCTTTAAATATATATATATATATGGTGTGTTTGGCATTGCCGTACAACAGGTGATGATTTTCTTGCCGTACAATATGAATGGTTTTGCTCTTGAACAGCAGATATACAACTATCGAACAAAGCATATAAGACACCTTCAGTGAAGTGTAAATAAAGAACAGGAATCGATGTGGGGAAATAATTTACCACTTCTATAGGCACTAGCGTGCGCAATATTTCTTCGGAGCAAGTTGGGGGGGGGGGTACACAATAAAATATTTCTTAGTTACAATTTTTAGGTTAGTTTGTATTTATCACTTTGGTTTGTCCAGATTTCTTTACTCTTTTCATTTGAAAAATTTGATTTTTTTTTCAAAATTTCGGGAGGCGCTTTAGCCCCTCATTTACACTGAGGTCTACCATTTTACAGCCTCTGTGTAGCGACTCATAATGTTCCAGCTTACCTCCTCTCGCCAAATGGGAAATTCTTCTAACTCCATAATCGTTGAGTCTGACAGACGTAGGGGGCGTCATTAAAATGCACGCCTTTACAGGAATTGCCTGCGGAGGATCTGATTACGGAAACAGGCGGCGGCCGAAACACCACAAGCAACGAGTCAGGTGTTGTTTGGGAGAAGCCTCGGAAGATTTCGTGATTCGCGTTTCCCGAAAGGAACCGAAAAGCTGCAATTACCTTTGTCAAGGTGCCAAGCGCTTTCTTAAGTACACGAACATTTCATCCCGTGGATTTTTTTCCTTCGTAGATCATTCGGCGATTCTGTGCTTTATCATTTTTACTCCGATGGACTACAAGTGTTGCCAGAATGTTTATTATAAAATTTAGGAAGCATTATCGTTGAGGGATAAGTTTCAACAAGTGGCATGCTCATGCGGTGCCAAAACTATGTAGGGGCAAGTCCTAACTAAGGGGCAACGAAAGTTTATTTTCCATTTGTAGTCAAGGATTAGCATTAACAGGCCAAAGCACAGGGACGAGTAGTGGCAAAATGCAACTGCCCCATATACCCCCACCTGTAATTGCCGTCACTGATTGCAAATGTTGAACTAACAAGGGAGGTTATCTAATTGTCCCCCTCTGATTTCCATGAAACTTCGCAGGTGTATAGAGGGGCCCAAAGGAAGAAATACGTGTTTTTTTTGTTTCAGCTAAAAAAAAACTGTTTTAGGGGGCAAAACCCCCTCAAATGTCAAGATGAGGAGAAATTGAAGTGGGGATCTGACCCCGAAACCACGTAAATATGACATAGGAATAAACAGGGGGCGGCATAAGGCCCCTCTATACACCTGCCAAATTTCATGGAAATAGGAGGGGGACACAGGGGTCAGATCCCCACGTCAATTTGTCCTCATCTTGACATTTGAGGCGTGTTTTGCCCCCTAAAATCGTTTTTTAGCCGAAACAAAAAAATAACACGTATTTCTTCCTTTGGGTCCCTCTATACACATGCCAAGTTTCATGAAAATCGGAGGGGGACACAAGGGTCAAATGCCCACTTCAATTTAATTTGTCCTCATTTTGACATTTGAGGGGGGTTTGCCCCCTAAAACTGTTTTTTAGCCGAAACAAAAAATGCGTAATTCTTCCTTTGGGCCTCTTTATACACCTGCCAAGTTTCATGGAAATGGGAGGGGAACACAGGGGTCAGATCCTCACCTCAATTTGTCCTCATCTTGACATTTGAGGGGGTTTTGCCCCCTAAAACAGTTTTTAGCTGAAACAAAAAAAAACATGTATTTCTTCCTTTGGGCCCCTCTATACACCTGCCAAGTTTCATGGAAATCGGAGGGGGACACTTAGATAACCTCCCTTGTAAGTGATAAAAAAGGAAGACCCCTTACGCAATTGCCCGCACTCTGGCTACGTGCCTGATTCCCATAACAGAGTTGCTTCTTCGTCTGATAGGAAATTGTCAGACATTGCCTGAGCATTATAGACTTCAAAAGTTTGTACTATTAGAGGCACGGTACGAATTAACGGAAATGTACCAGCAGAGTTGAGTCAAGAGTTAAGTTAGTCGAAAAAAACACGTTACGTTCCCGTTATTATGCTTCCAAAAATAACACACTATCGTTACTTTGTCATACATTAGGCCATTAACTGTTTTACACAAGTACCACATTTGTTCTCTGTAGTAAATGGTTCGATGCAGGTGCGTCAATTGAAGTTTTCAGGACATAGAGATGTCTGAAATCTCAAGATGGAACTCAAAGGTAGATTCATCTATCGCTTTCTGTGCAAGAATTTTCGTGTAACCGTAACGTAGATTGGACGACTTCACAAAGTTCCATAAACATGATGTTCTGGGGTGCATTCTTCCATTTAAGGCTTTTCACGTTAATGCAACGTAAGTTGAAGGCATGAAAAATTAATTACATTCAACTGTTACATCATCTAATCATGTTGAATATGGCGGGGTGGATCCATAAAATCCAACTTGTTCTGATGGGAACTTATTCGTAATGTCTGGCAACCCTGGTTGTCAGCAACATAGTGTTTCCTGGAAGCTGCTTCAGCCCATAGCGATTTATATCTCTGGCTTCACTTGTAAACCTAGGAGCGATGTAAGCGCTGTCTTGTTAAGAACAGGACGATATTATTGCTACAAGAATCGAGCTTTCAACACGTTTGTACAGAAGCAAACAGTTCGTGCTGTATTTGAACACAAAGATCACGAAAGCTCCTGAGAACGGATTAGGTGTTACGATAAGAAAAACTGAAACTTGTTAACAGGCACTCTGGATAGAGGTAATTATTGAGTTTCTAGAGAGAATAAAAAGGGGGAAGCATGCAAGCTCTGAATATAATTATCTAGGTCCCGCCCAGTTCCACCTTTAAATTGAATACTTGGCTGCTGGCACCGGTTGAGAAGGTGTCATGGGAAGTAAGAAAAATGAATCCTATATATTCGGGAAATCATACGATCAAATGTTCATGTTGATGAAGAAATTTGTATAATTTCACTTTAGGACAAAAACCAATAGTAAAAATTCACGAAAGTAAAACATGAAAAGTAGTATAAGGTGTATTGTTTTGATTGCATGTTCTGTACTGAACATGTCGTAGAATACGTCTCACAAGATAATTACAGTATGAATTTTTACAACAATGAGCTTCAACAATTAGTTCAAGCGCCAAAAATACCTAAATACGTCTGACCTCCACTAAGTCATTGCAGCTTCTGCGCGGAAAAGACATTTTACCCATTATTGCAACAATGCTATCTCCGAAGAAGAGAAGGTTGTATCAGTTGTACGGAAATCTCCTGTTTAGAAAAACTACTGGCGACGAAGTCTCCTGGAAATTGTGTGTTCCTGAGAAATTAAAAGATAGGGTTTTACGCGAGAACCATGATGAGTTAGGACATTTTGGCATGGCTAAAACTTTGAAAAGAGTAAAGAATAGATACTTTTGGCCTAAATTAAAGGAAGACGTAGCCAGACATGTTAGAGATTGCCTGACCTGTGCGAAGACCAAGATGGATAAACTTGGGATCATAAAGGACAAATTACACATTAACCAGAAAGACCCGCATGAACTTTTGTCCATCGACTTAATTGGAAATTAAATCGCCATTGTTGTCCGTTGTTCGGATAGTTAAGTGTCCGCGCCCGTTATTGAGAAGGTAGTGATTGCTGCTACAACCATTTTTCGTTTTAAGCATTGCCATTGGCTGGTAGATTTTGGGGGTAGTAATAATCTGTGGTGGTTAGGTTAGGCTTGTTGGGTTTGGTTCTCTCGAGTGGCGGCGATTGGGTTACAAAACGGGGAAGGCAGTGACAGTTTACATTCCCTTGGTAGATAAGGTTTAGTATAGTGCGTGGCGCAAAAGTAGCAAAAGGTAAGGGGGCAACTCCCCCCCCCCCTAATCGCCGCCACTGGTTCTCTTAGAAGAAGAAGACGACGACGAAAAATTGTTGTAGCAGCAATACCGACCTATTGAGAATGTTAATAAGAAGTATTATCTTCATGCACCCCATTTATTTCTGCTGAGGAATTAGGAAATGTCTGTTATTCAGAGGTGTCCGTTGGGAGAAGTTTTACTGTATATGATTTTTGGCTGATTTCAATTTTTCCCCTTGCACCCTTTTGTATGCCCAAGCATGGGCAATGTAAAATACCATCCAGATTAGTAGAACAAATACAATTTATTTATATTTGGGAGTTTAATTCTATACAAACCAAATAACATTGTACCTGCGTGAAAGATAGCAGTCTGAACAGAACAACAGACTGTCAAATCAATCAATCAGCGGTCTCTACAGGCCAAGTCGCGAACCAGAATAACCCTAGCAGACAGGTGCAACGTGGCGCCTTGGTTTAGCAGTAAATCTTGCAAACTGCAACCTGCCAATGGGACAAGAATGCCAGCGACGTATCTCTTCACTTTGACTCATTGGCTGCCATTGTCTTCCAACACCCTGGTGGCATGATATGATCTTTCTTTTACAAGCCTCGCACAATGCGTGATTACTGTCGGCTTAACATGGAGCCTCCACTCTGGACGGCTGGATTAGAACTATAGGGAGATGTTGCCAACTCTGAGTGTTATTCACTGACTGTAGTTCTGCTGTGGTTACTTGCGTCGTTTTCTCATTATGTTTATGCCAATGGGTTTCTGGGTCTCTTAACAAATCTTACTGAAGCTAAACCTCGTGGCACAACAGCCATTTGGGAGCGAAGGCTCTCTTGTTTTCTCCTTTCCTCTCTCTCTCTCTCTCTCTCTCTCGAACCTATTTCCTTTTTAGCTTTCCATTTCTTTCCTTTCTTTCCCTACCTTTGTTTCTCTCTCATTCATTTCATTTCTCTTGTTTTTTCTCTCTTTCTCTCTCCCTGGAACTTGTTCTTTTAATTATTCCTTTTCCTTTCTTTGCTCCCCCCCTTTCTCTCTCTCTTCATCTTTATTTCTGATCCTCTCTTTTCCTATATTCTTCTTTCTTTCTCCATCTCTAGAACCTATTTCATTGGTATCTTTCCTTTACCTTTATTTTCCTACCTTTTTCTCTCTCTGTATCTTCCATCTCTCATTCGCTTTTATTTCTGTTTTTTTCTTGTCACTTTCATTTCTCTTCGTTTCACTCTCTTTCTCTCTCTTCCTCCCTGGAACTTATTTCCTTTCAATCTTCCTTTTCCTTTCATTTTGTACCTACCTCTCTCTCTTGCTGGCTATTTTCTCCTATTTTCTCTCTATCCCAATCTGTGGAACATATTACTGTATGTTTCTATATTTCAATTTTCTTTCTTTCCCTCCAACTCCCTCTGTATTGTACTCTTCTCTCTGTGTCTCTTACATTTACTATTACCCGTAAGCATGACGTCACAATATTCCCAGGAGTAGAAACATTCAGGGCGCCTGAAAATGTTATCTGGCACCTGAATTTTCAAATTCAGGTCTAAATTTTTTTTTTAATATTTCGAGTTTGATTATGAATATTTGCATTACTTTTTTTTAACAAGCACAGTTTGTGTTTTTTAATGTGTATGTTTTCTGTATCATTAAATCAGAGTAATAAACATGCCAGTATAATTTTTTCACTGTTGCTAGCCGAATTTTGAAATCTGCAGCTACGTATATGCTGGAGTCGGCAATGTATTGGTATGTACTGCTTAGTTATTCTAACTGTTACCAGTTGAGCCTCCGGCGCAAGATAATGCAATCTTTAAATAATTAGTATATTGTTTTAAGGTCACAATTTCAAAATTTTTAGTTTTGTCTTAGTTGAATTCCTGGCTTTCTTAGCCCGTTGGAAAAAAAATACTGGCTTCCGAGAAAAAGCACCTGGCGCCTGAATTGCTTTAGTTTTGTTTTCCCCTGTAACTCTTTCTCCTCCTCCCTCCTCTTAGACAATTTTCTGCTGGCAACTGTGTTCTTTAAGAAGTCTTTCACTTTACTCGGCGCTGAACACTTTTGCTCACTTTGACAGTACTCAATGCAAGAAAGCTCCCAGATTTCTCATTTCCGCTTTGCCTTTTCCAGGCCCCTCCGCCCTTCATCATCCTGTCAATTTTTTAATTCATTTATACAGGGTGACTCATAAGTAATAGCTAGAGGCATGCAAATTTCGTTTTTGACGAAAACACGAAATATGAAATAACGTGCTGTAATGTTCATTTTTCATGTTTCTGAAAGGTCTGAGGTGCATTTTTCTACCCTGTTTTGTCACGAAATGATGCGAAATGAACTGCAAAATGCGAAATTGACTCTTAAACATGAAATTTACCGTTTATATACCGACGCGACACTTTCTGAAGTCTTTAAGTATCCTGTGAGTTATGCAATTCACGGAAAATTGATTAATTTGCTGTAAATATTTGAGAAGCAAAAATGGACCCCTGTACACAGGAATAAGCTTAATACTTTGATAACTACATAAATGTGCTATTAGAAGGGATAAGTTTATTTTGTGTAGTAAGTGCAGTTTTTAAATCAAATTTAGGATTATATTCACAATTTTAAAACCAAAATGTCATTTGATGTGATTATTCACCGCTATAACACCGAAATTTTATTTTATTTACCGCTTTTGAACCCGAAATCGACTCTTCTTCTTGTACCGAAATTTTGCTTTTTTATTTACCAAAAATATGTGCCTCTAGTAATAACGCAAACTGACACAGGTGAAAGTACACGATAATAGAAGCAAAAAAAGTCTCAGTAAACATGGGTCTGCAAACAAGTCGTTTTCGAGATAATCGCGAATGTGTGATTACAAGCCGCCACTGACTTCATTGTTTGTAAATGTCGTCCTAGTTGGTAAAATGCTAATAATACAGTAAGAAAAGTGACTCCCACAGTACGATTACACTGTGTACTGATTGTATCCATCATGTTTGATTACAACGCCACCTCTCGGAAATCTTCTGTTTTGTAACAAAGAACAAACCTCGGACCACGCAAGGAGTAAAGCACTCGGTGTTTACAAAATGCAATCAATGCCGGCTTGTACCCACACATTCGCACACATTATTAGCATTTTACCAACTAGAACGACGTTTATAAACACTGACGTCAGTGATGGCTTGTAATCACACATTCGCGATTATCTCGAAAACGGCTCGTTTGCAGACACATGATTTCTGAGACTGTTTTGCTTCTATTATCGTGTACTTTCACCTGTGTCAGTTTGCGCTATTACTTTTGAGACACCCTGTAGATGGTATCTAGACGAAACTACACGCGACTTCAGACGCTGATCAAACTTTCACAGCTCGAGGAGGACATTATGGCCAACAACTTTCCCTAATTACGCTTTGCTTGTTGAGGCTTCATTTCGACGCTTCGAACCCTCTGGCATTCTTATCTTGAATGTTTGCAACCACGCTGCACAGGTTATTTCTGGCTGATTTCTAGCTCGTCAATTATGGAAGTCTTGCACTGTAAATCGCTGTATCATCTAGCTTTTACAAAGATTTGTCGCGTAATCGGACCCTCCTGGAAATGTCTGGTCAGGTCTGGTTTCGAATTTCGTTACTTTGCGTCCCCTGATCCTTTGCACTGATGGAGAGTGTGAAATTTTATCTCATCTTCCCCTTACATTGAACATTTTATGATACTGTCCTCCTTTTGCGTTTTAATTGTTCCCTCACCCCCCTCCTCTGCAGTCTATATTACGTTTCATTTTGCACAGGACATGTTATTACCTAAAATTGGTTATCGATCAATTTAAACGTTGTTATTGAGCAAAGGCAAAGCTGCCACTTGCTCTCTTTTAAAGAAACAAATTAAGACCCCTTTATGCACAGGTTGGCTAACCTGGACTGGGCCTACAGTTTAAAATGGGATCCCAACCACAATATATGCCTCCACCCGGCATCGAACTGGTGATCCCTTGATTACAAAGCGACGGCGTGACCACTACGCCATCAAGGAGGCCCTCCTTGGTCATTGCAGCATGGTATATGGGAGGGGATGTGGAGAGAGGTCTCTCGCGTTCACAATCCCGACCATTTATGGAGCTGATGTGATCAACACCACGATTCTTTGCCCCTTAATTCACATTCATTAGAGACTGGGTGAACCCTAGAGCGCTCCATGGAAGGACATTACTGGAAAAAATTCCCCCCTTGAAATCCCTCCCCGGGAATCGAACCCGGGTCTCGCGCGTGGCAGTAAAAGACTGTACCGACCACGGCTCTATTGTCATTAAGTAGAATTGTTGTTGTTGTTGATTTAAGACCACTTTATCCAAAGATAGGCTAATCGGGACTGGACCTACAATTTAAAGTACGATCCAAACCACGGTGCAATGTGCCTTCACAGGGTATCGAACCAAAGACCCCTTGATTACAAAGCAACTACGTTACAACTACGCCATTGGGCAGGCTAAATCATTCAGTAGAACACACATATATGATATTGTAATTCAAATTCGACATAGGAGATAAGTCACGATACCTTAGTGCTTTGGCAAGCCACAGTTCGGACCATTGTCGTGGGATTTGTTTAGAATGGAAACGGATTTAGGGTCACTCCCATTGAAATGGTTCTTTCTGAAAAGCATGGGGAACTTTTAGGACAGCAAGTTTGTAACTTGTCGATAGGGCAAGGAGAACAAGAAAACTCCTCAGCAGATAAAAATCTGGCAGGTGTCGCGGGATTCCGAAGATGCTAAATGAAAAGATGGTGGTCAGTTGGTAGATAAGATTTTTGACAGATTTTTCTGATTACTTTTTGACGCCTTCAACCACCCGAATTCCCAAGGATTCCTGTTTATCTCTCCTTTGGAATCTTTTTCTCAAGCTCTATACAGGCGCTACTGTGCAGGCATTTTTGTATGAACTGAAAAATCTAAGGAAATTCTAGAGAGACGTGCGAAAGCCACGAACAAGTAAACAAATAGAGAATTCTTCGCTAATTTAAGTTCTTGATTTTTCAGGGATTGTACCGAGTTGCGTCCTGTCTCGTTATTGCCGACCTCCGTGGTGGAGTCGTAAACACAGCACACTGCGACGCCGGGGGTCCCGGGTTCGAATCCCTGCCTGGGCATGGGTGTTCTTTGTGAGCATCGATTTCATCATATCGTCACTTGTTCTCATCGTCGCGATTAGCCAAAAGTGGCAGAAAAGCGACGTAAAATAACGTAATTCAAACCTGTCTCATTCTCGTTCTAGAATGAAAGTATTGTTTGGCCTTGAATATGAACCTGGTCGATCAGTGTTGCCATATGAAGAGAAATTTCCCTTGGTGAAATTCAAGAAAAAAATTAGGTGAAAAGGGGGGAAAATACTAATTTTAGGAAAATTATCAAAATTGAAGGGAAGACATCGGAGATATATATTGGATTCATGCTCTTTTGAAAAGCACGCCCTTTCTTTTGCCGAGTAATTTAGCTCCCCTCTCAAATGGTCTATAAACACAATCAAGCGATACACATGCCCTTTCGGTCGAAACGCAAATGAACAAGAGAGACAACACAGTTTTCAGAAATCGGTTCAGTCGGGGTGACACGTTCAACTTGTGTCGCTATGGTTCTATAGGTTTCATGCATTAATGAGGATTCGTTTCCAAGTGACACATATTGATTGTCGCTTCCGTCTGAAATCTCCTTCAATGGCGTGCATCGTGTCAGCACTGTTGTTCGCACATGAGCGGTGAATGCTTGGTGTAGACTGAATAGCCTCATGTTGTTTGTCACTCCCTGTCGCGCATTGCTTGTCGCTTGCGCATCGGTTTGAAAGCTCCGTTAGAGTCGACCTGGCCTCGATTTTATAAACGTATATCTTGTTTCTCCAAGTCTATAGGTCTTCAAGTCATTTTTTCTACAATGGTCTTATCTCACAGAACAGTGGCGTACCCAAGATTTTCGAAAGGGGGTTGGGAGTTACGTAGATTATTTTTTTAGTAGTCACTTCTTATTTTGCCATCTTTTTCTGCCTTTAACGTTCTTCTTTTTGTTAGGAAACTGGCCTAAAAGGGGGTTATGACCCCCATCAACCCCCCCCCCTTGGGCACGTCACTGACACACAACCAAAATTGTCTCAATTAACACAAATATGCTATATAACACTACCGCTATACTAGCAGTGTTATGTGATCAAGCATAATGCTCGTTATTGTCTCAACACAATATTTATTTATTTACTCAGAGTTTCAGATACAGTCTTATTTGGCCATTTTACACTGAAACAACATAAAGTAGAAACAAATAATAACAAAAGATAAAAAACAATAACAAGATGGGATAGATTTACATGTTCTTCGTCAGTAATATACAAAAGTTACGTTCTGGAAGGAATATATCTACATTCAGGGGAAGTTTGTTGTAGATTTCTGGGAGCCTGTAAAACAAGGAGCGTTGTAGAAGGGATAGCCTAGTGGTTGGGTTGTGGAAGAGTTGCAGGTTGCGCGTTAGCTTTTGGGGTACCCTAAGTGAGAATTCACTGATTAGGAGATCTGTTCTGATTTTGCCATTTATTATTTTGTATAAAAATTTCATGTCAGCTAGATCACGACGAAAGGATGGAGTGTGAATATTCAGAGCAGCCATGGTGTCTGATTTGGATACATGTCGAAAGGAAGGTATTCTATGGCGAACAATTGCAAGAAAGAAACTGAGAACAGAATCTATTCTGGTGAGATTGGTTTTTGAGGCCATTGCCCAAATTGGGGAACAGTATTCAAGGATGGGCGAGATGAAAGATTTAAAGAATAAAGCAAGAGATGATGGGTTTTGAATTTCGCTAAATCTGTATAGAAGACCGAGAAGGCGCATGGCTTTTATGAAGTATAACTTACACAGAAAAAAACACATTTGTAATCTTATTTACAGTAATGAGCACATCTCACACAAGATCAGATACGTGTTCAAGTATTAACAGGGTGGCTACCATGATAAAATTCAAGTATAATTCCCGGTTTTCCAGGCGAACTTTACAAAAATTCAAGGGTGCAAGCAGATGTTTTCTCTATTTCAACCTCACTTATTACCGCCTCTCACCACCCACAAATATATTAACAATATAAATGGTCTGTGTGATTCCAATGCACCCAAAAATTCTAATTCAATTCAATAAAAAAGTACATATTGCCATTTCAGATACTCAGACTCGAAATACATCTACAAATACAAGTTATAAATTGTAAACTGTACAAGAATTTCAAATTCAAATTTAACTAATAAACTTCAAGATCATGGCCGTATTTAGAGGTGGGGTTTCTAGGGTTCAACCCCCCCTCCGAAACTTCTGGCATGTTGGATTAATGGAAGTTCAGGAACAAAACTATGTAACACATTTTCAAAAATATATTCGCAGTTTCATAAAAATACAACAGGGAGACAATCCTGGAATGATCGAGCTAGAATTTTCAAACATTTTGAATTCTGAAATTTGAACGAAAATGATTTAATTCTCAGAATAGCAGCCCACCCGCGACCCCGTCATTTTCACTTCTGCTGTCCTTTTTCAAGTGCTGTTCCTGGATCAGACTGGAAATTCCCTTGTGATTGTTCCAAAATTCCCGTCCCAACGTTTAAATTCCCCCTTTATAAGAATTCAAACCTAGGATAGCCAGCTTCGTAGCGCGTTACATTCACTATCCTTCACCCAGCGGTTCGGTATAGTAGATACATTTAGCCCATATGCGGTCCTATAAAACACATGCTTGTATAGTGCATAGTGGTTGTATATAATGCTGTTTGGCAAGTATAGGACCAATATGAGTGTCGGAAAGTGGGATCGAAGTGGTTCATAGAACCCCCCTTTCCCCCCGAATTGACATCGTTTATTGCAAATAGCAGAATGTTTGTTAGTTTTATTGTTAATAACGGAAATATAGTCCAGTTAGCTAGTATTCCAACAGAATAACCAAAGAAAAACGGCGTTAGCTTGAAAAATTGAGTTTACAATACAGGCACCAGGTTACGTTTTACCATTTAATCCAAAGAATAACTGGTTCCACAGTTTTCAAAATTCCAAAAATTAAGTTTTATGTGAATGGTCAAACAACATAAACTTTATGACTAAAATTTCTCACTTACTTTTAAAGCTTTTTCTTGAGGTACCTAAAACTTAATAACAAAATATAACTGTGCATTTCGGTATGCAATGCATGAAACGTAAAATAAATAAATAAAAATAGTTGTGCTGCATATTCACATTTCTGATGGATAGATTAGAAAAGTCTCCTCAAGGATATAAGGACAGCAATAATAATAATACGTTTATCTCTTTAGTCTGGTACTCGTTGTCTGTGCTTTAGATCCAACATCACAAAGAAAAGTATTTGAATTCCGAGGTCCAAGACACAATCTTGAGGTAAGAATACTTCCCTACCAAACCACAGACTCACAAACGGCAGGAAAACGAAAACTGGGAAGGCTGAAAGAATAATAGACCCATACAAAATACGAACTTGATTTACCACAGAAAAATAAATCCGCTTTCCTCCAAGCTGAATTGCCATAGCCATCTTGCGGTTCGTTGAAATCCAACAGAGAAACGTATCCACTTTTCCGCCAGACACGACAAAATTGATAAGTATCTGAAAACGCAACGGGAGTCAAAGTAATGTCTTAATTTTTCAAGCCGCGTTCACCAACTAAGCTTTGACGTGTAGCGAGGCGCCGTTTTTCAAATTTTTACTACCTCCATTGTAGGAAGAGGGAGGCACTAGGCTTATCATGGGACAAATCTCGTCAACAAGCGTTTCACAGAATACGCTGGGCAGGAAAGAATTTTCATCGCTGCTGTAGCATATAAAATGCTGGACAGTTCCTTCAGAGTTATTTCCATGATGCGTGAACTTTGTGGTCAACGAGAAACAAAGAATTTACAATTGGTCGATCTTCTGCAAAATCTGATTAAGATTTGCTTTCAGCGCCAAAACATTTTGTGCGCGATCAATGTTGCCAAGTCCACGACGTCAATGTTTCTAATGGCAGCAGTGATTTCCCAGTTTAGAAAAAAATGATTGAAGAGTAGACTAGCAGTGCTTTTGTATCGTCTCTTTCTCTGTCCTATTTAATGCGCGTTAGTTTGTATACAAATTTTACATTCCCGATTGTAGGCATAAAGAAAATGTAATTTTGATAGATAAAATAAACTCTTTAACTTTGGAAGCCTGTCTTACTTCACAAAACAGAATAGCTTTCGGAATAACTGATTGATTGATTTGGTTTATTTGACTTCGCTTTTCTGCCACTTTTGGCTAATCGCGAAGATAAGGATGAGTGACGATTTTATGAAATTGATGAAGGCACACTCGCAAAGATCACCCATGCCCATGCAGGGATTCGAACCCGGGACCCTCCGGCGGGGTGCGAAATCATTGAAAACTGGTGGGGGAGAAAGTTCTTCATCTACAAACCCCCTCCTCCACAACATATGTGTACATTATACGATACATATTTGTAATGTTATTAAAAGTAACAATAAATTACTCAAAAATATATTATTATTATTATTTACATAAACGAAATTAATTTGTTACTTTTATACATATCAGATATTGCAAAGCAGCTACTCAATTCCTTTACTAACTGGTTAAAGATGTTAATAAATTATGAAATAGTTCAAGTGGTTTTCTTGTGTGTAAGTTTTTGTTTAGTTTGTGCTTTATGATAAAATAAATCAATTAGATTTCATAGTTATTATTTTCTTGCATTCTTGTTTTTCTTTTACTGTGCGTATTGATGTAGATTTGTTAATGATCTCTCGAGAGAGAATGCATTCAATACTCAGAACTACACTAATTTGTGTGTTTTTTTCGATATTATTCTTAGTAAAATATATTTGAAATTAAAAGTAATCTTTTGTTTGTTGTAACAAAAACTCTCCCCCCGGAAATTTTTGGTGGGGGATTTTTTAGGCCAAGATTGTTAAGGGGGGAATCCTCCCCCAGGATTTCGCACCCTGCCCTCCGGAATGATTGTAAAAGGAACTAAACATAGTCCTCACTCTCTATTTCATCATGAGTTACTTTTCTGCCACTAAACGTGACAATGATGACATGGAACTGATAAAAGAATTGCCGTGCTCAGGTCGAGATTCGAGCCCTGGAAATTCAGAAACGAGATCATAAAATTGGTAACATGTTTGCAGTGGCGGCGAGGGGGCAGTTGCCCCCACTTTTGCCCCCGCACTATGCTAACCTTATGTACCAAGGGAAAATAAACTGTCCTTGCCCTCCCAGTTTTGGAACCCAATCGCCGCCACTGCATGTTTGGCTACTTACTGGCGTATTTTCTAATTTATCTCTCATATGTTCACTTCTGTTTATCTTGCTCCCCCTCGCTCTGTTTCAATTCCTTCTTCCCCTTTTCGTTGCTTTTTTCATTTACTGTTTATTTAGCTTCTTCTTTATTCCAATTGTACATAGATTTTGCAGGAAAAATATAGTAATAGCTATTTCAAATAGAGATCATATCCCCTTCCGTGCGAAATTTCTAGTCTCATCATGGTTTGGAAGTGGTGAAAATAAAATAAAACACAAGTTATCTGAAATGTATACTTTTAGATAGATGTGTGGTAAAAAGGTTGTAGCTATTTACTTTATATATTTGAAAAATAGGTTTTCTCCATTTAAAACCCCCTCCATAGCTCACTTGAGCAGTTGACAAATCTATATGCTACCAGGTTTGTATTTGTAGGGAGTTGGGAGTAATCCTCTCCCTCTGGATTCTGCATCCCCTTCTCTTGTTGTCCTTGGGCAATATTATGTCCTAGTGCTTGGAGAGTGATTGGAAATTTCCTCCTCCGGAAAAATTTTAATACCGCAAGGTATGGTACAGTCACGGACACTTCTGGGTTGTAACGCTACCGTTGACTTTCAATCGAATGATCACAACCCAGAACTGTCCGTGACTGTACACAGTTCGAAAGGCTAGTGAGGCTGCTCTGCTCTGGCGCGCATACCCTTAGTCGGTATAATCACTCTCGGCGTGCTTGTGTTGTGTTTGTGATTGGCCCTTCATGCATCTTATCGACAGTGGCGGCGAGGGGGCAGTTACCTCCCCCTCCCTCACTTTTTGCCATTTTTGTCCCCGAACTATGGCTTAAATAGGAATTGTAGCTTTCTTGCGGACATGATTCGAACATGTGGTCTCGGGTTACCAGCCAGGTTAAATTGGCGTTAGCTTCCAACGTTTCGAGCGCATACATTGCTCTCATCATTCGCTGGTAATTAGAGCAATGTATGCGCTCGAAACGTTGGAAGCTAACGCCAATATAACCAGGCTGGTATTCCGAGAACACTTGTTCGTGTGGCCTCTTAATACGAAGCCTTGTCTACAAAGAGAAAGTTAACTGTCCTTGTTCCCCCTTCCCCAGTTTTGGCACTCAATCGCTCTATTGCTTATTATTATCATTCATCCCTCATCGTTGCGATTAGCCAAAAGTTGTAGAAAAGCGTCATAAATTAACAATATTTTTTATGACGAAAATTTAATTCAATGGTCTGCAGCCAGCTTCTATAGCGGAGTGGTTAGAGTATGAGCTAGGAAACCACGAATCATGGACAAGGTACACTCATCGTCATGAATGAATTGAATTGACTTTATTGCAGGTCTACAACCTAATCCCAAAACGTACATATTAAAATAATGATACGATTAAGGATTACAATGAAATTAAACGTCAAGACAATGCAATAATCAAATCACAAGACAATAGAAACAATATGAGCAGTATTAGAAAATAATTAAGTTGAAGAAAGTTGAAAGTCCTGCTGTCAATCATGTAGTTGGCAACATTGCGAACAAGAGCTCTACACAGACTACCCTACTTCACTCTCTCGCCAACAAAGATCTCTAATCTAAAGAAAATCTCTTAAGGAAAATCTCCCTACGCCCACTTTAAGAGTCTGACGAGATTTCTATCACTATCTCGATCTTCCATTCGATGTTCTTGTGGTTTAAGAAGAGACAGAAACTTGTCGGACTAGCTTGACCACCGGTCAGTGGCAAAGGACGTTGGAAGAAACGGTGGTCACAGGCTACAAGGCTCACGGACCGAGAACCAGATCTTCGATACACTCGCACAAAGACTTGCACGTTTTCTTATCGGTCGGTGTCATATTACTGCAAGACAGTAACAAGAGAGAAAGATCTATGTAGAATCTCATGGTAACTAAATACAGGGAAAGAAAATAACGAAGGTGCTACATCGTTGCTACCATGTACGATTTAGAAATAAACATAGCAGGATGTTGGAAGATAAACATTTCGTTGGGATATTTCTAAAGGGAAGTATTTCTTTTCTGTGAAGGCCTGTCACGGTTTTGAAATATTTACACATTATCAGATATTGCGAACAGAGTATTTCTATGCGCGAGAAATTTGAGCTACTTGTTCAAGGTTCATATATTTAAGGGTGCATCATTAATTAAGACTAATTGGGATTGAATGCATAGTTTTATCTAGGGCCTCTCACCGACAATTGAACGTGGGTCTCATTAATTGATTCCTAATATTAGAATCACACACGTACACATATATGACGTCAAAGTTACGCTGGGAAAATGTTCCAATTCATGTTTTTCTGGAAATACTGGATCGAGTTTCAGTAGGAGAAAATGTAAAAACAAAAAGGCATACCAAGTTTATGTAATATGCCTTAAAACATACAATGTAAACGGGTTTCCTATTTCGTCTCTGAAATCAGCCCCATTCCTCTATTTATCTTAAACGACGCGATCACTTAACTATGCTTTTGTATGTCCCTTATAAATTTTTTTCATCACTCATCCTTGTGAATAACTCAATGATAGAGAAAAACTCGTAAAAGAGGGGAAATACTAAAATATTCGAAGTATTAGCAAAAAATTGCATTTGAATTGAAAAATATTGAAGAATTCGCGGAAAATTCTAGTTTCCTGGCAATATTCTTGTAGAAGTAAATTTCGTGAACAAATTTTTAACTTCAGCATATTAGTTTAGACAGATAATAGTTAAATAAACAATAAAAAGTATAAAGTTATCTTTCCGTGAAATTAGTGTCCCTGCTCACGTAATACTTGTAATTTTATGCTATATGATCATTGGAAATGTGAATGCTTTATCTTTATTGGCAAATATTTCTCTAACAAATATACATATAATGTGAAGCGTGTTAGTGTGTGGTAGGTCTTTCTATCACGTTTTATCTTTCTGGTCAGGGACGTTTTGTAACATTCAGCTTAATAGTGGCCTAATAGAAACTCCTTGAATACAGAACGTGTTTTGCATTTTGGCCTGGGTTAAAATGGCACGTATACAAAGCACATCTTCCCAAACACGAAGAAAGAATTAAAGGCAGCCACAGTTATCGCAGTCTGATATAAAACACAATCAAAATGAGAGAACCGGGTAAGCTTTTAGATCCCTCTTATCTTCGAGTTAGGCCCTTCATTGGAAGCCTCCAACGAGGGGTACACAAGATAAGCTGCTCCACGCGATAAAACGATGCATTTTCTTCTGCCTGTTCGAACGCAACGACAGGAAGATATGATTGAGATTTGTGTAGCACGAAAAGCGAAACCAGACTCAAAATTAAGTTCGACGGTAAAAAAGGAGACCAAGGTTATGTGGCGTTGATGTGGAAACACTCGAGTCACTTTTTTTTCTTCTTCTTTAGAAACCTGCCCCAAGAGGTTGCAAGTTTTTCACATCAGTGTAGGTCTTCGTCAAACATCTCATAGGTGGTCTAGCCCGGTATCTAATTAAGATGTTTGATTGGAAGCACATGTTACTGAATACCATTAAGAAGAAGAAACAGGACCTTTCTTCAGAGCAGAGGTTTTGTTAGAGAGCCTAGCTTAAAAATTAATTACGAAGTTGCGTGAAGGGGTTGCGCTATATACGTACAGTTAATTCGCCAGCCGAACAGAACAGGAACGACATCTTTCGCGTTAAGTTTAAAACTATTTTCCCACTTCGTTAACCATAGCTGACGTGCTTACAATTCAGATCACAGTGTAAACACCTTTCCTGTTCGTTTTCTTCTTTTTTATTACTCTGATTTCAAATCGAAAATGCCGAGAGATGCTTATCTTTTGTTATCTGCATTTCATTTCTTGCGATGACACAAAGAAAGAACTTCTGAGGAGATAGAAATTTGCTCCTTAAGTGCCTTTTTTATTATTCGTTTTAGCAACGACGCCCAGCTCCGGTAGAGGTCGTTAATGGCGTGGAAGTCGATTTCATTTGTTTGCCTTTCTCTTCATGCACACAATTAGAAGTCAATAAAACACTTTGGCTGATTGAAATTCACCTGTGCAGTAGCCATGTAAATGGAGTAAAATCTCCCGATTGGCTTGGAGATTTCTCAAACGACTTTATCAGACAAGAAGTCTCATTTACACCGCAGTTGTTGAAGAAATAAACACAGTAGGGTTGCTTTGTATACATCCGATTTTCTTGGACAATGTCGAGATACAGGTAGGAAGGAAATTGTTCTGGTTCCTCAAGAAAACAGATGAGAAAAAAATATTTAGTGTATTTTCCTATGGGAAAATTTCTAATGACCGACCGAAATTAAAAAAAACGTGAATAAGTATATTTTGCGAACCCCATTGTAAAATTCTTATAGATCATTCCATATAAATAAGATATTTACCACAAAATGTAACTGAAACCGTGCTTTTTTATAAACGAGAGCAAAAAAAATCTTTAAAAAAAATAAAAATGTTCCGAGGGTGGGATTCGATCGGCGAACATGCCGTGAGCACGTCGTCCAATTCCCGAGGCTTACGTCAGTGTTGACGTAGATATCCGGAGTTAGCCGAAGCGACCACAAAGATCCGAATCTCCGAGCAAAGTCGCTGTCCTCGCCCTATCGGCATAGCTCAGTTGTCGACCTCCGTGGCGGAGTGGTTAGCAGAACGCGCTACAACGCCAGGGGTTCCGGGTTCGAGTCCCGGGTAAGGCATGGATATTTGTGTTTGTCCAGATGATAAGAAACTGTAACAATTGAAAAGTGTAAAAATGAGAAAAAGTGTGAATGGTGTGGGATACCTCCCTGTAGGGGGTATTTCCTTTAAAAAAAAAAGAAAGAAAGAAAAAAAAAGTCGGTAAGGTGTTGGCTTTTCAGCGGCGAGGCCCGGCTCTTCAAGTTGACCACGAAGAAAGTCACTAGAACGAGTGCCCAACACCGCGGACTATCCATCGACCCTTCCGGGGTATCATTATTTCCCGGGCTAGGAGGTCGATGGACCGTTTATGCGTCTTCCCAACGCCGATTTTGCATTTTTATTCTGTATGTGTTTTTCTTGTTTATCAGAGGTCCCACATTGAAGAAAAAATGCATCAATGCCTGGTTTGTATTTTTCAATTTGCCGTTCGTGACGAAGACTAAATTCAATAAAAATATACTTGTTTAGCATTTGCATCAAATAGATATCCCTGACAGGCAGTTTTTTAATATTTCTTTTTTGCAATGTTACATGCTGAAGAAATATTTCAATCTTCGCACTAAGAAGCTACTAAGAAAAAACTACATCCTTGATGTTATATCCTGTTGTAAAACTGCAGTTTTGTCAGTGGTGGAAGGTGATGCTCCCGTACGAACGAATCTGAAAATGCAACAATTTTTTAAAGCATTTTATGATTTAGAAAATCAAGTATTTGCAAATAAAATTGTTTATTAGTTGGATTTCTTTTACTTCGCTCTTCTGCCACTTTTGGCCAATCGCGAAGATGAGTGATGACATGAAACTAAAGCCCGCATCACACGGAACTGGATTTCCAGTAGGTATGCCCTAGTTGGTGCTGGACTGGCTACCAATTGGCTAGTTTTCGCCTCACACGATACTTATCAGCGTACTTGTCGATAGACTTTTGTTCCCATACGAGGGAAGTTGTAATGGCGGCCGCGTGAGATGTAAACAATGTATCACTTCACATTTTTAAAAGCCGATAACTATTCAACAGAGAGAAATAACGTTTCGTATAAAAACGTTATTAGGTTCAAAACAATGGCGCTGCTTAAATACATACTTTACGACGTTTACTGTACACGTATGGAAGAATATTTTAATTGTTTCAAATGTAAACACCGTGGACTCAGCATAGATGGTATAACTCAACGCGCCTTTCATGCTCTATACGTTATACATTGCTGGAGTAACACTCGGAAACCACAGACAAAAACGCTCCTTTGCACACTAACAGATTATCTTCACATGGCGAAACTTTGGTCTGATTGGCTGTTCCACAGAATCCAGTCGAGGAAAGCCAGTAGCAATTAGATCATGTCCAATTCCTCCAAACCAGTCAAGCAGTCAGCCAGGCGGCCATCAGTGACGTGCACTGAGGAGTAGCTAGTCTAGCAGAGATAGATCAATCAATCGCACGTCTCTAATTATTTTCAAATCACAATATTTATTATCTTGAAGCCTCAGTTCATATGCAACATTTCTTTCCACGCGCTTCTCGTCCCTCGATGTGATCAGCTGGCAAGGCTGAATACCCTAGCTGGCTCTTCTTCCGCCTTACCAGATCCAGGTATAGACAACCGCCCGAAGGGGAAGGGAAGATTTCTGCCTGTACCTCCCTTGCCCCCTCGCCCCCCGCTCCCATGGTTGAAAGCCCGTGGTTTCAGGTCCTCCAGTCTATCTCCTATAGGACAGATAGGGGATAGGTTTCCCTTCGATTCCTTTGTAAATCGTCTAAAGAACTCGGGGGGAAAATTTTCTGCAGTACTTATGTTCTCTGTATTACCACAACCTTTTAAACGTTGTACAATATGTATGTATAATATGGGATGTAGTTTTATTTCTATATAAATGGGAACGTACTTGTATTATGTGCAGACAAAAATGTTATAGTTTCTTTTCTTTTTTTCAAATATGGAATATATAATGATTAAATAACAAATATTTGCTCACGCTCTCTCTCGCTCTCGTTTTAGTAGTGTTTTATTTAAATATACTAATAATTTGGCCTCCAATAAAAAATGTGTAAGCTAAAAAGTCATAATTACGGATGTATTAATTTGGTCAAGAAAACGCGCGTTCTAATTCTTGTTGTTGGTTTGGTTTATTTTACTTCACCTTTCTGCCACATTTGGTTATCGCGAAAATGAGGATGAGTGATGATATAATGAAATTGATGAAGGGACCTCACAAATAACAATTCAGGCCGGGATTCGAACCCGTGACGAGCGTTCCTATGTGTTGTACTCTGCAGTGAATAATGAAATAATTTGGAATGTAAAATGTATCCCAGAACTAAAAAAGTCAAATGAATATTGTTGAAGAAACTACAAAAAAGTGTGTTTTGTTACCTGTTCATTCCCCCTAGTATATTTAATTTTTGCCACCTTCCATCACTTTTTCTAGCTGTAACTTTAATCGCGATAAGGAGCTAATGAGCTTATGGAAGTAGTCACAAGGGACAATCATAAACAGAGAACTCTGGACTCCTGATTTCACAGTGCCCTGCAGATGCACTGGGAGGAAATTATTTGTATTTTCTTTTTCCTTTCTTTAGCGTTGATTTTCCATCACTTTGCCTAACTGACGATGAACGTTGATTAAATTAAACGAATGAAAAGTGGTTACAAAGGAACACTCATGAACAGGCCAGGGCTCGAGACCGGATCCTTCAGTAACGAGATCGTGAGATGAAGAAATTAGGGAAATCAAGCAATGCAATTTTTTCGGAAAAACGTTAATCATATGCAAATATGGTGTTTCAAAAATCCAATTGAAATTTACGTACCACTGAGTAAATATGCAGTTTGCATTACCGATACCCAAGTATCCGAATAGTTAGAGCTTTCCACTCATCTTTGTTGTCGGCCGACCTCCGTGGGGGAGTGCAAGTGGCCCCGGATCGGTACCAGGTGGACGCACATAGTGGTTGGGATCCCACTTTAAACTGTGGGTCCAGTCCCGATTAGCTTTTATGTACATAAAGTGGACTTAAACACCAAATCAACCAACCGCGGGTTAGTGGTTATCACTGCACGCTATGACACCAGGAGTTCCGGGTTCGAACTCCGACCTCGGCATGGGTGTTTTTTTTGTGTTTGTCTCTTCATTAATTGTATTGTACCATCTTCGCGATTAACCAAATGTGACAGCGACGCTAAGCAACATAAATCAAATCATTGATTGATTGTTTCATTTGGTTTGTTTTACTTCGCTTTTCCTACACTTTTGGCTAATCGTCAAGATGGTACGATAAAATTGATGAAGGGACAAACACAAATAACACCCATGCCCAGGGCGGGGTTCGAACCCGGGATCTCTGGCTTAATAGTCAAATCAACATGTTTTGGATTTTCGAAAGTTGGTGGGATTAACACGTGCTTCTTTTCAGTAGTCCTTCCTCATTTTGCAATCCTTTCCTTTCCTTTGTTCTATTTTTAGGAATACTGGGCCCTAAAGGGGGGGAGGGGGATTATGACCCACACCAACCTCCCTTGGGCACGCCACTGATTGCTACCCCAAGTGTCGACATCACCGCACGTCCCTGGCGGCCATGATTGTTACCTACAAAGTTAGTTCAGCACCAACTAGGGCATTCCTACTACAAATCCAGTTCCGTGTGATAGGGGCTTTATTCAAGGATATGAACCCGGGGTCTGGACCACTGGCGTCGTAGTGCACTATGCTAACCACTCCGCCATGGAGGTTGGTTACAATTTAAAATGTTATTGAAATTATCAGATTCTGAAGTTTGGAGTGGCATTTCGATGACTGAGATTGAAGAAATATAAATTGCTAGCAGAGTGGTCCAAACTGAAGAGAAAAAATTGTATTACAGCGTAGTTCACACATATGTGAGCAGTGAAGTGTTCCTTAAAAACGTCAAAGTCAGGAAAACGTGGCGAAAGGAGGATTGACTACTAAAAAGTATACGTACCCCTCAAGGACGTATTTAAGGGGTCCAACCCACCCCCCCAAAGACTTACTAAGTGCTAAAATTAAATAATGAAAATATATTTGTTTAATCTAGGGTTATTTATTTTTCGCCGAGCTTAATGGAAGGCAAGGATTATATTTGGATCACACGACTTTAAATGACAGTACCAAGGAAGATTTATTACTACTTATAATAATATGCTTTTCGTCAACTGGATCTAACATTCTTTCTTGATATTCAATTCATTTTCTATATGATATTAATTCCCTTGCCAGAGGTTTTTTTTTTAAAGATTTTGTCGATCTTAGCTACACGTAAGCTAGATAATGAATACGCACTGTTTTATGCCTATCCTTGAACCGTCTTTTTACATATTAATGGAATATTTTAATCAATATTTTTATTTTGAATTAATTTAATATAATTATTTTAATTTAAACATTTATCAGCACGAGACGCTTGGTTCGGAACCCCTCCCTTTTTCGAAAATCCTGGGCACGCCAATGTCTGTGAAAATACAAAAAAAATGTTAAAGCTGTGGTGTGCAGGTTTCTGGATCACATGGTGTAAAGCAGATTGTTGAGATCTCACTTGTTACTGTGCATAAATGTGTCTTTTTTTTTTTTTTTTAAAAAAAAAAGACTACGAACATGCTTTTGGACAAAACTTATTCACAAAATGAAAGTGCAGGTCCAATTCGGATTAGGTTACTCTAGGCTATGTGTGTGCCAGAAAGATTTTCGTAGGCAGCAGGAAGTAAAAAAAAAAAAGTTACCACAGTCATGAAATCAAACACACTCGATAGTATCTAGTGCTGAACGATGCGTGTTGTCCCCCCCCCCCCCACAGCATTTGTTTTAAGTCAATGTAAGCTCCAATGTTTTACTCCTACCCTAGCTGGGACAAAATAACTTTGCGTAACTTAATTTCCCGACACTTCGAAATCTACAGGGTGGCTCAAAAAGTCACTTAACACCCTCGGCACAAGGCCACTGCAGCGTGCAACATGGAAATGGTGATGACCAATCGTTGCCAGGCAAAGGGGGAGCCACACTGACGCCACCCGCACGGTCGGCGGCCATCTTGATGTCCGCCATCTTGAATTCAACTTTAGAATTTTAAATGGGAAGGGGGTGATATGATATATCAAATCAGACTAGAATTTCACGAGAAATGCAATGGTGAAGGTTTTTTTGATGTATATTTAACTAGTAAAAAGTTATGACTGAATTCTTGTACCAATATGCTCCTTTTCGAGGTGTTACAAAAATGCCTTAAAATTTGTTTAGCGCATCGGTAATGCATCAAGATCAAAGTGACGTCTAGGGAGAGAAGTTTGCATGCCATTGCACAAGATTTTAATCGGATACATACATGAAAAACTGTGCATTATGAGTGGTTGTCGCGAACAATTACAGTGTGACGCTTCCATTAAATGAAAAGTCCTTCACAGTAACAAGGCTAATGTTTATGTTCATAAGAATTCTGAAGTTGAATTCAAGATGGCGGACATCAAGATGGCCGCCGACCGCGCGGGTGGCATCAATGTGGTTCCCCCTTTGCCTGATAACGATTGGTCATCACCATTTCCATGTTGCGCGCTGCTGTGGCCTTGTACCAGGGGTGTTAAGTGACTTTTTGAACCACCCTGTACATGCTATTTTCCATCAAGTGATCGTTAGTTTTTATTCCAGAAATACAAAAAAAAAAAAACAATTTCCGAGAAATTTCAAACATTTTTAATGTAGAAAACATCAAGAATGAACCACTTTTAAACATGACCATTTGGAATATTCGGAATACCGAAAAGTAAGGCAAATTATTTATTCGGTTATTTGTAAATATCCGAGATTTTACAGTTACATGAAAAAAACTGCCCAAAAATGTTTTGTGTACGTGAAGTAAGTTATGAAACACAACCCTTCTGCGAGAGAGAGAAAAAAATAATATGACGCTGGGATTCGATCGTTGACTTAGTTTTCAGTGTTTCACAGCTCAGCCAGTGTTGCCACATGCAGGGAAATTCAGACAATTTTCTATGCTGAAATCCATTTTTTTCTGTTACTGGCTATTTTCACTACTTTGAATACAAGCCTCTACGTCTATTTTATGTCGCTCTTCTATATCTTCGGTTAATAGCGACGATGAGGATGAATGATAAAGTTATGAAATAGATTGTGTGCTTGTAACAGGGTTCGAACCTGGTGCTAAAGTGACTCCAGTGAGTAGATGGAACACCAAACACAAATTAATAGACACGAATACTACTAATATAACTATGATTATTATTAACAGTGCTGTCGATCACGTAGTCTCGGGTTGGAACACTGGACGCCTCCCCCCCAAAAAAAATAATTGTTGCATTCAAAATAAATAGGTATATAAATACAAGATTTGTAAGGATTTCGGGAACTTAGGTTGTCATTTACATCATTAACAAATAGCACTCACAGAAATTTATTATTTTTTTCTAAATTTCCGGACCGCCCACAGACAGGAGAAACCTTTAGTACTAAGACTTTCTCTTCATCTATCGTTCACAAGAATTAATGTAACAAAAGATAGGCTCTATTTAACACAACAAAACAAAATGGAAGGGGATCATTGCACAGTCATTCGTATCCAGACCCGTACCCAGGATTTTTTGAGGGAGGGGCCAGATTCGAAAATGTGTTTATATAGCCTATATAAAATGTGAAGAGATTACAAAATAGTTTAAATGTTTAAGTGTTGGATTTTATTTAATTCTTGCTTTACAATGATTAATAACATTTCAATTTATCTTTATTTTGTATATGTTGTTATGGGGGCCGTACCCAGGATATTTTTTGGGGGGGGGGGAAAGGTTGGTGCAAAAATGTGGAACGAACTTCGTAGTAGCGGCTCGTGCCTAAAATAACAGGTGAAGAAGTACATTTATAGGCAATGAAAAACAAATAGTAAGTGTCAGTGGCCCCCCTCACAATTTAAAACGTCTTTTTTGTCTTCATCCGTCCATCTGGAAAATGGTGTCTGCAACAAATTACACACTAAGTCATTTACTGAGTTCATTGTACAAACCTCAGCTCAACACATGAACACAACACACGATAGGAAACGCGAAACACACACGCGGAACAAGATCTCGCGAGAACGCAACGATTTTGCCACAACCACTGGATGCAATGTTTTCTGTCGACGAGAGAACTGCTGCACGTAGATGGCGACACCCATTCAATTCCAACGGTAGGTGACGTCACCGTTGCCATGACAACCGGCTAAAGTCTTCCGCAACCTGGCGGCGTCTGCTCTTGGTTTGTTTAAGCTACGACGAACTCTTCACGTGCGTAGCGCCGAGCGGCGTATTATTTGAGTATTATCGTGTGCGTTCTGCTGTGAAATAGTTTAATTTAACAAGGAAATGAAAAATGTCAATATTAATTTCAAAATTAGGTGAAAACATCTGCACTTGTTGCACTTGGCCAGCCGCCACTGGACGAAGTGAAAATCAGAAATGCTGTGAGGTTGATTAAATTAGGTTATTTTGCGTTACTTATTTATTTACGACGTTGTTTACGTGGCGAAGTTAAGGCATTAATGCCTTCTCATCCACTTAACCATTAATTACAGGGATCATTTTTTCTTTGCAGTTAATTGTATACAATTAAAAAATTAAAAAAGATAAATGAAAAATAAAGTAATAAAAGAAAAATGAAAGCAATACAGTTTGAATACGAGCAGTCAGGCCCTGGATTAACCATTAATTACGTACATTGCTCATTATTTTTACTAACACAATGAAAAAATATACCTTAGAAGAAATTAAAAATAAAAGCAATACAGTTAGTTCTACATGCACACACACACATTCACACACAAGTACCCACATAGAAAGCATATTTCGTGGGCTAAATGCATGGGCGTCCGGAAGGGGGGGGGCAAGGGGGGCCGTGCCCCCCCCCCCTGGAAAATGAAAGTCAACCAAAAATTATGCATTTCACACATAAAATTTCATTTTAGCCACAATAATATGTATTAATTATTGCATGAACACCATAAACTCAAATTTAAGCAATGTTTTTTTAGGGAACAACACTTTTGGGGGGAAATGTGACTTTTTTGCCCCCCCGTGGAAAAAAAATACCTTCCTTGCCCCTCCCTTGAAAAAAATACCTTCCTTGCCCCTCCCTGCAAAAAATCCTGCGGACGTCCATGGCTAAATGTATAACGTATTTCTTTCTGGGAATTTAATCTAGGTCCAATTGTTTAGCATGTATAATTTTAATTGTTTTTTGAATGTTACAACTGAGGAGGCGGCTAGAATTTCGGGGGGTAATCTGTTCCAGTGTCCTGCAGAGGTAACGGTAAACGAATTGGCGTAGAAGTTAGATCTGTGGAGAGGGATGGATAGCAGACATTTTTCACATGATCTTGTGTTGCGGGAGTGAAAGTCCGAAAGATATTGAAACCGCCTGGAAAGGTATTTTGGATCTTTTATTTTTAGAGCTTTGTACAGTAGGACAAGGTTGTGGTAAATCCGTGTGTCACTTAATTTAAGCCACTCGACCTTCGTATAATACGGTGTCAAATGTTCGGAATTTTTTATGTCGACAACGAAGCGGTCGCAGGCGTTCTGGATTCGCTGAAGGCGTTTAGCTTGCTCGTGATTAACGTCCGAGTAAACAGTGTCACAATAATCAATAATAGGGAAAACAAGAGATTGGACAAGTTTGTCTGCTACGTTTGTCTAATAGCGACGATGAACGATTATAAGATGAAATTGATGAAGAAACATACAAAGAACGCCTATGCCCAGGCTAAGATTCGAACCCGAGGCCCCTGGCTTCGTAGCGGAAACGCGATGTGCTAACCACTCCACCACAGGAGGCAGGTTTTCTTTTCTTATACCAGAACCACCACTGAAAAACATCATAATTCTATGTTTTAAAATATAATTTTTAAAATTAAATTATACGTGTTAGTAATTAAAATTAAAATAAAGAACATGTCTAAAGGTGAGTTTTGAAATAAGAGACATTTTCGCATCATATTTGTAGTCCGAAAAAAGTCGGGACAGGGATCAACTCTCTCGATTAAATCGGGACGTTCAGAATCTTTACATCAATGCTTATAAGCTAAAAGTACCAAATATTGCACGCTGCCGACTTCTGGAGTCTGCCGAGGGAGGGGGAGGGCATGGCCCCTCCCCTGGGTATGGGTCTGTTCGTATCTCACTTTAGGTCAAGTTCCGATTAGCCTAACTGTTAATAAAGTGAACAAAAAATCAAACTAAGAGCTCGGGTGTAAAACATGCTTTAGTGACATTTTGTTCTTTTTTGAGTTAGAAAGTAAAATGTGCCATCCTTAAATTTTACAATTTGCATTGGATTGAGTGAAGCCTTCTGAAATTGGTAGACACAATACGAAAACAATTTATCTACAGTATAACTTCTATTAACCTTTTTTCTTAATGAACTCAGAAATGGCCAAAATGTCAATTACCATGTTTTACACCCGACCCCTTCATTTTATTCGATTTCTTTATATGGAGGGAAATATTGCGGGGAAAGGGAAATTTTGCTGATAGATTGTGGCAACACTGTACACAGCTGACTGTCGGACGAAAGCTAGCCGAACCATGTCGGACCTGTTGTTATCTATAGACTTGAAGTGCAGCATAGGAATATTTAAGGTATTTATATTTTTTACTAGAGTTTGTGGCTTCTGGATAAGTATTATCTGTACCAGTTATATATACCGTATTATCTGTTCTAAAAAGGTTATGTGGTACATTTAATTGAATTTTCTCTTAAAAACTCCGAAATAGAACACGTGGTTTTTCGACTTGTCAGATCTGAAATTTTTACTATGTGGACCACTTTTTACTTCGCCCAGAGCTCATGAACAGTGATTGATTTACGGATCGCGAGTTAATGTAATAGGATTCGGAAGTTGTACCATTTACTATCCCTCAGCTAGGATAATACTCCACCAAAAAGTTTTCCAACTTGCATATTCCACTTCGAGCACTGCATATAGCCTACCTCAGTGAGGAAACGTGACTTGCAGGTTAGTCAGTCGTTTTCACGTTCAGAAGACACAACGGCGCTTATGGAGAAACCGCACAGTGTTGCCAATACAGCGCTAGCTCATGTCGCCGGGAAATGATGACCTTCCTTCACAATGAAGGTGTTACATGTTTTGTATATATAATGATAATTATATGTAATTATTAATATAAATATTATACTGTGAACGTTACAGTTACCCTTTTTACTATGATCCATTGCGATCACTACACACGCGAGTGTAATGCACGAATATGACACTTCAGAAATCACTTAAAAAAGTAAAAATCACTGAGAGCTCACACAACTGAAAACACTTTTTCGGGAGAGGGAAAAAGTCTAAACAGACCAAAGTAGATCTCTCACTCAAGTAAGAGGAACCTGGCACATGGGTTAAATTCAAGTTGCAACCCAAACAAACAAATGAGTTATGACCGACGTGAACTGATAAGACGTGAATGACTCAAGCAAGGCATGTCATATTTCTATCTTGAAGTCCCATATTTTGTCACGTGTTGGAAAGCCTTTCAAAAGTTAATATGGTGTCTATGAATTTATGTGTACGTTGGAAACTGAAAGATGATCTTCATTTCAGTATTAATGTCGACAGTAATGTAAACGAAAACAACGTGTATTTGCGACAGCACTAATGTTGCTCACAACAGCAGCATTGGAAATAATTGTCAATTATTAAATTTAGGTAATTTCAATTTTATTATAACAAACTGCATGAAGTTCATATTTTTACTGAATGGAAATAAAATAACAACTCGAAAACTTGGTGGTGATAGCCGGAATGCTGCGGTGAGTCGGCTCAAGATGGCCAGACAACGTCTCCTTACTTCGCGCGCGGTTCGGGTTAAAAAGAAACTCCAAATGCATGGAAGTAATATTTCTGGGAACCTTTGAGTGGTTATAAAAAATAATTTCATTATTTTCTCCACAACTTTGTCGCTTGAAGTTTTTACTTGGAATTACAGAACAAAAAATGGCCAGCGACGACATTTTCTACTGCAAGAATATAAAAAATCTCCACATACTTTATTTGAATATTTTTTAATGCGAATATGCTTTAAAGTATTGATAAATTCTGAGTATGACAATTAAAAAACAGTGTCAATTTTTTTAAATAATGAATGCTTCAATTTTACGGCATGTTTCAACGTTAGGAATGAAAACAATGTAAAAATTGTGTTTTCACGGAAAATTTGCGATTTTAATTTATCTAAAATTATGTAAGCAAGTTACCAGTTTTTTGTGTTCACCATCGTATTCTCTACAAAATTTCCTGCAAAACTGTAGGTACCGATTTTACGTAAGCTAAATTTGTAAATCCAGAAATTTCACAACAGCGCGCTCGTATTTCCCATAAGAAAAGCATTGCCCATAAGAGCCCATTGTGTCTTCTGAACGTGAAAACGACTCGTAAATTTGCATAATAGCGTTGCTGCTTCAAAGAACACTCCTTCGATTTGAAGTTATGGGAGCCGTTGACCCACTCTACTGCCTCGATAATTATGCTTATATTTGACAGATTTCGATGTTTTACGCAATACAAAATTGGTTCCAGTGTGCAGATGACTGAGATATTTGATCCGAAAGTATGGCCCGCGTAAGTAAAAACGTGCCATCTTGGAGTACTTACGCCGCTTTTTATTAGTAAAATCCGGTTGCATGCACCCTCAAATTTGTCCTCATCTTGACCTTAGAGGGGAGGTTTGCCCCCTAAAACAGTTTTTTAGCCGAAACAAAAAAACACGTATTTCTTCCTTTGGCCCCCTCTATACACCTGCCAAGTTTCATGGAAATCGGAGGGGGGACACTTAGATAACCTCCCTTGTGAGTCAACTTGAACATATTTGAAATATCATGGTAATAGCTAAATATAGGGTGGAGGCACTAGTTATGGCCATGTTAAGGAAAATGTACAATAGTATACAACTTTTAACATGATAATAATTTTATTGATTACTTACAAAAATTATGATCACTGTTACAGAGTCGGTACATTAGGACGAAGCATTAACAAATACAAACAAGTTAGTCAGTAAAAAAGTGTTAAAAGTATTAACCAAACATGACACTATTCTTCAGTTATGGCCACGTAAATTCACTTATGGCCACCTTGTCTATGAACAAATAATGAAGTAATGCAGACGAAACACAATATATTAAAGGTAAATAACATAGTTTTCAATGGATGAACATAGTGTAAATTTAGTTGAACAACATAAATTAACATTTCCAGACTTCTCAGGTCACTTCGTAGTAAACGAAACAACAAAATGTGACGTAAGAATTTTCAGTGAAAAATGCAGGCTCAACCAGGACTCGAACCCGGGTCTCTGGCATACCGTTTATTTTCACGGCACAGACAGCTCAGGTGCAATGTTAAGTGTGAACAGTGTCCATCCATTCTCAGTTTTCCCAATCCCCCAGTTTGGTGGAGCAGCTTGAGCTACTGCAGCAGGAATCCTCTCATATTTATAGAGAGTTGGTGGTGGAGCAAATTTTCCAGCAGCATTTACAGTAAACAAAGAAGTTTTTTTAATTTTTTTATCAGTTACTACTTCCATCATATACAGGGAGGTTATTTCAGTCGTTCACCGCCAGAGTGATGGCCGTTCGGCGGACTCTTCATGCAACAGGTCCCGGCAAATTGCGTTCAGGAAGTCCGTAACAGAAACCGCTTGTTTTGTAATGTTTCCACTTTTCACAATTACAGTTACAATTACAATTGAAATAAGCACGTACCTTGTCGCAAGGATACTGTGTGTGTGTGGAAAAGGTGTCCTCCCAAATACAAATATTTCTGGCACCTTATTTCTGACAGAAAATCTTAGATTAGACAGCGTTACTTTATCGTCAGTTGTCAGAAAGGGAAGACAGCATCCCGGCGCATAAAGCAAACCGAAAGCGTAAAATGATATTTAAAAGTAATAATAATGATGATCACTAACCTCCTGTGTTATAAGAGATGTTGAAAATGACCTCCTTTAACAGCAATACAACACGTTTCTTAGGTTCAAGAGATCCTGTCTATCGTAATTCCCTGACCACTTTTCTGCAAGAATTCGTTTTCACGTAATTATTGTACATAAAAACTCTCTGTTCAAGACTATATTTGTTTAACGACATAACTAATGAATTAATAACAATTAACACACAATAAAGCACTGGCCATGAGTAGCACATTACAATAACACAGTATAAGCAACACGTGTACTGATAAACGCAAACAGAAGTGAACATGAACGTACACTGACGTCTGGTAGCCGACAGTGTTGCTAACCATTTTTCGGCAATGTCCCTACAGACGTAGTCAAAATGTCCCTACAACTGACCAAATGTCCCTACGCCAAGTAAAGCGACTAAAAAAATTATCACCTCATGAGCATGCAAAACAGAAGATAAAATATACACATTTACTTACCAAGTCTTTCTGCTCGGTGCTTCCACAATTAATGAAGGAGCGAATTTACATTTGCCTATCCTAACTTAACCTAACCGTACCTGGAAGGGGCCCCGGCGCCTACCCAGCGTCGAATAACATGGGTACCTGGGGGAAACCCTGGGGGGTAAAGGCGGTCAGGGGCGTGATGCTGATCACATCACCCCCACTCACGACCGGATCAAGAAAGTGTGGGGCGTTACCCTCACACCCCCTATACGCCTTCATGGCGTGGTGCTATGCACAGGGGAACACTTTACCTTTTTTGTACCTGAATGGTTCGTGGGGCTATCCGTCAATGGTTTGTTGGGCTACCCGTTTTTCGAGCCCAAATTTTAACTATGTTTGCCTTGCCTAACCTAACTTAACCTAACCTTACCGAGAATGCTCAGTGGGGCTATTCCTGAATGGTTTTGCGGTAATTGTGATTACGAACCGATAAAAAATATTTTTTTCGTAGCACTTTAACATCATCGAAGACGTCATTTTAGTATCCTGCAATTTTATGATTGATGTAATGTTGCCAAATTTACCTGTAATCAAATCAGTTCTTCTACATCGTGATTGTCGCTGTCACATGTAAGCACGTTCTTTGGGCAATATACTGAAATGAATAAGTTTATTAATTAGCCCTCCTGCACACTCCACCTAACAATCTGTATAACATTAACAAATTTTTTACTGTTCTCTTCCGCTATTCTTACACAATCCATGCTCTCCAAGTATGAAATCAACAGTGTGGCAACGCTGTAGACAGCGTAACTAATTGTAATTTGTTCATATCAACAAATATGGCTACCATACTTGTATACGGAGAATCATTGCGAGAATTGAAATGCTTATTTTACAACTTCTACACGTTAATTAACATTTTTTCCCCCTCACCCCAACATGTTAACTTGAGATAAATCATCACGAATAATTATTTCGTGAGTATAAGACGTAGCATAGAAATTACAGAAGGGTCCGGTATTGTAAATTCTTGCCTTAATGAATAATAGGGGTGTGCGGGACAGAATTTTTTGGGTCGGGACGGGATCGGGACGGTAATTTTTTTAAATCCCGACATTCGGGACTGAAAAATTTGCAATTTCCCGACCAAGTCGGAAAATTTTCGGGACGGGAAATGTTCGAAATTTCCCGAAGCACTGGAAATCTCGAATTTTACAAGTCATTTTCACTTTAAGTGATTGTTTTTGCATTTCTAGAATAAAAACTTACAATTTTCGATAAGTTCCAGAAACTTACAAGGCAGAAAACGTCGAGAATTAACGACTTTTTAAAGTAAAGGATCCCGCACACCCCTAATGAATAACGTTGAGTCGTTTACTGTTGATTATGTTATTTGAAGTCATACATGCTGCTGCTGTGCAGAGATAGATGTTGGTTGGTGATGCTGTATTTCCTGCAGTCTTTAACAATTCTGGTCCCATTTTATTTCCCTTTTTTGTTTTTGTATCACTTAACATTGAAAATATTCTTTCCGTTTCCGCTTTAGAATGTGGCAATGTTAGCACTATTTTCGCGAGAGTGGAAATGTTTTCAAAAAGGAACTTGCCTTGAAAGTTTTTGGTAACCGATAACATGTTCCAAAATTCTGATGGAGATTTGTTAGTTAGTTCTTTTTTCTCCTCTTCGCTAAAGTATCCAGATAAACTAATTCATAAAATGTCATTTACCAAGATTGAAAAAAGTACCTACGTTTTCCCTCATTTGGCAAAATCTGTCCCTACGTTCCTACGCGGGCGAAATTTAGTGAAAAGTCCCTATGCTTAGGGACATGTCCCTACGGTTGGCATCACTGCCGACACGTGCAGTATGAAGCGCCCTCTCGCGGCTGACAACTCACCCAACCCCCGATAAGCTGCCGGCGCTGTCGTGACAACTGAGGATAAAGTAGCGATGACTAATCTAAGATTAGATGTCAGAAATATGGTGCCAGAAATATTTGTATTTGAGAGGACACCTTTTCCAGCATACTTGCGACAAGGTACGTGCTTATTTCAATTGTAATTGTAACTGTAATTGTGAAAAGTGGAAACATTAGAAAACAAGCGGTTTCTGTTACGGACTTCCTGTAATGCAATTTGCCGGGACCTGTTGCATGAAGAGTCCGCCGAACGGCCGTCACTCTGGCGGTGAACGACTGAAATAACCTCCCTGTACTTGACATTCTCTTAGACCAATGATTAATCCACCTTTGGAGCAAGACAAAAACAAGTTTCGTCCATATTGAAAATTCTGTTTGGATCCTTTAGGACATCTCCATCTTTCAGTGATGTCAGAACTTTATCGAACCATTTCCGAATATTCTCTTCAGTCACAGAGCCACTTTAAAAACCCATAATACCATGTTTTCCCTGGACGATTCTTCACAAAAGTAGGCTTAGAATGCTCTATCCCAGCTTCATTTAGTACCTTCTGAACAGAAGACATAAGATTTTCTTTATACACAGGGAACTCCATTTGTGCACATTGAAGTATCTACTCGACTAACCTGTTTTCTCTCGCAGTACAGAATGTGGAACACAGTGTCCTGTTGAAGATTTTGGAGAAATCCCTGCAATTTTGTTCCTTAAAGTTGTGCTCAGCACTCCAAGTATTTTAATTGCTGTTGCCACTTTCATTCCTTCGTCTATGGCTTTCAGTGCATTCTTCACTTTTGCAGGGAAATACTGGAATCTCTTCTCCTTCCTTATATCAAGCTTCTTTGGAGCTTTTGTAGCCATTCTTATTGTGCAAAAAGCAATACATTAATAAACTGCAATCATTTTCTTCAGTGGCCATAATCAAAGAATCTTTACAAACCTGCATCTAGTAATGACCATGTGGTCTACACATATTATTGTTTTGTGGTTATTTCTATTTCAGGATATAAATACCACAATTCTAACATTTAAACTTACCTCTGAACAAATTATATGTTCCTGATATGTATGTTCCACACACATGGAAAACCTGGAAATCTCAGGGAATTTGAAAAAAATACAAATCTCAGGGAAATTTCAGGGAAAATCTTGTAATTGATTAATGGTTCCCAATGAAGCAAAACTGAAGGATAATAATATGCTCCTGTCTGTGGATAATCCAAGCTGTTGTAGCATTTCTCTTTCAGCAAGGAACTCATATCTATTTGTTTGTCTGTTTCTTGTTTTTAAATGTGATTCCAGGGCTGGTGACCAAGTGTATACCCTCATAAATTTTGCAATTTTTAAAATTTAATTAACCGATTTCGATCTTTTACATGATGTAAAATATATTTCAAGATGTGGAAAACGCATAATAAAGATAACCTGATGTCTAAAGTTAACCAGTGTTCATCTGATTTCCCTTATTAGGTAGTAGTTTTAAGTTTTTCTTCCTTCTTTTTTACAAAATAGTAAAAAAATGGAGTGTCCTGTTTAGGGAAATATTTATTTTCTGCCATCTTTTGTGTACAATATTGTTGATTGTGTATTTACTGCATTTAGAACAGAATTTTAAATATTTACTTACTAGTGCCATATATGAATTATGTACTGTTCATATACTGTACAATATTGTTGTGTATTTACTGCATTTAGAACAGAATTTTAAATATTTACTTACTAGTGCCATATATGAATTGTGTACTGTTCATAAATACTTGTTCATATTTTAAGTTTTTGATCATGTTCAACTATTGTTATAGTCATGACATGACACATGAATTTTTACATGCCTCAATAGCTCACATATGTGTAAAATGAAAATACTTGTAGGACCAGCAGATCTACATTAATATCATGTAGTGAAATAGTTTTCTCAACAGATATGTCAGAATGACATATTTGACAATGTTCCAAACCCCCAAACCTATGTTCCCATTTCTTCATGACTCCCTAGAAAGTGTTGTTAGAGATGTAATAGGGAGATTCATAAAAAGTGGCATCTTGAACAATGCAAAAAATAGTTTTAAATTAATGCAAATTGAAGAAGAAGCTTATGTTTTTTACTAGCTGTAGATTTTTTTTGCAACCAACGACAGAGAAGATTGTGGAACGTAGTCCCTTAAGTTCAGGTTGGTGAGAGCCGCCAGTTGTTTAGTTCCGAAGCAAATGACTCAGTTTCCAAAGCAATGTGCTCAGCGCATGGAAGACGTGATACAGGAACTTCTCAGGAGAAAGAGAATGAAGGCTGTAACTGGTGATAAAGTAATTCGCCAGTTTAAGACATTGTTGCACAATGTCAGTAGTGAAAAGGAATTGAAGAGAAGTTTTGTAACTTTTCAATCAAAACTGATGCACTAGATTCTTTTTTTAACAAGTGTCATGAAGGGCAAGGATGACTTCTCTGAGTTATGGAGCACTGTCAAGTTGGTTTTGATTTTATCACATGATAATGCATATGTGGAAAGTGGGTTTTCTGTAAATAAGAAGGTTTTAATACAAAACTTGAAAGAAGAGTCTGTTGTGGCTATTCGGCAAGTTTATGATGCAGTGAAAGTGGTAGGAGGAGTGTCAAATGTAGAAGTAAACAAAGATATGATCCAGAGTGTTACAGGTGCACGTATTAGATACGAAGAAGCATTGCAGAAGATGAGAAAGAAATGTGATCACAAAGAAAACAAAAGAAAGAAATGAAACGTAAAGCAAGTGAGATCTGTGCTTCACAAGCCAAACAACAAAAGATGCAAGAAGAAGCAAAGGCTATTGCAGAACAATTAAAAAAAACTTGAAGCTTCTGAGAAGTAAAGTTTCTTAATTTGCTGTATCCGACATCAAGTACATTTCTTGTTTTATATTTCAGTCTCAATAACTTATTATTCCTTTTTAAATTGGTACTAATAATTGTCACTTCATTTTTATATGTTTTAAAAAATCCAATAATTTGTTTGTCTTAACTATTATTGTACACATTACAGATTAATTGATATTGTATCCGTTTATAAACATCTATGAAAGTGTGAAAATATTTCAGTGTTCTATATCAGATATGTTAGAAATTGTTTCAGAGTTGTTTAAAGTTCTAGAAAACTGGTCATCTTTGTTCTTAATTACATGCAAAGAAGTGTAATTTTATTTTATTATTGAACTAGTATTGTTGTTATTTGCATCAGAAAACAACAGTAATAAAGAAGGTGAGGATGGTATGGCTGAGGGGAAATGGAGGAGGCCATTGTAAAATTATAGAAATTATAGTAGTCATTTACTGTGCATTCAATACTCTGGAAAAATATGAGGATTCTGGAAAACTCAGGGAAAATGGATTTGGAGTTTGCGTGGGAACCCTGTATATAACAACTGTGGAAAACATTATTGTAGCTCTCTTTTCTTACGAAATTACATGAGAAATTCTAACAAGGAGCTTCTTCCTTACAACAAGCTTACTTCCTACAGGAAGTACAAAGAGGAAACATGGATATCCAATTGGAAAGCTTATTTTACACTGATTTATGTAAGCTGTTCTCTGATTGGCTTTAATCACCTAGGTAGCTACAAATTAATTATGAAGAGCAAAGTGGCCAAAACTAATGCCTCCACCCTACATGCTTGCATTTAAGATGAAAAAATTGTGAAAATAAAGAAAATGTTAAGCGAAAGAAATATATCCTAATTTTGTCACAATGAACCCCAGTCTCCTCAACTAGTGGTGTAGTACAAAAGTAGACAATGCCCAGATAATGTGAGCTAGTTAGTTGATGGACAATTGGGATATATCTATTTTAAGCACCACTCTATAAGCCTGTGTCAAGAATTGTGTTTCAGAAGTTACATTTGTATTAGTGCCAATTGTGACCCATAGAAAAAGGAAATGTGAAACCTAAAAGTATTGTATTTCCACAGAATCTGCAGGGAAATTGTGTTCGATTGGATCTTCAAGGAGCCTGTAGAAGAGGAGAGCACCTTAAAAAAACATGGAGGAAGATCTGAAGCAAACTACTAGGATCAAAAAGTTGAGGTAAGCTACATCTTCTACAAGAACTAAATCATGTAAGTCAACTTGAATGTTAATAAAGGTTGGCGAAAAAGTTCGGAAATTTCTTGTTTAATTTTAAACTAGAAAATGTGAAATGAAACAAAAGTGTTTGGAAAAAGCACATAGTTTGCTTTGGTAGGTTGCTGGTGACCATCTCAGTATCTTTTCTGATAAGATTTTCATCGTGGAGCATGTGCACTGCTGTCTGTTACTGAAGAAGGAACAGAGGAATTCTGTTGTCGCTCATTGTCATTTTATGGTGCGCATGATGATTTTGGGCGGTATTTGTGCAACTGGACAAATGCCTTTAGTGTTTATCAATCAGAATGGCACAATCAATGCTGCTAGCTATCGGAAACTCGTTCTGTGCGACATTTTGGAACCCCAGGCAACAGAGCTCATCGGCGAAGATGGATTCAGCAATTGGAATGTGTGAAGAGCTGTTTCATTGTCTTCAGGACAAGGGCACAAGGGCATTTGGCCTTCAGATTTGCTGAGACTTGGATGCCATGTGGTGTGGTTGTTTTTGAAGGAGACATTCCCCGTGTTCCATACAAAGCAGTGGACGCACTCAAAATAGCTTTATGACATGCATGGGACGAAATTACTGTCGAACAGTGTGCGACCATTGTCAATAATTTTCTGAGACTACTTCACACATGTATTAAGGCAGAAGGAAGCAACTTTGAGCACTTTACTAGTCTAAGTCTCCGTACTTTTTTGCCTGCAAGCAACCCATTACGTTAAATCAATGCACTGAAGCTTCCATTGGAATGGAGTGGAGGGAGGGGGGCATCATCTCAGTGCATGGGACTGGAAAGAAAACAACATGAAAAACATTGGCACATACTCTATATTTTGAGAAATGTTAAAAATCAAGTGTTCTAATTTAATTATGCCACAATTCTATTCTCTCAATTATCCCTTGCAATGTTTTTTACATCATAATAGGTGAAACTATGATGTGCCACTATGGTTTCCCCACATAAGGAAGTGACTGATAACCAAAGTACTAACACATTTCAAACTTATTCAACTATACTGCAAATGTTTTATATAAAAATTTTGGATTCTTTTTCTTTGTTGTTTCTTGGATATATGTTCTTATTATTTCTGTTAGAAGTCCATTTCTAGCATGATTTGAGAAAATATCCTGTGACTTGTACTGCATTAATTATTTATTATTATAATAAGCTCAGCTAACCTTTTATTTTACAAGTTTTCTCAAGCTATTGACAATTGTAGAATCTCACAAGTATTTAGAGCAATAATTTACTCCCTCTGTAATGGAGGCACAAACACTAAATCCTTCACATAACCCCCACACGGAGTTAAGTCAGGGGATCGCGAGGCAATGACAGCAGCAGTTTATCATAATTTCCAAAACAATCGATCCATCGGTTTGACACACTGGTGGTTAAGAATGCATGGACATTGTGATGGAACTGGGTCAGAACACCATCCAACTGGTGGATAAAGTTCTCAATGTCTGTCTACAACTGTGGCATGAGCCAATTTTCTAACATGTCAGGATACCCGTATTCTGTAATGGTTGTTCGCTGAAGAAGAAAGTCCCGTAAACTCTCAATTTTGAGATTGCACAGAGAGCATTGAGTTTCGGAAAGTCACAAATATGATCAACGGTGCCATAGGGAATAGAAAACCCCCATACCTTGCAATGTGTCACAGAATTTGTTGTTTCTCTACAAAACTGCAAAGTTTCATGTTATATTCAATAATGCATGCATGTACAGTAACATCATGAAACTGCTTCAATCATTTGTAGACACCCTGGATTTTCATAGTCATAATAGAGATGGAATAGTTTAAATTTGAATTAAATAAACCTTACTAGTAACTAGAGATATGCACTTTGGATGTCGCCAAGAATGTAGTATATTGCTCAGAATAGCTCTTAACAGTTTGTAAAACATGCAAATTGAAATCTGAGTAAAGTGAACTACAGGGAAAAAAATATGTTGCCTAAGAGAGAATTGTATTTCCACAGCAACAGCATCCTGGGGTAAACGAGGCATGGGATTGGAATCCTGGATCAACCTGCAGAAGAGAGAGTTCCAAGAAGAAGAAAGCTGTACTGAAATCACACTGGTGGTGCCCGTGATGCAGTGAGATCTATATCATGTAAGTTGCCCTTAATGCATGTATACAACTTGAAATTGGGAATGTGAAGAAACCAGTAGGTCATATGCATAATTCAGTAGGGACATTAGCTATTCGGATGTTTTTACACAATTGAGGAGAGGACTTTATATACCACCTTTTAGGAGTGGGAGTGATTTTATGTGCATTAGAGATGATAGTGGGAGTGTCTTCAGTTGAGGAGAGGGACTGACTTTTATGCACCATTGCAGAGAATAGATTGACTTTACATACATAATTCAGTAGAAATATTAGAGGCAGTGACTTCCTACACACAATTGGGGAGTGGGATTGAATTTATGTGTATAATTCATTAGATATTTTTTTTACAGGCAGTGACTTTACACATAATTCAATACAGATATCATATGCAGTGACTTTATATACATAATTGAGGAGAGGGATTGACTACATACATAATTTAGAGAAATTAGAGCCACCGACTTCATACACACAATTGAGGAGAGGGATTGAATTTATATGCATAATTCATTGGGGACACTAGCTATTGGGATGTTTTTACAATATTCAGGAGAAGGAAGGACTTTATATACCTTCTAAACACAATGTTGTTTATATTTTGGGATCGTTATTTAAGGTTATGACAGCCTTTGGCGACTTGCTTGCTAACGAGAGGAACATAAGGGGAAGGGGTATACAGGTCTGAAGAGCAACGTCAACACTCAAACAAGCAAGGGGGCTTGCCCGTGAAATAAGAACACGCGCACATTTCATTTAAATACTTCACTTGACTGAAGAGGCGGGGTGATGAAAGTCATAGGAATGTTTGTTACCTGTAGCACTGTTGGAAGTTCTTGTCCTTCGCGGTCCTGGTTTCGACGGAGTCCTAACCTGTAATAAAACGCAACTAGGGAGCGTAACTTGGTTTCTCCCAAAACTGCCCTAATGTAAACCCGATTTCTAAACAATCACTGTCGCTCGTATTTCTTCTCCTTTCCTTTTCACTTTTACTATTTAGGAGCTCAGTTACTAAGACTTAATTCAATGTAAAATGACTAGCAATTACCGTATTTGCTGAATATATAAAGGCAACTAAGAATGAGCTTTTCTCACATGGACTATTTATTTGGAATTTGAACTTTTGATCGCTAAATCCGTTGTCTCGAGCACGTCTCTCGATATCGGCGTTTTTAGTGTAAAGCTGTGTTTGCTTATTTCCCCAGTGAGTTCCGGTAGGATTTTTCAAGATCTCCTGAAGGTTGCCGATGTTATGTGTTTGATGGAAGCTCTTTCCAGCTTCTTCCATAACCCCTTTCATGAAGTGATTAGCTTCTTAATTTATGATGCTCCGGGTTCTGGGTTCGAGTCATGCCTGGGCATGATACGATATACCTTTGAGAAGTTTGAGTAATTTTATATGCTTAATTCAGTAGAGATATTAGTGGGAGGGATTTTTAAGCACCATTCAGGAGAATGGATTGACTTTTCATATGTAATTCAGTAGAGAAATTAGAGCCAACAACTTCTTACACACAATTCAGGAGAGGGATTGAATTTTTATGCATTATTCAGTACAGATAGCCTTGTGTAAACTTTAATACACATCTGAGGAGAGGGAATGGATTTATATGAATAATTCAGTAAAGATATTAGTGGGAGGGGCTTTATATACACAGCTGAGGAGAGGGATTAAATTTATATGCATAATTGAATAGACACACTAACTATTCTGATGTTTTTTATACAATTGAGGAGAGGGTAGGACTTTATATACTCCTTTGAGAAGTTAAGAGTGATTTTATATGCATAATTCAGTAGAGATATCATTGTAGGAACTTTGTATACACAATTGAGGAGAGGGATTGAATTTATATGCATAATTCAGTAGGGACACTAGCTATTGGGATGTTTTTACAAAATACAGGAGAGGGAAGGTCTTATACACCTTTGAGGAGTGGGTGTGATTTTATATGCTGAAAAAATATGTTAAAGAACCTCATGATACCTGTCAAAAATAGAATATATTTTCTCTTTTCTGTTGATTTGTTAGTGTTACAAGCTGACATATAAAGACAGTATTTGGTCAAAAAATTATGCAAGGAAAATAATGCAATTTTCAAACTACTATAAATAAAAAAATACAAAAATGGTAGAGACTTTAAGGTTTCCTTCATTTGAAACTTGTTTAAAGCACTTCCAAAATTTTATTAAGGAATTAATTTATAAAACCCTCAAAGTGAAGAACCACAGGACATGAGTTTTGCTGGGATAATAGAATATGGAAGTTTGACTAACTATTTGGAATGCCATTTTTTAATTTTTAATGTAAAATGTGTTAGACCGGCAATCCTGTTTCTGACTGCCGGTTATCAGGAAACCTGTAGATCATGAAATATATTATTTATAACATTTTGTGCATGCATGTGTGTGTGTGTGTGTGTGTGTGTGGTGAGAAAATACTTACAATAGAGGCATTCCATACCATTTTGACCAACCCTTGTCGCATCATAATTTTTTTAAAAATATTATAAACTTATTATCCTTCAAGTGTTGAGCCATTTTTAATTTGTCGCATGCAGTAATTTTACTGTTTTCAGACTATTATGAAAATTATTTATGTAATGATCCAAAATTCATTTCCGACCTTAGATCACCTACCCCAGGAATCGATCGAGGGTCTCCAGCATGGCACTCAGATGCGCTACTGACTACAGGGTGGCTCAATAAGTCACTTAACACCCTCAGTACAAGGCCACTGCAGCGCGCAACATGGAAATGGTGATGACCAATCGTTATCAGGCCAAGGGGGAACCACATTGACGCCACCCACACGGTCGGCGGCCATCTTGATGTCCGCCATCTTGAATTCAACTTCAGAATTTTAAATGGGAAGGGGGTCGTGCGAAATATCAAAATGGGCTAGAATTTCACGAGAAATGCAATGGTGAAGATTTTTTCGACGTATCTTTAACCAGTAAAAAGTTATGACTGAATTCTTGTACCAATTTGCTCCTTTTCGAGGTGTTAGAAAAATGCCTTAAAATTTGTTTAGCGCTTCGGTAATGCATCGAGATCAAAGTGACGTCTATGGAGAGACGTTCGCATGCCATTGCACATTATTTTAATCGGATACATCCATGAAGAGCTGTGCATTATGAATGGTTGTCGCGAACAATTTACAGTGTGACGCTTCCATTGAATTAAAAGTCCTTCACAGTGACAAGGCCAATGTTTATGTTCATAACGAAGTTTATAAACAGAATATTCGATGATTTTTATCTGATAACCCATTTTTGACAGATCAAAGCTGAATGGTTAGTGTTGGTAAGTTAATGGTGTGGCGTGCTGTGTGGAACACAATTGGTTAGTCAATTTTCCATCAACGGAACCTTAAATGCTTAGGGCTACTTGGATTTGTTAAATAAACAGTTTTTTTCATCCTTGCTTATGGAAGAAGGTACTTTTTACAGAGTTTTTTCAATAGGGAAGAACACCAGAATACTTATGGGAACGTTATGAACCAGTTTTTGTCCAAAGTTAGTTATCAGATGACAAGGGTCACATATTCTGTTTATAAACTTCATTATGAACATAAACATTAGCCTTGTCACTGTGAAGGACTTTTAATTCAATGGAAGCATCACACTGTAAATTGTTCGCGACATCAATTCATAATGCACAGCTCTTCATGGATGTATCCGATTAAAATAATGTGCAATGGCATGCGAACGTCTCCCCATAGACGTCACTTTGATCTCGATGCACTACCAAAGCGCTAAACAAATTTTAAGGCATTTTTCTAACACCTCGAAAAGGAGCAAATTGGTACAAGAATTCAGTCATAACTTTTTACTGGTTAAAGATACGTCAAAAAAACCTTCACCATTGCATTTCTCGTAAAATTCTAGCCCATTTTGATATGTCGCACGACCCCCTTCCCATTTAAAATTCTGAAGTTGAATTCAAGATGGCGGATATCAAGATGGCCGCCGACCGTGTGGGTAGCGTCAATGTGGTTCCCCCTTGGCCTGATAACGATTGGTCATCGCCAATTTCAAATTCCATGCCGCAGTGGCCTTGTACTGAGGGTGTTAAGTGACTTATTGAGCCACCCTGTAGAACACATAATCTTTTCTTTCACACTTCAATCAATCATCGTGCATATTAAAACACAAAATTAACACTTAAATCGTGGATCTTGCAAAATATGTAGTGGAATCTTGTTTTTGTTTAAGTGATCTCACATGAGATGACTGGGACTTGATTAGTTTAATAAGGTTTTGGAACTGCTGTAAAGAAGCTTTCAAATAAAGGAAACCTTGTAGCGGTTTGAAAATTTCATTATTTTCCTTGCGTACATTTTTTGTTTTTACCAAATGTATTTTTTTATGAACTTGTAACAAATCCAAGAGAATTAACATATATTTTTTTCAGTTTATTTTGTAATTCGAAGGTGAGAAATTTATTGTTTAACTGTGATTTGAGACCCTGGCTTTTGTGAAATCTGAAATTACCTTTTTGTTAAGTTCACTGATTGCACAAATAAGAAATATAGACATATCATAACTTCAAATATGGAACTATATTAATACATTTGTACAATCACCATGAGAGCATTAATTTTAACAGCCATTCTTAGATGCTCAATTTTTATCAACTACTATTTAAACAAAAGAAATATGTATCAGTGTTGCAAACCTTAATTTTCTTGCAATAAATTCATAATTATGAACGTCAATTTAGGACAGTCTCAGCTGTATGATTTGAGATTAAATGACCCAACTGTATTTTCAGATGACTGAATTATATAAGGCCCATTATGAAAAGTGGTGAATGGGCTCTGCTACTTTGTAAATCTATATCTTTATACCATCAAAATGTCTTTTGCAAAATTTCAGTGTGCTAATGTAGCTATGGATGAAATCCCTAATAGGTTAATTTCATGTGAAATCAACAAGATCCTCAACCTTAATTTTTTTTTTTATTTTCCGTATCTTTTGTATTTCCGAAATTACAATGTTGCAAACTATGCAATTTTTTCAACATCAATATGCCAAATTTCAAATATGTCAGGTTGAAAAGTGCCTCTTCGTTGGTTGATTTGACGTTGAATGTGCCAAATACTCTCTACTTGGTCTATAACTGTTTCCTTAGTGAAAATTGAGTGATCTATATGTAATAGTTGTTTCTTGCCAGCAGGTGTTGGATTGGGTGTGTGGAAGATATGGAAGCCTGGAATCAACAAGTGGAGATGTTATTCCCATATCCTGTGATTCATCCTCCGCAAGGAACACAATTAGGTAAGCCATCTTTGATGTATGTTTATTCCATTCATTTGAAATCAGGGCTGTGGAGCCGTATGCTGTATAGGAACATCAGGGGGCGAATGGGCTGTTACTTTGTAAATGTATATATATTTGTACCATGAAAGCCTACTTTGCAAAACCATAAATGTTGTACCCAATAAATTTACCACAAAAAAAAATTGTCATGAAATTCACGTATATTGAATTCTTTCAGAAAATGTCAAAGTATGTAATTTAGCAAACATGCCAAAATGTTAGTTTAATTAGAGTTCAAATTCAGCATCCATCCACAGAAATATAGAAAACTATTGCCTTTCACATTAGTTGAACTTTTCGATGTATTCAGAATGTTAATATAATTATTAAATGCAATGTTGCACATGTATGTTTACAGAACTTCGTGTTTATAGAAATGGTACAAATCTGCCAGTTTTTGCCCCCCCCCCCCTTTTCTTCTTTATTTTATGGCTCACACCGCGTTTGCAGTTTCTAGCCAAAGTTGCCGAGTTCAGGTTCTATTGTTAATATGTATGTTCCAAACTGTTGTTGAATATCATTCACGTTCTTCAAAACACTGTCTGTTATGGTATAACAGTTTTGTGAGGTTATTAATTTAAATTGTAGTGTGAATCATCGTGGTTGTTTAAATAGTACACCTATGTTTTCTAGCGAAACTATAGAGAATCCAAATAACTGCAGTGCAAGGTTCAGATATTAGTGTAGATAAAGATATCGGAAATGGTACCTGTGCATCATGTAAGTTTTTATATAGAAAGTCTCGGTATTGTTGTCTTTAGGGACATTCAAAAAATAAATGATTAAGTGTTTGATTAGCTTCTCCGCATTGGCAGGAAGTTGATGGCACAATCTTTAAACGAGCCAAATGTTGATTTACTAATACATGACCTGTTCGCATTATAAAAACAATCACTGTCTGAGGTAGATTCACGTATTGGTAACAAGGTCTAAGATTTCTGACTTGAGCATGCCACTTATAGGATGTGGTATTTTGTAGATCTATTTTGCACCACTACTCCCATTGTTTTTGTAACTTATATTTTATTCTGGGTAAGAGATCTGTACAAGGTGTTACATAATTCTGGGTTCTTGTTCTTTTGCATCTACTATGTCATGATGTGCCATCCCCCCCGCCATACCTTAGTGTCTTGATATTGTGATATTTTTAAATGCACAATATAAAGACACTAAGGTATAGGAGAGGGATTGGCATAATCAAACACATTTCTTCCTTAGCTGAAGAGGAATTTTGTATCTAATATTAAAAAAAATCCACTAATCCACTTTCTAATTTCCAACTAATTGCAAACATCACATCTTCGGGGTAGAAGGAAGATTATTTCTTGCATCATCATTTGATGGAAGAAATTTTGTAATGGAACCTCTGTAACATATTACTAATGTAAAAATACTCATGCTCTTGGCAACTATGTACTTTGAAATACATAGTTGCCAATGACATGGATTCTTACATGATATACTCTCACCATGTGTAATATTTTGATTATTAATCTATACACGTCTTAAATCTTTTATTTTAATATCCTTGTACCGGATACTCTTTTCATTAATTTTTAAATGCATTTTTTTTCTCGGACCCTCCTATATATACACAATTAAATTTATTAATAATAAAGACAGTTGGGTAGAGGGGTATAGGCATTCACACACACTATTTTTCATTCATATATTATTGTGTGTTAAAATAAAAAATTCAGTACCACCCAATATAATTCCTCATTGGAACACAGTAACTTGCTGATCTCTCTACACATTTCATCCACCTGATTTTTCTGCTTTGCCTTCTTCTTGATCTTACATTCGTTGTAATGCATCTCTCAATTGTATTTGCCACTTTCAAAGCATTCTGATCTCCTCCTCACTAACCTACAATAAACAAAATACCTTATTCAAATAATTTATAAAAATTTCAACAATTATCATTGGTTTCCTTATAATTTAGCAAACTTTGAAAACTAACCTACATTTTTCTTTGTGTACTACCACATCATAGCTATACATTACTAAAGAAAATCAATAAATGGCAATTAATGCAGGGTGTCTGTCTACCTATGTTCAATTTCTTTTTAATGCTATATTAATTTACATTCTTCTATACCTCTGCTACAATTTCTTAACATAAAAAATCTTAACAAACAATCTTGTGATAAATGTTCCTCGTTCATCAAAAATTCAATAGACACCCTGTAATACAAATTAATGTGTTTCATTACACATTATGTTCATGCTATATACATGCATGAAAAATTGCATTCAGACATTTCACATGACATGGTAAAAATTATAATTTATGCAAACCACAGTCTACAAATGAAATATTTATTCTTAAAGACTGCCACAGGTAAAATTTATACATTTTCCAACTTAAAAGTGAAGGTATGTAGCAGTAGTACATTCCTGCAAACTTTCATTTAAATGAGACTAACTGGCTAAAAAAAATAACTATATAAACCAGCAATGTTGCCAGCTTAGGGACATTATATGAAATTTCACTTCTACAATCAGACCAAATAACAAAGGAAACACAACAAAAGAGGATATATCATGCCACAATTTTTTTCTTTAAAAAAACTGTTACAAACTTCAGAATTTTTTCCCCCTGTACCCTTCATTTTCAGATGGGTTAAAGATGCTAAAGAATGACAGCAGAGTTAATTAAATTAAATTTGTTTAACCTTCCGGCACTGTTCTAAAAAGTACAATAATGTATATTATTTTAGGCACGATACCTTGTAGACAGATTTCTTATGGGTCTCGTGATGGCTACACCTTCACAAAACACTAAAGGAATTCTGAATGTCCAGGCACCCTGTTTTGGACACTGGTAGATTATTGCAGAGAGAATATATGAATCTCTCACACCAGCTGAAAATAACATGGAGCATTAGGATGTATTCCTGTTCAAATAAGACATGAAAGAAATGCCTTGTACAATGTACCTAAACTCGAGGTCAAACCAAGACTAGGCACTTCAAGATCGAGACAGACTTTACTTAACTTGAGACAATATAACAAGTGCCTATAACTTCAAAGGAGAGAGAACTGCCTTGCTGCTTCTTCAGATCAATTTTGTTGTAAGATTCACTCAGGAAATAGCACAAACACAATGCATTATGCCATCCACATATATAAATTTAGTGACTAATGTGATTTTAAAATGAATAGGAAATCACATAGTGACAATCAGTACACATCCCTGCATTTTTGGGGAAAAAATCTGATAATTTCAAATCAATAGGTGATCCTGGAAGTAGAGTTGCAAAAAAGCTGGCTTTTTACCAATTGGAGCTAACCTATTTGACTTAAGTTACTGTTATGAGTTTACAGGTTTGTAGTGACTTATTTTACAACTAGCTAAAAAATGTACATGATGTAGCAGACAATAGACAGATATTGGCCAATCTCAGTGGACACATATTGCAGTGTTTCCGACACAATTTTAACCCTAACTTATCGAGAAGGAGGGGGGTGCTTTGCAGGCCCAAAAAAATTTTTTTTTTTACATTTTTCAACTGTTCGAAAATAAATTACATTGTTTCCTAGTGTTCACAATATTTCTGTATTACCTTTGTTCATAAAAACATAAATGTCATGTAATTAGGAGGCAAAATGCACTTGGTGGACATATCAGGCGCCATCTTTGAACCAGTCTCATTGAAAACACTCATGCCAGTGGCAGTGTACAATTCGTTGGTAGTGATGGTAATTATTATATTTAATAAACAACTGCGCTTCTACAAAAAAAATGTTATTATGGATTTTGTGAGTTTTAGTGAATCATAAAATATATGCGAGACACTCATGCAATAATTGGTTATTTTTTAATTAATGATATTAATTAATTATAATTACAAAAATTACTAACTCCACATATATAATGAACAAGGGAAGCAGTGATTCAATAATAAAATAGTTTCTTGAATTTTAGTGATAAAAAAAAAAAAGTGTGGGCCTGTGAGATGCCCCCGGTATGCAAGTTTCTTGTACGGCATGGGCTAGAGTTAAAACAAGGTGTAGTCCTGAAGAACACATCTGACCATGAAATGGACTTAAAACTAGCTTTTACATGTTTGTGTCTCAATTTAAATCTTGATGTCATAAAATATGAAACAAATTTTAATATCAAAATATTCTATGTTTCGGGACAATTACAAATCTTTACTGTTCACAACACACATGCAGAAGTATATTACATGAATGTGTGTATAAATCCTGCTTAACGGAGCTTCAAGATGGAAGCGACATGTAGCTCTTAGAAACCAACCCTTACAAGTAAATGCAACCTTTCGAATCAAAGCAACATAAGCTGCAAGTGTCACTTGGAAGCTGTAATGATAGAATCACTACAAGATCCATTTTATTATTAGTTTTTATGTATGTTCAATGTTATTTTTTTAGGGACAACTATACATCTTTTTTTATGCAGTTTCCAATGTAATTTGCTGTAGGGATGGCCTACGTGACGGTGAAAGCCAGCTTGCAGAAGGCGGGTAGTTTCAAAATCTTGTCCTTTCAATCCTGAAGGGGGTGGATAAAGCCAAGTTTACTGTGTTGTTTTTTTTCAAATCGCCTATATAAGGGAACCGATTGAGTAACGGGGTGACATTTTTATCAATAATTATTATTATTATCAATAATTCAAAAGCCTACCTGCCGGCCCCCGTGGTGGAGTGGTTAGCACATCACGCTACGATGCCAGGGGTCCTTGGTTTGAATCCTGGTCTGAGCATGGATGTTTGTGAGTGTCCATTCGTCAATTTCATCATATAAGCACTCATCTCCATCTTTGCAAATTAGCAATAAGTGGCACAAAAAGCGAAGTAAAATAAAGCATATCAATCAATGCAATAGCCTTCCGTAGAAATTACTAAAGTTAATTGTTTTTGTGCAAGTTTTATATGCATTTTAATTGGCATAATATATAAGATGAACTGGTACAAATTCCTGTGTTCTTACAAATTTCCCCTGATACCAGTTGTGCCGTTCCTTTTGGTCGGAGCCACTATATTACCATGTCATGGTAGTTGCCCAATGTCCATGTTCGGTGGGGGTGAATTTTATATACAGGGTGATTCTAAAGGTAGAGTACAAACTAAAACCACATATACCTCCCATGAAATAGAGACGAAAGTGCCCCTTCCACTTTGCAGAGAGATGTCTCCATGAGGAGCTAGACAACGCCGAAATGTGTGAAAATGAACTTCACAATGCTGTACAACCAGTACAGGTGAAGATAGAAAGACGGAACAAAAGAAGTCAAAAGAAACACCAAAGTCGCCCATTCAAAAAACACCAGGCGGCAGCTGCGCATGGGGATCCACAAAGGAAATAGGAGCGTCCCACAAGACAAGTGAAGGGAAAGGGTAGCGATCGACAACGATAGGGACAAAAGAATCAATGAAGCATGAAGGAGCAATTGCACAGCGGGAAACAAACACCATGACTGAAGCAGTGCGGGGTTGCAGAACCATGGGAGGACGACGTAGAACGAAGAAACACACCAAGAATGCAAGCAAAGTGGTCCGTGACACTCTACAGGCAACAGCCGCATACATGGTTCGGGGCAGAAATGGCAGCACTGGCGGTGCAGTGCATGGGAAGTCCCCAAACACAGTGGGGAGACACCGCAGCAAGAACAAAGCACGGTGCAACAAAAGAGAAAGAGGACCGGATGGGGAATGGTTCCTGCCAAGGAGACAACAAATGCGGGTCGAGGGATTCCCTGTAGAAGCACTGAGGGGATGTCACACAGGTCGTGTGCCAGCAGGACAAACACAGCAACTACGGGCACAGGAGGTTTATTGCCATGCAAAGGTGCACTTACAGATAGGAATAGTACGTAGTCATACCCCGGACTGACGTTACAAAAGTTGCTCAAAATGACGACCATCACATTCAATGCAGGCATTGCAGCGTCACAGGAAATTCTGGCGAACCCTGTCAAAAATCCCTGGCATGGTACACACCTCGGCCGATGCTGCAAGTATCCGCGCTACCAATGTTTCCTGGTCAGGCACCGGGGTCTCGTAGACGAGTGTTTTCATGTGGCCCCACAAGAAGAAATCCATTGGTGTGAGGTCAGGCGAACGGGCGGGCCATGGGACGGGGCCCGCTCTGCTGATCCAGCGCTGTGGGTAGGTATGGTGCAAAAAGGTTCACACTGTGCCATCGAAATGTGCAGGTGCTGCATCCAATTGAAACCACATGAGATGTCGCACGTTGAGGGGTACATCTTCTAGCAGCTCTGGAAGGACTGATGCTAGAAAGGTGCGATAGAGGCGGCCATTCAAACGTGGTGGCAGCAGGAATGGACCAATAATCTGTTCATCGATGATACCTGCCCAGATATTCACTGCAAACTGGGTCTGATGGTGCACCTCGACTGCTGCATGTGGATTTTCATAATCCCACACATGGCTGTTTCGGCAATTGAAGATTCCCTCACGGGTGAATGATGCCTCATCCGTGAAAAGCACATGGCGCAAAAAACGGGGATCGTCGGTACAAAAGTGCAACAGTCCTTGACAGAATTCCACACATCGTGGGCAATACCCAGACAGCAATGCGTGGACTCGCTGTGGATGATAGGGATACAGCAGATCATCATGAAGGACACGCCACACTGTTGACTGTGATACTCTTACTGCATGTGCAATGCTACGGGTGCTAGTGGATGGTGTCGTCCACGCGAGCAAGTACGTCCTCCTCGACCGACGCGGTGCGCACATGTCTTGGGTGACCGACATGATGGCCTGCACATAACACACCCGATTCACCAAGGGTACGGTGCACGTTCGGAAACAACCTGCTGTCAGGGTGTCGCCTGTTTGGATACAGTTCGCGATACAGGCGTGCAGCTGCTCGACCATTGCCATCTGCAAGGTCGTAGACAAAATGCATGTCCCTCAGTTCTACAAATGTGTAGCGTTCCATGGTATGGTGAGGACAGTGCCAATTATGGAATACTGTACTCCAGTGCACAGGTGGCACACACACACGCACACTGGTAACAACGGCTTCGAAACAAAGTACTCAACTGTCGTACGTCAAGCACACCACCACCGCACCGGCTCTTTCACCGACACGCTCCCTGACACTGCACTTCCAATCTGGCACTGTGTACGCAGAACAGACGCCTGCAGCCCACACATCCACACCGCGGTGTGGTACAATCAGCTGACGTTCCCGAGCCACCCGTGCCTGTGCTCTTCACTACCTGACCACTGCCGTCAGGTGGGGCCATGTACTCTGGGGGCTTGTCATCGTGGAACACATGTAGCATCCTTCATTCTTGCCCCATTCACCCACAACACGTACTTCGTCCGTTTTGCAAGAGCCGACGGGGATCACTACATACGATCGTGTGGTGTTTGTGTAAGCCAATGTGGGGTGACCCAGCAGTTGAACAGACATGCATACCCCCAGGTAGCTTCATTCCACGGCTGTCTCACGCAGTTTGTCTGACCAGCCTCGCTCAGCCCGGTCTCACGCCCACGCGGCAGTGTGAGGCTGCGGTGGTGTGAGGCCACGGTTGGTTTCGGAGTGGAAGGCTGCGGCCAAGGAGGGACTCTGAGTTGTTCGGCTGGGGTTGAGGTTAGAAGGAAGCCGCCGCGTCAGGTCTGGGGACGGTGGACCTGGTGATCGGGCTGGACACTTTCCGACCTCGCCCATTGGTGTTGTCCACTGTATGGAGTGGTGGGGTCCGTATGACACTCCAGCAGCCTTTCGCCAACTCCCACCCAGCAATGTGCCTCTGGCTTCATTTCTAAGAGGCTGATTGGGTTCCATCACGACGTTTGTAACAACGTCTGTACGGGGTATATGGTCTTATCTGCTAAGGGGAATCCCTCATCCTGCATTTGTTGTCTCCTTGGCAGGAACCATTCCCCATCCGGTCCTCTTTCTCTTTTGTTGCACCATGCTTTGTTCTTCCTGCGGTGTCTCCCCACTGTGTTTGGGGACTCCCCATGCACTGCACTGCCAGCACCGCCTTTCTGCCCCGAACCATGTACGCGTCTGTTGCCTGTAGAGTGTCACGGACCACTTTGCTTGCATTCTCTGTGTGTTTCTTCATCCTACGTCGTCCTCCCGTGGTTGTGTAACCCTGCACTACTTTTCTCGACTGCACTGCTTCAGCCATGGTGTTTGTTTCCCGCTGTGCAATTGCTCCTTCATGCTTCAAAGATTCTTTCATCCCTAGCGTTGTCGATCCCTACCCTTTCCCTTCACTTGTCTTGCGGGACACTCCTATTTCCTTTGTGGAACCCCATGCGCATGCGTTGCGCAGCTGCCGCCTGGTGTTTTTTGAATGGGCGACTTCGGTGTTTCTTTTGACTTCTTTTGTTCCGCCTTTCTATCTTCACTGGTACTGGCTGTACAGTGGTGTGAAGTTCATTTTCACACGTTTTCGGCGTTGTCTAGCTCCTCACGTAGGCATCTCTCGGCAAAGTGGAAGGGTCACTTTCGTCTCTATTTCATGGGAGGTATCTGCTGTAGTTTTTGTTATAATCACCCTGTATGTATGTATGTATGTGTGTGTGTGTGTGTATATATATATATAAAGTGAAAGAGGAGAGATGAAACACTCACCGGACAAAGAAAAAATTCAAATTTTCGTGATGGTATATCACATCTTCAGGAGTAGAGAGACGTTGTATAACTAAGTGACTAGAGGGAAGAGTAAGCATGACCTGCAGTGTTGCCAGTCCACACAAAACCTGGACTTTGCTGTTGCCATTCACACCAATCACCACAATATTCCTTTTAATGACTGCTTCCAGGTAGCGATCGTCCACTCCTTGCCCCAATCCACCAACACCTCAATATGTAGAAGATAGGAGAGGGCCTACATATCGACCATGAATGCAACCACACCTCCTGGCCTGAACAAGGCCACCCAGTAACGCCTCTCATCCCCTATCCTCACCCTCACCACCACCTTTTCCCAACCCCCCCCCCCCACCACTCACAGTTTTCGACAAGCCAGGCGAAAGAACCATTTTGTGGTACTGTCAACCCTTCTTTTTTCCCTTTGGGACCTGGCAACACTGCAGGTCATGCTTACTCTTCCCTCTAGTCACTTAGTTATACAACGTCTCTCTACTCCTGAAGATGTGATATACCATCACGAAAATTTGATTTTTTTCTTTGTCCGGTGAGTGTTTCCTCTATCCTCTTTCACTTTTTAGAATAGAATAGAATAGAATACTTTATTAGTCATTAGACAACATGATTGCAATAGACTTCGTCATAATAAGTATATAAATACTAATATAAAAAATTACAAAAGAAAAGAAAATTAAAAATACATATTAAAATATTACACATTCAACAATACAGTTTGCAAATTACACTACATGTTTTATTACAGCGAAAGCAATTGGAAAATAGTACTCTATTTTGATTACAATACAAGTCATGTACAAAAACCCATTTTACAGCTCTGTGATGCATTATGAGTAGACATTTACATTTTACAGGCCCTGACGGAAGTGTTCTTCAAATTCCGTGACACTATATATACAATATCGTACTAATATATTATTAATGTGTTTAGCAAACTGCTTGTTTTCTAAATTACGTATAGAAGCTGGTAGCAAATTGAATAATCTCATTCCATTATGTTTAAAATTTTGTTGAGTCTTACATAGTCTAGCATATGGCATTTCTATATTCAGATTGTGCCTTGTATTATAGTCATGTACATTAGAACGCAACCTAAAACTGGGGAGGTTTTCCTTTATGTACATTAAACTATGATAAATATTTATAGAGGACACTGTCATAATACGGTATTCCTTAAAGAATTCCCTACATGACTCCATATCCAGTACTCCTTTAATACAACGTATAGCCTTCTTTTGCCATTTAAAGACTTCCTTTGCACCTGTAGAGTTTCCCCATAGTAAATTTCCATACAGTAAGTGTGAATGGAAAAGAGCGTAGTACACAGAGATCATCATTTCTTCACTTACAGACCTTTTTAATTTCCGCAATAGATATAAGACACGGGCAAGTTTCTTACATAGTTCCTGGGTATGAATTGACCAGCTTAATTTTGTATCTAAATATATGCCAAGCAATTTTACATAATCCTGATTATTTAAGGTGCATGGTGGGTTATTTAAGTAGAAAAAGTGAGTTTCTGTTTTTGTCGTATTTAACACCAAGCTATTTGTTTTAAACCATAAAGAGGAAGCATTTAACATTTCTTTATTTTTGATACTAAGGTTAAGAATACTATGATCATTTGTAATAAAGGTAGTGTCATCAGCATAGATAGCTGTTTTATACGGTAGGCAATTAGGTAGGTCATTCATATAAACTAAAAACAAAAATGGACCTAATACTGATCCTTGGGGGACACCAGACAAAACGTCTAGCTCATCAGATTTCTTATTATTAAATTTTACTATCTGTCGTCGATTAGTGAGATAGGACTTAAGAAGGGATAGTTCAATACCCTTTATTCCATAATACTGTAGTTTTTTAAGCAAGATTTCATGCGCAACTGTATCAAAGGCCTTACTTAAATCTATCAAAGTTGTACATGTATATGAGCCAGACTCGAAACCATTAATTATCTCATTTACGACCGTCTCTACCGCATTAATAGTAGATAACCCCGATCTGAATCCAAAGTGGGCTCCATTAATAAGTGAATACTGTTCAAAATAAGGGGTCAATTGTTTTTTTACACAGTACTCTATAATTTTAGAAAACACTGGAACAAGGGATATAGGATGGTAATTACCAGGGTTATCTCTATCACCCTTTTTGTGGATAGGGACTGTTATAGATATTTTTAGGTTATCAGGAAAAATACCATCATTTAATGTCCCATTGATAAGATATGTAATTGGAAGTGCTATTATGTCAATTATATGCTTTATAATAAATGTTGATAGACCGAAAAAATCTTCACTATAGGAGTTTTTCATTTTTGACACAATAATTAAAATTTCATCTGTACTAATCTGTATCCACTTAAAATTTATATGATTAAATTGTGGGAAACTTTGCTTACCAAGATAGCCATTAAGATCATTGTTGACATTTTCTTCATAGTTCACAGGAATTTTGTTTAAATGTTCTTTATTGTTTATAAAGAAACTATTAAACTCATTGGGTGTGATACTTGGCAACTTTGTTTTGTCCGTTATCTTTGTTTCCTTTTTGATTATTGACCAGGCAGCTTTGCATTTATTACTTGCCTTAGCTATGTACTCTTCATTAGCTTTTAGCTTAGCTAATTTTATTTCCTTTCTAAATTTTTTTTTAATCTCATTATAGTTCAATTTAGAAGTTTGATCGCCATTTTTGGCATTATCATGTAGTCTGAGCATAATAGCTCTAAGGTTCGCTAATTTAGGAGTGAACCATGTTAGATGTGTTCTCATTTTCTTCTTACCAGTGCTGATAGTTCTGTATTTTATTGGACAGCACTCATTATAAATATCGACAATTGTATGTGTAAATTTGTTCCATGCTTCAGTCAAATTATTACAGGTACTTAACAATTCATAGAAATTTATTTCATTAAGGCTATCTCTGAGGTTTCTTATGTTAGTTTCACCAAGCAATCTAAAACTTGTAGTTTTTGAGGTGGGGGGTGTGTTATAAATTAAAATTGGTAAAATAAGCCACAGACTATCTTGTAAAAACGTTGAGAACTGAGAGCACGAGATACCTATGCCTACCTTGTGGCCCTCCTTCCTTTTATTCTCTCTCTCTCTCTCTCTCTCTCTATATATATATATATATATATATATATATTCCTTTGTAGGAAAACATAGGTTTTAATGTTTAAAGTTCATTTCATGGTGTTTGTAGTCCAAAAATGCATTTTTATAATGCCTCTAAATGCCTATTTTGAGAGTTAGTGCCTATTTTGCTTAATCATGCCTATTCTGCCATTTTTTAAAACTTCAATTTTTTTATGTCTCTTTGGCTTTCCCTACATTGAAGAAGGTAAGCTATTGTTTACATTGAACTGACTGAAATCTGGTATTCGCCAGATTTGAGAGTCTCAAGGGATATCAGATCTTTGGAAATACCAAATGTCCTTGAATCAGGTTTAGCAAACTGGACAACCTGTTGGTGATTCATACTTGGACAAAAGAAGCCAACCCACCCCTTTCCTTTTTTCCAAATGAAAGCCTCTAGGAATCAACCAGTACTCATCTGCTTTGTTGTGCGTGTGAAGGGAGGTAGGCAGCCAGAAGTGTGTTAGTGTTAATCAAAAAATGGATTGCTGCAGAAGGTTGTTTTACTGCTGACAGAAAACTTTTTGTTATTTAGCGCCGCTTTTCTCCACGTTTGGCTAATCACATCAATGAGGATGAGTGACATGATGAAATGATGATGATACACTCACAAGGAACAACCATGCACAGGCCAGGACACCGGATTTGTAGCCTTGTTGTACTAACCAGTTTGCCACGGAGGTCGCCCCCACACGGGAAAGTAATTTGCTGTCAAGCTTTTATGAAGCAGACATGTTTAACTGTTAAATTACTTTACAAATAAACTTTTTTTTTTGGGCATGGGAAATACCAAATGTACCTAGGTACTACATATGTATAGTTTTATGTAATGGACTTGTTCAAAACTCTGAGCTGCACACACATAATTCCCCACTCCTCTGAAAATGTTTTAATACTTCTGTACCCCTCGTGTTATTCGGGAACAAGGATAAATGGTGAACAATGCACACTGTGACGAGCCTTCATTTTACATTGCCTCAATTATGAATATAAAAATGCTAAGTTGCTGGCCCCTGTGGCAGATTGGTTAGCACATCGCGATACGACGCCAGAGGTCCCGGGTTCGGATCCCATCATGGACAAGGATGTTTGTAAATGTCCATTCATGAATTTCATCATATCAACACTCATCCGCATCTTCGCAAATTAGCCAAAAGTGGCACAAAAAGCGAAGTAAAATAAAGCAAATCAATCAATCAACAATGCTAAGTTATGTGATAAACTTCGTTTAGTGGCTTTGTGTTGAGTATGGAGAATTACACTAAGCAGCGAGTCTTGGTGTTAGTTGTGAGGATGTCATCCGCTCGCATGCCCACTCATTTCGAGCACTGACACTAAATCAAAGAGCTCATCTACTCTTGCAAAAAATGCAATTAAAATACATTGAAACCAGGTTGTGTTATCCTAGCTTTCCTGCAAATGAGGATTTGATTCAAACTACCAAGTCATATCATAAATTCTGTTACAAAGTTTAGACAGGGATGGCAACACTGGTTGGCAAGGTAACCCTGAAATGTTGGATCAAACAACAACCAGTATCATTGTGTGTTTGGCTGTGGTAGCGGAAAGGTGAATTTCACTGCAAGTCGAATGGAGTGGGGTGTATACGAGAACCATGTGACAGTAATCGCCCTGCACAAAGTTGGCAAATCACCATCGGACATTTTCAACACCCTGAAAAAGCTGAATATCAGCAGGATTTTCGTGCATCGGACCATCAACAGATACTGTGACACAGGAACAATTGAGGACCGCCCCAGGAAAGGTAGACCTCGCAGCATGTGGAGCCAGAAGCTCGTGAAAGCAGTGGCGGCGCGGAGTCAACGAAATCCTGTCAGGAAACTAGCAGTTATGGCTCGAGAGCTGAACATTTCAAAAATGTTGATGTCGCATGTGCTCGGAAGTGGCCCAGGACTCCCCGCTTATCGGCAAAGTACTGGTCACTTCCTCACTCCACAGCTTAAGGTCCAGAGGGAGCACAAAACAAAAAGACTCCTTCAGTGTTACGCAAATGGTGGCCACAGGAGGATCCTTTACAAGGACGAAAAAGTTTTCACGATTGAAGAGTCTTACAATCGTCAAAACGACCGTGTTTATGCCTCGACATCCCAGGAAGCTCGAGAAAACACGCCATGTATCCTCAGAGGCCATCATCCCACCTCAGTGAAGGTTTGGTGTGGGGTTTCGTACGATGGCACAACTGACCTCCACTTCTGTGAATATGGTATGAAAACATTTGCAAAAGTGTACCAAGCAACAGTGTTGGAGCGACTTGTGAAATCGTTAACCCGCACCATGTTCAACAATGAGCCACGGAGCTTCTAGCAGGACTCAGCACCGGCCCACAAGGCAAAAACCACACAGGAGTGGCTTCAGAGGAATGTGCCTGATTTCATTGCTCCGGCTGATTGGCCTTCCAGTAGCTCCGACCTCAGCCCATTGGACTACAGGCTGTGGTCCGTTTTCTAGGGCATGGTCTGTAGGAAGAGGCATCCAAACCTTGCGAGTCTCAAGCGTTCTCTTGTGAAGGCAGTTGCGGACTTTCCCCTCGAGACCGTGCATGCTGCGATCGATGACTGGCTTCAGAGACTTCGGGCCTGTGTGAAGGCTAGAGGTGGTCATTTTGAACAGTGATTGCTGCTCTGTGTTGGCAAGACCTGGACTTTTGTAACATCCAAATATTAATACATTAGCTTGCTCACTGTGCCTATAGTTCATTATTAACTTTGTAACAGAATTTATGATATGACTAGGTATTGTCAATTGTTTGTGAAATTTGTGAATGGTATATGCTAATACAGTATGCAAAATGCCTATTTTAATGTCTTTTTATTTTGGGTGCCTTTTCTTATTTTATAGCACCTTTTTAAGTGCCTAGTTGCATCATTTTTCGTGCCTATTTGCCTGCCTATTTGAGAGGTTTTTAGTGCCTATAAATCTGCACCCTAGTCATGAGACTCTCCTTTATGTTGCAGCTACAACGAGGCCGGTGAGACAGCATTGCCACATTTCAGGATTCCGACCTTAATAAAGCTGGCCATGTTTAGGTTCGATGTGCTATGTATAACGAGTACTAACCTGTGTCATAAGAGTAGTTGAAGGTGGTGGCCTACTTCTTTCACACATTCCCGGCATCTTATGATGAAATTTTGATTTGACATATTTCTTCTGTTTGCAAGTTGTCTTCTTGCCATTGTTAACCTGGCAGAATGCAATCTGGGCAAAAAATACCCAGAAGAAAATTGCTTCTTAAGTCTTCTAATGGGAAACATGTTTAAGTACACTGATTTAATACAAAATTAAATAAATGTGTAACATCATTAACTACCTGTTTTCACTTGAAGTTTGTAATTTCTGTCTGCTTTTGTTTGTTTATTTTACATGATTAATTAACAATATCTTCAATTTCGTTTATTGCATGGAATAAGTCATCACTAACGTTTGTGTGCTATGCTTCGACATTGAGAACAACATATCCCGATTAATCACAACTGACAACGAGGTTCAGATAAGATGATTTTCACAAATCATTGGCTAATAGGGGTTCAAGGATGAACACGTGTGCTTGAAAGGGGTGGGCCATCCCATGTTATTGAAGAGAGGATGGAAGCTAAATGCCAGAAAACAAACTTTCTCTTCCCTATGACTGTCTCTGGATAGCTGACTTTCAATTATCCAAATAAAAGGTACGGAAATTCAAATTATACATGAATTTTTAACATTGGTTTCAATAGGAATTTCAAGGGTAATAATAATAAACTTCTGTTTGAATTCTAAAAAAAATCCACTGTATTAACGAACTCTGAAAATGTTGATTTTCCACCCTAACATTATTATGGGATAGAGTTTACAAATGGGTATTACTCCTCAACCAGCGCATTTTGAATATATATTTCACTTCCATATGTAATAATGAAAAACATAAGACCTTGTTCACAAGGTGCAACAATTAGTAGTCAAATATTCAAATTTACACAACAATTAGTTTCCTAACATTTAGCATAGTTTTTTTGGTTGTTTCCAAAATTGGGGAATGTGCATTACATGTTCCCAAAGAGTGGTCTCGTGCGTTTTATTAATTCTTTTCCATAACGTGGCAACACTACTTTCTTCTTATACATTATTACTTTTTCCCCATGTACCAGCACATTTTCAAAGCAACTTTGCATGGTTGTAGGAATGTACTACCACTATACCACAGAGAACACCAATCTTTGCTTCGAATTTCCGTTTTTTTTTCTTCTTCCTACAACTTTCATTATTGGGAGGTACTGCATAAAATTCACCTTCACTAAAAGCCCAGTCATAAAAAAAAATCTTTACGGCAATCAGTTCTTGAGTAAAAAAAAAAAAGGTAAAGGTAAAGTGTTCCCCTGTGCATAGCACCACGCCATGAAGGCGTATAGGGGGTGTGGGGTAACGCCCCACACTTTCTTGATCCGGTCGTGAGTGGGGGTGATGTGATCAGCATCACGCCCCTGACCGCCTTTACCCCCCAGGGTTTCCCCCAGGTACCCATGTTATTCGACGCTGGGTGGGCGCCGGGGCCGCTTCCACCGTTAGAAAAGTTCCCGGATTTGAACCGGCCGGGGATCGAACCCGGGACCTTTAGCATGGTAGTCAGACGCGTTACCGACTGAGCCATACAATTCTATTTCTTTTTGCACTTACAATTCCTTTTGTACTTCATGTTAAGCCTGAAAAGTACATGTCTTGAAAGTTCCCATCCACTAAAGATTAATTTTTATTGTTTGATATTTTCACTAATAAAGTAGGTATAGTTTGGGATTAATCCACTATCTTTGGTGAAGTGTGAAAATTTACAAATTGCAATCAGAAGCATGGCAATGAATGCAACGAAGAGCAAGGATTCAAAATTTTCATTTCTTTTTATCTTGAAATTCAGTGCCCAGAAGGAGCATTTTTTTTACTTTTTTACACTTCTCCCTGAATGCACATGGAACAATAGAATGTTAAAAAGAATCATGTACTCACATTGGGCTCAGCTGACTACTTCAAGTTGTCTGTCTTCATCTGCGCACCCAGTCATCAAAGTATGCCAATAATACCTACCTACAACTTAGTTAATGAGAATTTGACTGCAGATTCCAACTGGAAATAAGAAATGCATTTCAATTTAAGGACTGATTCAATTTCCCATATTGAATACACATAGACAAATGAATAATGGGGTGTTTCATTTATAGGACAGTACTGTAAGACATTTTAAAATAGAACTCCTGTAGATTGGTATGAAATATACTTATGTACAGTGGCGAAGAGTGACATTTTTACGTAGTCATCGCAAGATTTGCCAAAAGTCAGGGTCGATCTTTCCACGGAGAGGCGGGGAGGGGCACAATATTTCTTTACAATAAGCACCAAGGTACCTGCCAATTCAATGTAAAAGCTCATACCACAGACCTTACGACTACAAAAGAGCCATAATTCTATCCTATATGACGAGAATTATTAAATATGATGGAAACTGAAATGCAAACATCTCAATTGTTGCGCTTAAAGGTAAGAACCTTTATGGTTTGCTGCCAATTGTCATTTTGGTAATGAAAAGCAGATTCATATTGTTAAATGTGTGCTTTTCCTCTTAACAAGTGGAAATAGTAGACATTCGAGTGGTGTGGCCAGGATTTTCGAAGTGGGGGGGGGGTTACGTGTACTTTTTAGTAGTCATTCCTGAAGTCCTCATTTTGCCATATTTTCCTGCCTTTTCTTTCTTATATATTGAGCCTAAGCAGTATTATGATCCTCACCACCCCTCCTTGAGCATGCCACTGAACACTCGGAAGAATCTTGATGACTCCAGACAAACCCTGCAGTGGCTGTAAACATGGGAATGGGGGCTGAAAAAAGGAAAAGTACAGGTCGTTGGAACTGTCTGCCTGTTCGGATGTTCTCGGCACTGGCAGAGACCAGAGAGATTCGCACCATTCTGCGATGAGCTGGGTCGACGAACACCATTGCCTTCAATAGGAAACTTTGCAGGAGGGTTCGGCACGAGGGGTAGTGTACTGGGGCCTCATTTCGATGTGTATTTCGAGCTGTTTCATGCTGTCGCTTGGCACAAATATGCGAGTATTCTGACTTATTATTTTTACTGCTTCTCTAAAATATATAAAATGCAATAATTTTATTATTTTGCTTGGTCATTGCCGCAACTCCTCTGCTTATGTACTAAACTTATAGTTTTTGTCTGTATGATGAGTAAACGCTATCGGAAGTGGAACACATTTCCGGTATAAAGAGAACTAGAACTGTCCAATCTTTTGTTGAATCGGTTGCCAGGACAATGGTGGATGAAAAGACAGAATGTTCATCATGATGTGTAAGAAATTATTTTTTAAGTAACTATTTTACAGAGAAAGGTTCCCTGAATTGTGATGGTTTATGTAACTATCAGTGCATTAAATAACTGTGAGTGTTCTTTAATGATATACCAATAAACTTTAGTAAAGGTGAGTGGGCTCGTAGCTGCAACATAAAGGAGAGTCTCATGACTAGGGTGCAGATTTATAGGCACTAAAAACCTCTCAAATAGGCAGGCAAATAGGCATGAAAAATGATGCAACTAGGCACTTAAAAAGGTGCTATAAAATAAGAAAAGGCACTCTTAAAAAGGCACCAAAAATAAAAAGACATTAAAATAGGCATTTTGCATACTGTATTAGCATATACCATTCACAAATTTCACAAACAATTGACAATACCTAGTCATATCATAAATTCTGTTACAAAGTTAATAATGAACTATAGGCACATTGAGCAAGCTGATGTATTAATATTTGGATGTTACAAAGGTACAGGTCTTGCCAACACAGAGCAGCAATCACTGTTCAAAATGGCCACATCTGGCCTTCACACAGGCCCGAAGTCTCTGAAGCCAGCATGCACGGTCTCGAGGGGAAAGTCCGCCACTGCCTTCACAAGAGAACGCTTGAGATTCGCAAGGTTTGGATGCCTACAGAACATGCCCTCCAAAACGGACCAATGGGCTGAGATCGGGGCTGCTGGAAGGCCAATCAGCCAGAGCAAGACCAGAATTTTTTTGGTCTTGTCTCCAGATAAAGCAGCTCTGGAGTTCACCCAGCCTCAAAACAATGGGTGCCTTTGGAGTAGAGGCAGCTGAAGCATGGTGCTGAACATATCACCTTCAAAATGACCCGAGGTCAAGAATGTGTAGGGCCCTATCCCCACATTCCCTAAATGTGCCTTCATGACATGGTGATATATGGACGGGGAACTTTACCTTTTACCTGAGCCTGCTGGGAGGCACACTACTGCTACCTGGTGATGTCCTTGATGCAGGGTGTCATCAAGGTTTTGCAATTAGAGAATCATTAACAGGGACAATGTCTACGGTGGAGGAAACTACATGAACTGTACTGCGCTGATGAACAGCCCACCCGAGGTGCGGTTGAGGTGGTTCAAACGCCTGGGATTCAAGTGCGAGCAAGAAAACTTTTCTTGTTTTTAAGTGGCAAAGTAAAATTTAGTTTTTCTGAATTACATTGCGCTTTCTAGTCAGTGAAATTGCCATTCATCATATTAATTAACACCATAGATTTCACAACACAGATTCCCGAGGATGATTTTGAACTGCCTGATGATATTTGGGATTTATAATTTAAAAAATGTGATAAAGATGTTTTATCTAGAATAATAATAAAACAGACTGCTTGTTTCACAGTTAAGTTGCTATATTACAACAATGTAAAAAGTAAAGGTAAAGTGTTCCCCTGTGCATAGCACCATGCCATGAAGGCGTATAGGGGGTGTGGGGGTAACGCCCCACACTTTCTTGATCCGGTCGTGAGTGGGGTGATGTGATCAGCATCATGCCCATGACCGCCTTTACCCCCCAGGGTTTCCCCCAGGTACCCATGTTATTCGACGCTGGGTGGGCACCGGGGCTGCTTCCATTGTTAGAAAAGTTCCCGGATTTGAACCGGCCAGGGATCGAACCCGGGACCTTTAGCATGGTAGTCACACGCGTTACCGACTGAGCCACCGCGGCCACTTTTACAACAATGTAACATTGACAAAATCCAAAGCATAACTGAATTCTTTTTTGTAAAATTTTTTAACCATTGTTATAACTGTATCTTTAATCAAACTAAAAATAAATGTCTGATGAAGGGAGAGTGTGTTCTCCTGGAACGTCACAATAAAAAACTGTATTTTTAGGCTTGTAACAACCATAGACTACAAGAGAAATAAGTCAAATCTTGTTACACATTAGCATTGTAAAAATTAAAATTAATGTGCTAAAATACATGTTTAAGGTAAAACTGCTTGGAATAGCCTCTCAGTACCAATTGAAGGGAAAAGAATAATAACAATAATAGACCGATATGAAATTTTGATCAATACCGATAAAGTACAGACAAGAAAATTAGCAATTTTCTACCGATCCAATAATAATTCCAAATAGTCCTTGAAGATCATAAATAGTATATTGACCTCCTTAATAAATGTATGTTAACAGATGACTGCAATTCTAAAGAAGCTGCTTATTTAAGAAGTTTACTTAAAAAAAAGGTAGGGAATGGAGATTATATGTTTATATCAATTAAAAAATATACCAAAATGAGAGATATTGCACTAAATTATAATATGTAGATATCAGATCGGTAATTTTATAGCAGATATCAATCAAGTACCATCCCTACAACAAAGTTAACAAGCAAAACACATGGAGTATAGTAAACCTTGATTTAATACACTCTATGTGCATTGTGCACGTTGATTTTTTTCCCCATACAAATTCCTGCAACCCTAATGATTACTAGAGAAATAACTTGAAATACAAATTATAAATATTTAAATGTTAACTAATTATCAGAATACGTGTCACGTTAAGAAATTCTCACAGGTTATCAGGGGTGCTATGATGCCAAAGGTCCAGTTTTAATCCCTGCCTGAGCATGGGTGTTCTTTGTGAATGCCCTATCACCACTCATCTTTATTGCCATGATTAACCAATAGTGGCAGAAAAGTGATGCTAAATAACACAAATCAAATGAAATCAAGAAATTTTCACAGAATTTACATAAAATTATAATGTTCATGCTACTCAATACCTCTAACAGCTGTAATACTGGAGTGCAGCTCCATCTTCAGTAGGCACAGATCTTCAAAGAAGATATCTTCATTCCTCTCTCATTGTGGTCCATATTTATGAGAATAACACTGTAGATTGCTGAAAAAGAGATAATATAATGTAGATATGATTCAGAATAGTAAATTAATTAAATCAGCTTGACACTGAGGTCCACAAAGAAATAAATGTCAGTGGATGAAATCACAGAAAAACAGATAAAATTGCTAAATATATACACAGATGAGCCATTACATTATGACCACGTACCTAATGAGCATTGATTGATTGTAATGATATGGGAAAATGGAATGCCCCACAAATGGAAATCTCGAATAATGTGTCTAATTTATAAGAAAGATGATAATATGTGGAAATTACAGAGGCATCACACTTCAAGTATGGTCCAGGCCCGTACCCAGGATTTTTGTGGGGGGGGGACCCATAGGCAATTTTTAAATAAATTTTCTCTCATATTATACACTGTGTGTGTGTGTGGGGGGGGGGGGTGCGGCTGTATATGAGAGGGTGGGTAGAGAAATTTGCTCATTTTGTTACGAAATGTTGAAGAACAGCATTTTCTAACCTATATGTATGCAACCACGTGACAAATATTTGCAGTTGAAACTGACATTTCTTTCTGTCAGAGAGTGAAAGAAAAATTGTATGGTATGGGTAGACTAACAGTTGGGCTGAAAAGTTCGTAGGCTAACATAGTAAAAAATATTTTTTTTGACAAAATTCGATTTTATTATTCAATATAGTTGCCTTCGAGGGCGATACAACGATTATAGCGGTCATATAATTTTTCCATGCCATTTTTATAGTACAATTTCTCTTTAGCCTCAAAATAGGCCTCAGTTTCGGCGATTACCTCTTCATCAGTCCTAAATTTCTTTCCAGCGAGCATTCTTTTAAGGTCTGCAAACAGGAAAAAGTCACTGGGGGCCAGATCTGGAGAATATGGTGGATGGGGAAGCAATTCGTAGTCTAATTCATATAATTTTGCCATCATTTTCATTGATTTGTGACACGGTGCATTGTCTTGATGAAACAGCACTTTTTTCTTCTTCAAATGGGGCCGTTTTTTCGTGATTTCATCCTTTAAACGCTCCAACAAATGTAATAATCGCTGTTGATGGTCTGGCCCTTTTTGAGGTAATCGATGAATATAATACCATGCGCATCCCAGAATACTGATGCCATAACCTTGCCAGCCGACTGTTGCATCTTTCCACGCTTTGGATTCGGTTCATCACGTGCAGTCCACTCGGCTGACTGTCGGTTGGACTCTGGAGTGTAGTTATGGAGCCATGTTTCATCCATTGTAATATATCGAGGGAAAAATTCGTGTTTATTACGGTTGAATATCGCTAAACATTGCTCCGAATCATCAAAACGTTGTTGCTTTTGATCGATTGTGAGCACGCGCGGCACCCATTTTTCACACAGCTTTCGCATGTTCAAATATTCATGCACAATATGTCCAACACGTTCCTTTGATATTTTTAAAGTCTCAGCTATCTCGATCAACTTCACTTTACGATCATTTAAAATTATTTTGTGGACTTTTTTTGATGTTTTCGTCGGTAACAGCCTCTTTGGGGCGTCCACTGCGTGCATCGTCTTCGATGCTCATTTCGCCTCGTTTAAATTTAGCAAACCACTTCTCAACGGTTGATTTTCCTGGTGCAGAGTCCGAATAATGTTTATCAAGCCAAGCCTTGGCTTCAACAGTATTTTTTTTCGCCAAAAAGAAATGCTTTATTAACACACGAAATTCTTTTTTATCCATTTTTTCACAATAACAAAAGCTGCTTCACTCACAATGCTATATCTCACGAACTAATTATCCGGCAGCTGTGAAATTTATACACGTATCTTTTGAAGGTTAGTACTAAGTAAAAATCACGCCATCTATGAGTCAGCCTACGAACTTTTCAGCCTAACTGTTACATGTGTGCATAATGCAAACAATTCAAATAGCCTATGAAAAGCAACATATGTGTGTGGGGTTCATAGATGAGGGTTCACACCCACTTTGCAAAGTCCCTGACTTTTCCAAGTATTTTACATAACTGTGTAATAACTTAACATGTTAAAAATAAGAGTTACACTTAAACTTTGTAAGTTTATCAAATGAATCACGTTTGTTGAACATTTTTGAAAATAAATGAAATAACGTTTTTATAAGCAATATTACCCGAAAATGAAGATTGTTGGGAAGATAAAACGAAACTGTGTTTTCGGTTACAAATTCTGCCAAGCAAAAATCATTTGTTTCCAATGACCTCAGTCCTAGCCTTGTCTTCCTGACTCCTTCAGTTGTCCAGAACTTTGGAGTCAGTGTGCAAACCCTGTAAATAAATTATCTGAAGGGAACGGCTAAGTGACTTCACCCTGGCAGTGTGTCTGATAGCTGTAACGGTCGGATTGACCATTACTGGTTTTGGTATATTGTAATAATTAATTGCTGGCCAGCTACAAGGTGTAGGGTTAAGTAATATGCTTCCATGAGTGTACTTTTATGTTATTATTGCATGTAAGTGTATATTATTGAATTGTGCTTTGCTGGATGTTAGATTCCCCTGTTTTTACCTCCCCGGTTGGGGGAGCTAGCTGTCTTACAAAAGACCGTTGGCAGTGGAATTTTCCAACGCTACGGGGTCCACGTCCACGGACGTTTACCCCGGCTATAAAAAGAGCCAGTGGGCTTTAGCAAAAAAACAGTGTTTCCCCATTGATCGACGAAAGAGGAACGTCTCCTCAAGTTTAGTCCACTTCTGGTGGCTAGACTGGATATAACAATGTAGCATCTGGTTATGCCAGCCCCTGTTGCTGTCCCAAGTCCCCTTTTAGAAAAAGCTTTGATTATATGGATATTTCCGGATTTGATAAATTGATGCCCAAACGAAGGAGTGAAGGCGTAAGGAAACGCAAATTGTAACGGAATATCATTTAAGCTGAGGATAGGCCCACCGAGATAGTTTTGCTAACTCGGTGGTAAGGGAAGTGCCGATGGTTATGCCATAGGTGCGCAAATATATTATTAGAGATTTGGTAATTTGATCTATGCAAGACACTCATGGAAACGCTCTGTAAAATATGTATATATATAACTACGTAAAATAAACCAATATATCCTACGAGAATGCTTTAATTTCAAGAACTACGGTACTGTCCATTTAACCAGTTGTATATTCACTTGCTGTATATGTGTAAACGAACCAGGGACATACAAATATAAATTGTTATGTGAAACCCCCCCCTTTTGTAATTCCGGCGCAAATATAATCTGCTCGCTTGGCACCCAGGGTGAGGTGAAAGGAGAGATTGAGGGATGAAAGTAGGAAGTAATCCAGAGGGCCGGAAAGAAACGAGGGATAGTGGGGCGACGACTCTCACATATGGGGGCTCTATTGTCCAGGATATATCTTGTTGTATAAATTGTCGTCAGGTCTATAGGTTTGAAAAATAGACGGACTGACGGACGGATAGATTTTTTAATTTTTACAACGAAGATCGTACAGAAGTGAATGTTATTACGTAGTGGAAAAAGTAAAGTAGAAAAAATGGCAGTACAAATTGATAGAGATTTGCTTGGACAGCTATTGGATAATCAGGATATAAGCGATAAATCTCAGGAGGAAATTATTAGGGAATTAAATAATCTTGCTTTATCGCGCACTGAACAGCGGAGTGCTAAGGAAGAGGAGAAAAAAGTTCAGAAAATTCTCGATAAGTCAAATTTACCGATTCCAGTCTTCACAGGGAGCGATGACAAGATTTCGCCGCATGATTATTTGCAGGAGTTGCGGAATTATAAAGATGTCATGAGCATTTCGGAGAAGTCATTGTTTGACAAGATTCTTCCGTTTTCGCTAAGGAGGGCTGCAGGGGATTGGTTTAGATTTTCACGCCCGTTTGAAGATTTCAAGAGCTTTGAAAATGCTTTTTTGGAAGAATATTATTCTGTAGATTATAAGAATGAGATCGACCGTTTGATTCTGAATCGCTTCCAAATGAGCGAAGAATCTCTGGTTTTGTTTATTCGTCGAATGAGGAAACTGTTTTCTATGAGGCAAAAAGAGACAGACGAATGTGAAGTAATAGAACATATTCTATCTCATGCACACCCTAGTTTCCGAAGGCATTTGTATGGAATGCAATTTCAGACTTTGAAGGAATTGGAATCTGAAGCAGCCATTGTTCAGAGAAGGTTGTATTCAGAAAGGCTTTATTTTTCACCGCTCGCCGGTGAGACGGAATTATCATTTTCTGAAGTTTGCAACACTGAAGAGGACACCTCACGAAGAACAGGAGGAAAACATTTGGCTTTGTCCGCGAGGACAAGCGAGGGGGGAATCGAGAGTGACCAGCTACCCTTATGCTCTCTGAATCCAGGTTTAGGAAAAAGGATCAAGGGCTGTGAAACAACCGCGTTTCTAAGAAGGGGTATTGGCGGTGACACGACCGTAGGACAAAAGAGACCCTCTTTTGATGCAACTTTTGGGCAAGCGGGGGCCAATAAAAATTCTGCAAAGATAATTTGTTGGGGCTGCCGTTGTGAGGGCCATAAACTTCAGGAATGTCAACAGACCAATAAAAGGAACCAACCCGCTGGAAAGGGAGGTCAGCAGCGTCCCCAAATAAACATTTTGTCACCCGCCGGGAGAAAACGCAGAAACAAAGGCCGTTTTTTGAATGGAGAAGGCTGTTTTCAGCAAGACCTCGAACCTCTCATTCAATGTAAGATTAACAAGAAACGCTTTGTATTATTTGCAGATACGGGAGCTTCAGCTTCTACGCTAAGTTTGGAGACAGCCAAGTTGTTAGAGAGGGATGGAAATAAATTCATGAAGACGAGAAAATGGAACATTTCGTTAGCTGTGGGCAGCGTTATATCAGTTGGCGAGATGTATGCTACTGTTTGTATTAATAACATGAAATTTAAGCATAAATTTATCATCCTTGAGAATTGTTTCCGTGACATAATCGTTGGAAGGGATTTTTTGAAGCAGAGTGGGATAATTTTGCACATTGAGCAGAACGGTTGGTCGTTCAAGGATAGCGACGTGATTTACACGTTCTCGAAGCGTGCATGTAAACGAGAATTCGCTGTTACAGTTATGCAGAGAAATAACGTGGTACAGGAAAGGAATAACTCGTCAGATCACTCGCGCCTGGATGGATGCAACACACATGCACAAGAGAATAGCGGGAAGTCTACGAATGAGGATACGGGCCAATTAGTGGATTCCCAAGGACTCGAAGTTCAGAAGACTGCAAACACTGGTGCATTATGCTCTCTGAAAATCTCGAAAGAGGTAAAGAGAAAACGGAGGAAGGGAATAAAAAGGGAATGCAATTTTCCTCGAAAAAATTCCATTTCTACGGACAAGAAGAACCATGCATTATCATTTTTGCCTTTTGCTTTAGAGGACAATGAAAATGATGAATTACTGGTTTCTGAGAGGCTACAAGAAACTTCATCGATTGTTTCAGAGCAAATGAGAGACAGTTTGTTATCTCAAATAATGAAACAACTGAAGGGAAAGCATTTCTCTGGGAGTAGGAAGTATAAGGAGAAAGTTGCTAAGTTGGCTAATCAGTCGTTTTTGGATGAGGAGGGAGTTTTGTGCAGGAGGATAGACTGCAAGCAAGATTCTAAGGGAACAGCCAAGATATGGGTCCCGTTGAGTTTGAAATCTCAAATATTGACGTCACATCACGATTCTGAATTTGCAGGACACAATGGAAAGCAGAAAACTTTGTCGAAAATCAAGGAGAAATATTCGTGGCTTGGAATGACACGAGATATCGCTCGCTACGTCAGAAGTTGCGTTCCCTGTACTGTTTCCAGCAAAAGGAAGACAGAAGAAGTGAGACTGAAATACAAGAAAACGAGCCCAGCCTTACATAAGGTGTTCCCGGATGAAGAGAACGAGATCAAACGTAAGCCATGTAAATTTCGCATTGGAGGCAAGGTATGGCTGAAAGAGCACACTATATCTGGCACATTGCGTGGCGTTAATGGTGAACTTGAAACGGAACACTCAGGTCCATGTTTAATGTCTGGAAGGATTAGAGAAGATACTTTCAGGGCAAAGAATGGGAAGGATTGTCCGATTGTGTAAGCTGAACCAGGCAGGTTGTCCAGCCATAAACCACCAGCTTTTGCTGTGAGGTGGAGGGACAGAAAACAGCCAAGGGGAGCCACGCGACAACTCCTAATGAGGGTTTGGAAGACTACCGTCGGGCCGCCTAGCCAGCAATCCCAGCTGTCATAATAGCCGACCGCGGATCTTCTTTTATTTGTTATTTTTTTTATTTAGTTTTCATTTGTATATAACTTACCCCTATTTTTTTCATTTTCACAACACTGTTTATTTATTTGCGTGTCTCCAAGTTGTAAACAGAAAGACACATTGTGTATTTAGGTTCGAGAGTCGAACCAGGACTCGGTTGAGAGTCGAACCAGGACTCGGTCGAGAGTCGAACCAGGACTCTGTTGAGAGTCGAACCAGGACTCGGTTGAGAGTCGAACCAGGACTCGGTTGAGAGTCGAACCAGGACTCGGTCGAGAGTCGAACCAGGACTCGGTCAGGAGGCGAACCAAGGACTCGGTTGGGAGTCAAACAAAGGACTCGGTGAAGAGTCGAAGCCAAGGACTCGGTCAGGAGTCGAAGCCAAGGACTCGGTGGAGAGTCGAACCAGGAACCAGAGAAAACCAACTTCAAAGAAGGTGCTGTCAGGAAGACTTCATCCTAGAGAGGATACTTCAGTGGCAGACTTCACAAGGAAGAGGAAGCTTGGTGAATCTGTGAACATTGTGGACAATGTGATAAAGTGAATGAACTAGTGACTATTTCATTTTTCAGATACTCTGAGAACAGTTGAATACTTTAGTGGGTATTGTGTAATTGTGTTGGATGATTTTGTAAATATGGTAATCTTGTTTTGAGTGTATTGTTTTTTTCTTGTTCCTCTTGAAGGGGGGAACTATGTAACGGTCGGATTGACCATTACTGGTTTTGGTATATTGTAATAATTAATTGCTGGCCAGCTACAAGGTGTAGGGTTAAGTAATATGCTTCCATGAGTGTACTTTTATGTTATTATTGCATGTAAGTGTATATTATTGAATTGTGCTTTGCTGGATGTTAGATTCCCCTGTTTTTACCTCCCCGGTTGGGGGAGCTAGCTGTCTTACAAAAGACCGTTGGCAGTGGAATTTTCCAACGCTACGGGGTCCACGTCCACGGACGTTTACCCCGGCTATAAAAAGAGCCAGTGGGCTTTAGCAAAAAAACAGTGTTTCCCCATTGATCGACGAAAGAGGAACGTCTCCTCAAGTTTAGTCCACTTCTGGTGGCTAGACTGGATATAACAATGTAGCATCTGGTTATGCCAGCCCCTGTTGCTGTCCCAAGTCCCCTTTTAGAAAAAGCTTTGATTATATGGATATTTCCGGATTTGATAAATTGATGCCCAAACGAAGGAGTGAAGGCGTAAGGAAACGCAAATTGTAACGGAATATCATTTAAGCTGAGGATAGGCCCACCGAGATAGTTTTGCTAACTCGGTGGTAAGGGAAGTGCCGATGGTTATGCCATAGGTGCGCAAATATATTATTAGAGATTTGGTAATTTGATCTATGCAAGACACTCATGGAAACGCTCTGTAAAATATGTATATATATAACTACGTAAAATAAACCAATATATCCTACGAGAATGCTTTAATTTCAAGAACTACGGTACTGTCCATTTAACCAGTTGTATATTCACTTGCTGTATATGTGTAAACGAACCAGGGACATACAAATATAAATTGTTATGTGAAACCCCCCCCCTTTTGTAATTCCGGCGCAAATATAATCTGCTCGCTTGGCACCCAGGGTGAGGTGAAAGGAGAGATTGAGGGATGAAAGTAGGAAGTAATCCAGAGGGCCGGAAAGAAACGAGGGATAGTGGGGCGACGACTCTCACATAGCATAATATATTTCTATGGTGTATTTTCGCTTTTAGAATCTTATTCGACAGTAAAAATAAATGCCAGTGGCATCCAAGAAGCTATTAAATGGGGTTGCATACATGTGGGATAGAAAATGCCATTATAAATGGCTTGGAGCTCGAATTTTTTGGCCTTGATGTCTTTTGCACACTGTGAAAGTTGTCTGTTGTACGGTCACACCACTGTGTATTTATGTTCAAGACAATTACAAGTAGAAAAGAAGAATAGTTGCAGTAAAACAAATTCCGATTGACAGAATTTCGTAAATAATAATGTACTTAATTTGTTGAGTGTTTTGAACAAATAAAAATATATGTTAAAAGTACTTCAGGCAATTTTTTGCACCAAAAATCTAGCAACGGTTCTGCTGTGAAGTGGATTCTCCTATTTACATAATATTAATTAACCCTAAGCCATTGAGTGACAGGATGGACATCAGTTACAGAAAAACCCTGATGTTGGAGAAAGAAAACAAAGTTTTTTTATCCTTCTGCTCAGTGGTAGCAAAAAGGGATCACAGACCTTGCGGTGATGGTGGAGAGCTAAATGCCCCTTATATGGTTCGTTTTGTATTGCAGTCACTGAGGAACCTTTCTTCCATAATGTAAAGAGTATAGAAAATTCACCTCTATTCTAATTATGTGAAACATTTGTGAGTTTGTAATAGAGGAAACCATTCAATAATGAAGGGGTTCCTATTTGTCGAGTGTCAAAACAACTGTTTATGAGTCATAAAAAGCTCAGACAATTTTAATAATGTACACAGTATTCTACAGAAAGTCCTACATAACCAGTAGGCTATTGTCTGTAGTGGTGGAAGAGTCTTTTTTTCCCTTATAGCAAGTAGTGTCCGAGCAGAGGCAAAAGGTCGGGACATGGATTAATAGGAATGGACTGTCCAGACTAAATTGGACCATCTGATAGCCTTGCATCAATGGTTATAGCATTAAAATAGCTGAATATTGCAGACTGCAGACTTCTAGAGCCTGCCTCTGCCCAGAAACAACCTATTTATTTGTGCAAGGACAAAATCGAAATTCATGCAAAATTTGAAAAAAACAACGTAATTTTTGTAGGTTTTATACATTCAAATTATAAATTTTTCATGGCTCGAGGGGGGGGGGACATGGCTCCCTTGGGTACGGGCCAGGTGTGGTCTATAAGATCCTGTCTGTAAGGACTGATCAGTGAGAGAATAAAATGTTACACAGAAGATATACTGGTCAGATTTTTATTATTAGACAGATGATGGAGAAGTATTATGAACATTACGTGGATTTGCATTTTTTATTTGTTGACTTGAGGAGTATAATATTCCCTTCAAAATAATGAGACTAATAAGAATGACTATGAGTGGGACTAAGGAAAGAATGAAAGTTAGTAGTAAACTGAGTGAAGAATTTGAATTCAACACAGGGGATGGCCTTTCGGCAGTATTATTTAATCTAGCATTGCACAAAGTAATAAATGTAGTTCAGGAGAAGGGAACAATATTTGGGAAACCCAGTCAAATCTGCGCATATGCAGATGATATTACAATCATTTCTAGAACAATAAGTACACTTAAACAAATTTATGAGCACATGGAAAGAGAAGGAATAAAAATGGGACTTACTGCAAATGAAAAAATACAAAGTACATGAGAATGTCTAACTCTGAGATCAGAAGAGCACCTCAAGATCTGACAATTTGAGAGAATAAGTTTGAGGGGGCCCTTATTTTAAATATCTGGGGACAATGGCATGTAACGAGAATGATATGAGTAAAGTAATAAAGGAAAGAATACATGCAGGTAATTGTGCATATCTTGCAAATAAGCAGCTCTTCAGAAATAGACTGATCACAAGAAATACAAAGCTTAAAATTTATAAGACACTGGTACGACCAGTTGTCACTTATGGATCAGAGAACTGGAGATGAAGATGCCCTCAGAATATTTGAGAGATGGATATTATGAAAGATATATGGACCTGTGAGGGAAGATGATGACTGGAGAATAAGATATAATGAAGATCTAGATGATATAGTGAGATTTGTCAAAGCTCAGAGAATAAAGTGTTTGGGGCATGTGGGGAGAATGATGGAAGACCGGATGCCAAGAAGAATGTTGAGAGAAATGTTGAGGAGGAGGCCAAGGCCCACCAAGGGCTGTAGAACCAGATAAAGAGAGAGAGAGAAAATTGTTTAAAATTATTTATATATATTTGTTATTTCTATATTTTCGTTAAACTAGATGTAGTAATGGTTATAACCAGTGTATTTGACCATGATGTATAATACCAGTTTAACTGTAACTGCATAAAGTATGCGGGTAGATATGATAACCATGTGTAAAAGTTAATCAAGTCAGTTCAAAACTTGTAGTAATTGTAAATTATAAATAGGTATGTAGTAAAAATTTCACTTGCAGGAAATTTTTCTCTCAAAAAAGGGGAGTTAAGAAGTAAATTTTAGTTGTATCATTTGAATATTTTTGTAATCAAGTGTACCGAGTTGTTCATAAAGAAAAAGGTCTTGAGGTATGAGTGTCTGTCGCTGTGATGTAGTAGACAGGTGACTGACCTTAGAGATCCTCAACGCCTTGGCTGGAGCGAGATAACAAAGAGGAAGTGCTGGAAGTTGGAACAGCTGATTGGTAGATGCCAGACTTTGGTAGTGGCTCAAGGTTTATTTTTCTTTTCTTTTTAATGTGTAAGTCTGTACGATTGATCGATTGATTTGCTTTATTTTACTTCACTTCTTGTGCCACTTTTGGCTAATTTGCGAAGATGTGGATGACTGAAGATGTGATGAAATTGATGAATGGACACTTACAAACATTCATGCCCAGGCCAGGATTCGAACCCAGGACCCCTGGTAAGTTTGTACGAGTGGTAAGCTGTGCAATACTTGCAATTATTTGTTTGCATTTAATAAATAGTACGTCAAGAAAACAAACTTATTGCCTCCCTATGTCATAAGATGCACCACAAATAATGGGGTGTTTCACTTATAGAACAGTACCATAAAACCTGATATGAACATTTTAAAATAGAACTCCTGTAGATTGGTATGAAATATACTTATGTACTAATAATTATAAATATGTATTCTGAACTATAAAATTTACAATGTCCAAACACTGTTTAATGCCTTGTTTAATTTTAACATGTTCGAGGGGAAGTAAAAAATTATCCGCACTTTCACCACAACTTTCTTTAGGTTGACCACACTGCCTTCAGTGCTCATGTGCTGGAAGGTGGTACACTTGTGGTTGCGTGGCCGAGGTTTCATATTAATGGCTCCATTTGTCTTTCTTTTGTAACAGAGTAAACATGGCCTTGCACCAAGGTAGAACAGAGATCAGTGATCTGAAGCTTGTTGTAGACCAGTGGTTCACAAACTTTTTTTCTCATTGTACCCTTTGTCGTAACTCAACGTCTAATGTACCCCCACCATAGGTGTCCTCTGAATAGTGGGTTTTGGGGTATTTTTTTGGCTGCCTGATTGGTGGGGTGTTTTTTATATGTTCCGGGGCAGTACAGCAAAATGGCATTCGAGCTGTATGTTGTAAGATATTAGAATCCTACGTTTATTATTTTATTGGGTTTCCTACATTTACAAACGTTATGATAAGTTACCAAAATATAAATATGAACACATGTATGCTAAGAAGTACATAAAAAAACATTAATTTTCATATATTTTACCAAGAATTGTTGAATTTCTTCAACTTCAATTTTCTTATTTTTGGACTATTTGTCTTCACACTAAAAACAATTGTTAATTCATGTAACGTTTTGATTAATTTTCACTATGTTTTGTGCAGTTCTGACATTTCATCACATTTTCTCATATCTTTGTCATGTTTAACTTTTGGACACTACTGTAGTTACAAAAATTATAATAATATATTTTCACTTGCTATTTAATAACAGATAATACCTCTGGAAAAATATGATAAACAAACTCTAAATCAGGATATGGACTGTATTTTATGCTCAGAATCTCCGTGGCGACCATCTTGGATTCCAGACGCCATGTACCTTCTCTTGACACATTGTCCAGCAAAACACCTAGTATCATACTTATGATTGCATGCCTCATAATGAAGGCATCCTCCATATACATGTCTTCCCTTCATTCAAAAACCAACGAACCTACAAATGATCAAAATGACTTCTGAATGAGATAAGGAGACATGCTCGATTTTCTTTGTTAATGTCTTCAGAGGCAGCCATCTTTCATGTATAACGTCACACAGGCCATGCACGACATTAGTAGGCATCAACAAAGTATGACAGGCAGTAATATTTTTGCCCTTTATATGCCGGAATGTCAAGTAATGTGTAAAATATTGCTTAGAATCCTTGCAGAAAGGGTACGGAATTCTTTCACTGGATATATATCCGTAACAGTGCAAGATATGAGAAAAACTGCAAGAATATTTTGTGTTCCGGTTGTAATTCTGAACAAAATATGTCTCTATACAAAATTGTCAAAAACCAATATTAAAGGAGTTATGATCGATTTCATTTGTTGGTGCATGGTGAAGCGATGGCCATCTTGAATTTATGGGCCCCTAGAAATCTTCGGCCCGGTATGCCAGATGTCTACCCAAGATTTTTTTCCTTTCTTTAGGCATGCCCTAACAGGATCAAAAGAGATAACTCGTCCACCTCAAAATTCCTTCGGGTCTTATGGCCAGGGACTGGATTAACAACAAAGTCAACAAGCAAAACTTATGGAGTATATTAAACTTCGGTTTACTATACTCCACAAGTTTTACTTGTTGACTGAATTGACTTGGTTTAATACCCTCTATGTGCACTGTGCATATTTTTTTCCATACAAATTCCTCCAACCCTAATGATTATTAGAGAAATAACTTTAAATGCACGACATAAATATTTAAATTCAACTCATTAGCAGAATAAGAAATTCTCACAGATTAGGAGGGGTGCTACGATGCTGGGGGTCCAATGTTTGAATCTCAACCTCAGCATGGATGTTCATTGAGAGTGCCCTATCACAAATTATCATGTCACCCTCATCTTCATTGTCGTGATTAACCAAAAGTGGCAGAAGAGTGATAACAAATCAAGAAATTCTCACAGACTTTACATAAAATAAAATTGTAATGTCCATGCCAATCAATACCTTAACAGGTTAATACTGGAATGCTGCTTCATCTTCAGTAGGCACAGAGCTTCAATGGAGATATCCTCCCTCGTTGTGGTCCATATTTATGAGAGTAACACTGTGGATTGCTGAAAAAAAAATAATGTTCATTATTGAAATTAGCTTGACATCGAGGTTCACAGAGTAATGTCAGTGGATAACATAAAAACAGATAAAATTGCTCAATATATATATGCGATTATAATACAGGGTGACACATATTGTATCTACCAATTTGAGTTGGCAATCCTGCCAGAATGCACGTGTGCATGCACAGCATTCATGGAAAGTTTGGAGTCAGGCAATTAGTATACCATGGAGCGTTGGCCAGTGCAGACACAGATTGCGTCGGTGGAACGAGGATCGCCATGCACCTGTTCCAGACACACAGCACTCTGAGGTGGGTTACACATTGGAGAGCCCCACGAGTAATGTATATTTTTATTTCATTAACATATAAAGCTATTGCAAGCATTTGCATCTTTCCATTGTCATTTGAGGTTGGTAGATACAACACGTGGACTCCTGTACAATGAATCTTCTTTCGAAAGTATATTTCTAGAAAAATTTACTTTCGGTTCCCAGAACTTTTGCAAGGCCACACTACCTAGTAGGCGCCAGTTTCATTTTCCTCATATGGCCAAAGAAAACCATAAATCTAACTAATATAAAGCTACACATTTTATAATGTGATCTTTATTTATTAACACAAGATTCAATTAAAAAATGATTAATTCCTGCACCAGAGTGTTCATCCAAGTCTCATCCAGTACAAGCAAAACGATTTTTCTTTTTCGAATCTAATCCTTACCTTGGATTTGATGGCATCTTGAATTTGAGTATATATGTATAAATATACCACAGCATTAGTGTAATACAGAATGGGAGTATTTTCCAATCTCAATAATCTAGTTTCTTTTCCTTGATGTTTTACCAAAATATCGCTGTTGATAAAAACACCCTGAACAAAATTTTACTACATGGTAATTTTCTAATAAAGTACAGGTATGTTCATCTGTGCACCTTTAATCAAAGTATTTTTTCCCCTCAAAAGCAGAAGCAAATTTGATGAAGCCTTGGATTCGAAGAAATATGTTTGCTTCTTTTACTTTGCATTTGTGTCACTTTTGGACAGTGGCAAATATGGGGATGAATAATGATATGATGGAATTGATGAAAGGACACTCAGAAAGAGCACCCATGTTCAGGCTGGGACTCCAACCTGGGACCCCTGGCATCATTGCATGCCATGCTAACCACTCCACCAGGGAGACCAAAGCTCAGTAGGATAATAATTTTTCCATTTCACCCATAAAACTGCTATTTCCAAACCCATCAAGTGTGTTACAATACCTCTGTTTATCACAAACTGTGCCTTAGAATGGCAATAATTACAAACTGGTTGACTGCAGGGTCATACCAAACGGTCCGTCCAGCTCTGGTTGCTTGACCATTTTTTTAAAATTTCATTTTTTAGTTGCTTTTGTAACAAAATCAAGTCATCATGGTAACCAACAGAGACTATAAATTTGGTTACCTTTTCTTTATAATCTGCACCTATCACTTACTCATTATTTTTTTTTTAAAAAAAGGTAATTGAAATTTCCTCAACTGAACTTTTGTGAAAAATAAATATTTTTGAACTGGATTTGAAAATTCAGGAGCCAGACGAATGACTCCACTAAGGAGTCGAAAGCACAACACAAACCAATTTTACTGCCTATTTTATCATGCTGTTTTTGTATTTTGTATTGTAAACATAGTAAGTAATGTTACTTCCCTCAGGTAGCCAGCAAAATGCAGTAACAAATGCAAAAAATCACAAATTGCTGCATTTATTATTTTTAATATTTAGTGTTTCTTTTCTGCCACTTATATCCCTAGGGACTTTGGTGACGAGATCGAAAGTCGACCACTTAATGAGCTTGGCCACCAATTGAGATCATGAATACAAAAATAGTGACTTTAAATTTAGAAAATCAGACCAAGATGAAAAGCTGACTTTACTGACAATTTTCCACCCCTGATGCCACCTCAATTACCATCTCATATAAAATCTCGTAAAGAAAAGTTACTCAGTTTGAATATGTTTCAATCACTTTTCAACATTAGGTAAAATAACGTGTGAAGAATACCATGAAACCACAAGTAAAAGAGAAGGTATCCTTGAAAAAATTAATTATTTTGCAAGGATTATGAAAATTACGTTGTTTATGAATGTTTTCATTTGTTTTTAGTTCGCGGTAATGTTTTATTGTGAAGTAAAGTGGGTCTGTTACCAAGGCATGTAGCAGAACAACCTGAAGGCTTCGTACAAGTGAATATAGCACCCCCAACACCATATTCCAGAAAAGCAGCAGAGAGGGCATTACCTACCGTTTCATATATGTATTCTAAAATAAAGTAAATCGAACATGAAGGATTCAAAACTTATCAAACCAAAATAAAAGTGATTATTGTTAGGAGTGTTAGATTTGTTGGTGTTAAAAATTTTATGTCGTTAGGTTAGAACTGTGAAGTTTGATAACGTGCTCTTTTGCTATTTTGAGTGTGCATACAACTGGTTCCTACTAATAAAAAGCAGCGAAAGTACTCAGAGATGGAAAGTTTTTACTGACCCGGGTCATATTTTAGGATCAAATATCTCCATTGTTTGATTTTCCACACATGTAACTAATTTTATATTACTTAAAATATCGAAATCTGTTAATTAAAAATATTCAATATAATTCTTGAGGGGGTTCAGTGGGTCAATGGCCCCAAAGAGAATACTTACTTCGAACTTACTTCCTTCTCGCTTAATTTTGAACCAAAACCAAGACATCCTCATTAGGGGCAGTTCTTGCCAAAGGAGTTGTATCAGCAGGATAAACCAGAAGATCGACGAAGACACTGAGGAGAAAAAAATTAATTACTAATTTACTACATTATGAATTTGAGTACTTTGCTTCTGAGATAACAGAAATAAACCTACTACTTGAGTATTAACGCAAGACTGTGCAAGCTTTAATAAAAAACTTTCCATGACTGTAAATCACAGCTGAAGCTCTGGCTGACTGTCCGCATAAACAGAGCCACTGCATTTGAAAATAAATGTATATGTTAGAGTAATTGGTAACAGTTCCATAGATCGAAGACACATTAAAATCTGATATTTTTGTGTTTCGCATGGTTCGTACTTACCAATTGTGTATTGCGGAACATAGTTCAAGGTGCCATTATGGTTTTTACACGAAAACAAACACAATTTTTCACATTCTGGGTGCTTTTTTTTATCCCTTTCTTCGCTTCCGGAACACACAATATGGCGGGCATATCTTGACTCACGTTGTGGGTGTGCAGTTTCAACCTTCTGCACCGAAAAATACCTTCTATCGTGTTAGTCACTGGTTGGAATTATACATTACGCACGGTAGCTGACGGATAGCCCCATGAACCATTCACGGATAGCCCCACGAACCATTTCCGATAAGGTTAGGTTAGGTTACGTTAGGCAAGCATAGTAAAAAAAAGGGGGGTTGAAACACTGACAGGGGCTTACGTCATAAAACGTACGCAGCATCCAGTTGTCGTAGGGCAAGCAAATGAAAGCAATGGCAATTTTGCGTCGGTGAGATATTTCTCTTGAAAAATACATGATTTCTCGGTCAAATATATTCCACGATGTAAGAAAATACCTAGACGAACGTTGTAAACCTTGGAGAAACTCATTTCCGTAACTAATTTCTTGTGTAAAATTGAAGAAATGTGTCTCCGATGTATGAAACTGTTACCAGAGTAATTTCCTGTTTGGTTGTGATGATGTTTCAGTTCTTCAAATGGCCAGTCAACAGCACAATGTGACATGGATTTACATCATGTGACAATCAACATCAAGGCATTGTGCTTGCGACTAAAAACAAGCATGGCCAAACTTCTTGTATCTATTGAAAGTAGTGAATTCTCCCCATTAACTTTTGAGCGAAGTTGACATATTTTAACAATACGTATATAAAAATAAACGATGCAACAACAGCATGATTACCGACTTGCAACATGCTGCGAAGGGTCACCCGAATGTATCCCTTCCTGTGTATAAATAAAAGCTCACTTTACGTAGCTTCACGAGTTTTATTAACTTATCGTTATTTCACAATATAATGTGATTAGTTTTATATCAATAAACAATACAATTTTAATACATACCAAATTGGTAATCATCAACCAGCGAAAGTAGTTGAAACTCGGCGCCATCTTTAAAATACCAGTGTTGCCACAACCTGACTGAGGGTACAATTTCCTGTTAAGAAGGGGCAAAATTTCCCTTTCTGGACGAATATTTCCCTTCATACAATTTAATAATGATTTATAACAACTAATAATTTTTGTTATCAGTGGTGGTGGTAGTAGTAGTAGTAGTAGAATTTTCTAATACTAATAAGAATAATGTTGTCCCGGGTTCGAATCCCGTCTTGGACATGGATGTTTGCGAGTGTCTATTCATCAATTTCATCATATCATCCCTCATCCCCATCTTCGCAAATTAGTCAAAGGTGGCACAAGAAGCGAAGTAAAATTAAGCAAATCAATAATAATAATAATGTTATAATAACAATATTATTATAACATTATTATTATTATTGGTACGTTTATCCTGGTACTCGCCCCCACAGACAAAAATTCGTGGTTTCGCCTCTGACGGACACTTCTGGGTTGCAACAATTTCATTGAAAGTCAATGGAATCGTTACAATCCAGAACTATCCGTGACTGTACATGATTTGAAACTTGATCAGATTTCAAATTAATCGATCTTTCTCATCATTACAGGAAAGCGACGTACAATAAACATAACAGAAATATAAATAGACATAGGCTTCTACTCAAACAAGAAAAAAAAGGGACGAATCTGAACTAACATTGAGTCTGATGCCTTCAAATTTTCCTAAAATTGTGGTATTTCTAATCGAATTTCCGTTTTCGCTTTGTTATTTAGTGCCACTTTTGGCTAATCGCGACGATGGGGATGAGCAATGATTGATTGATTGAGTTGTTGTTCTAAGTCTACTTTATGCACAGTAAGACTAATTGGGACTGGACCAACAGTTTAAAGTGGGATCCGAATCACTATGTGCCTCCACCGGGAATCGAACCCAGGACCTTTTAATTACAAAGGTGAATGATATGGACGTCTGGGGTCGTAGCGCGCTGTGCTGACCACTCCGCTATGGAGGTCGGCTGTAAGTGTATGGAACTTCTCGGAAATTATTAGTTTTTATTCCAGAAATGGAAAAGCAATCACTTAACATTAGACAGTGGCGTGCCCAAAGGGGTGTGTGGGGCACCACAACCCTCCTTTTAGCCCAGCATTCCTAAAAAGAGGAAGGAAAAGATGGCAAACGTATCTCCCCCTTCGAAAATCCTGGACACGCCACTCACCCTAAAACACTAACCCGTCGTAATTTTAGCGAACTCAAATGTTTTGAAATGTTTTTCTGCAGGCTGCCCTTACGGTTCTCCTTCCCCTATCTCTCTCTAGCTCACTTCTATTTCTTCCTCTATTCTCCCGTATCTTGCTTCTCTCTCTTCTACACTCGCTCTCTCTCGGTCATTTATTCACTTTATTTTTCCCTTTTTTCTCTCTACATTATTTGATTTGTTTCCGTCTTCCTCTATCTCGTTCACTCTTTTGTTTTTACTTCTATATCTTCCTCTTCCCCCTCTCTATGTCCCTCACTCATTTATTTTCTCATTTTCTCTCTGTGTCTTTCTAAAATATTTAGCTTCTTCCACTTACTCCCCCTTTCTCTCACTCACTTTTTTGCTTCTTCTTCTTCCTGTTTCTCTCACTCTCCCCCTCTCTCTCTCTCTGTGTGTCAGTGTCAGTGGAAAAGAAAGAAGCAAAACAGAGAGGGGGAAGGGGCAAGAGTTAGAAGCAAAAAAACTGATCGAGAGAGACGGGGGTAGGTGGATGGAAACTAAGCGAAATAATGTAGAAAGACACAGAGAAACGGAAAGCATGCCAATGCTCTTCCTTTGGTTCACTGATTATATCCTCCCCCTCACTCTCTGTGTGTTATCGTTATTTTATTTGTCCCCTTTCCCCGCCTGTAATCCTCCCTTTTTCTCTATTTCTGTGTCCCTTTCCCTTATGTCTGTCTCTGTATTTTCTTCCCGATGGTAACAATCCTCCTCTCTCTGTTGTATTACCTGCTTTCGCTATTTCTCTTTTTGCCTTTAACTCTCTTTCTCTTCCTCTTTGTCTTTCTTCCTCGGCCGTTGTGTCCATATATATTCATTTCTTTCTTCCTCTCTCTTGTGCCATTTCCCTCTGCTTCTTTATTCACATCTTCCTCTTTTCTTTGTTTATATCTCTCCCTCTCTGCTACCATGTCTTTTCTCCTCCGCTTCTTGTTGCCTTATCAAGCTTGCAAAGTTCTTACTTACACTGCTATAAGTTCTTACCTTCTGTAACCCACTCAAATCTTTCTATCGCTCATTTTTTAAACATAACTTCTTGAAAAGGCAATCAATATAGGGAATGGTACTTGCAACTCACACTATTTGATCTTTCTATGTGTGAGTTGAGTTTTTGTTCGTAAGATCACCATCAACCGAACATTTAGTTTCTGGCCAAATAGTACAATCAACAACTAAGATAGCAGTAGGCAAATTGTCTTTCGCTATTTTCACTATTATTCAACATCCTGTGTTATATTAATCAGTTTCGTTTTGTTTTTTTCATGCTTGGAAATTTAGCTTTATTCTTGGTACTAGAATAGATGGGTATCGTACCCTTTAATTCTGCTTGAAGTGCTCTGAATTAAATCCGAACCTTGTGATGCCTCCCTTTGATGTTTATTTCGTTCCTGCTTTATTTTTCTTTTTTCGTCTCGCATGCCTTCGAGGTACAGAAGCTCCTGCAGAATACCGCTTCGGTTTGGATGACGTCACGGGACCAGAGCGATTCCATTGGCTGGAGCACTCCCTCCCCCTCCGAGCCAGGGGGAAGCTTGCATTTGGATGAAGCTATACGTGCAAAGCGTTTCGAAAACTACCATTCCACCAAAGGTGGTGGATAGACGTAACAAGTCGTGAACGAGTTCTGTGTATGAGTGTGTGTTCTTGTGATTGTGAAGGGTGTGTTGTAATATTCGTACATTGCTAGTGCTACACTCAAACCACATCAGCGATAACGATCTTCCTAATCTGATATTGAAACCACACGTCAGTTTCTTGAAAACAAGCTTATTTTTTATGCAGCGGAATATGGATCGATGTTTTATTCAAACTTCCACGGGCTGCATATATAATCTGTGAACTTCTATCTCGTACCTATAATGTGCAAGGGCATTTCAAACTTACTGAACATTGCACGATTCACATAATGCTGTAGATTAGAACAGTGTTTCGAAGAAGTTAACGTTACAAGAACACTCAGTTATCGCGATCTTGAACATTTAGGATGAGGGACAGAAGTTATAGAAGTGCTGATTGTGATATCGAAGATTTTTTAATATCAGAGGTAAGTCCATATGTTGCTCATCATTACGTGGCTTAGCAAATACAAAAGTTTGCGTTACTGCTCACAGGCGTACCGGTGTCTTAAATTGCTTCTACAAAACTTCTGTATGTAAACATTTCTGTAACCCAAACATAATTTTGTCTTACCACGGCACAAGATTATTAGCTACATTGACCTTTGCTAATGTTATACTATACTTAATTTAATTTCGCCTACAAATGTTCTTCGCAACTTGACTTTTAAATAGGTTTACAATAATACTGAACCGGTAGTAATCTAATCTTTATAACAGAGCTTACATTCATGTTTGTGGTCTGATGATAACTAGATTTACATTTTAACTTTTGTACAAAACGATTATACATTGCAGGGATATTTGTGTAGAGACATTTTTCATACAATTTAAATTAAGGTCTCAGTGTTTTTTTGGCCACGACAACTTGGAGATTGGTGTACGAATATGGCTGGTATGCCGGCGCAGTGCAACGTGTATCAAATGGTTAGTTATATATGTTTTATATTTTCAAAACATTCCAAATATCTCACTTTTCTAATTTTGTGGACCTTTTTCTGAAGCAATTTACCCCCAACGTAACCTCCTATGCAGCCCCCTCTCCTAAATGCGGACCTATCGGTATGTTTGCTTTTAGACTTTCATAAGCTTTCACATTATCACTGATCCATTCACATCGTGATGATAAATATCGATAAATGCAACAAAATAAACAAACTGGGCACTGATGAAATATAAAATCGGGATTTTGTGTAATATTTTTTCCACTGCCAAACGAAGTAAACTTCCATGATTAAAACGTAAACGTGTTATGATGAGAACGCACGAATTGTTAGTATTTTGTATTATCTTGATATGCGACACTATAAACGCAGAAATCAACGCAGGAAAAGGGTGGTTTTGAAATCAATAAATATCTAGGACTAGAATTACAGTTACAAGTAGAACCAAAAGTCAATGATTATCAAAGAAACAGTAAAGAATTTCGAACGCCTCGAAGTACATATAAGCTGAAAGCACAGTCTTGTTTTTAGCTCGTGTAGATTGTATTGTCAGCTCTTCAAGAATTGATTGATTGAATTGTTGTTTTAAGTTCACTTTATGCACAGATGGGCTAATCGGGACTGGACCTACAGTTTAAAGTGGTATCCGAATCACTATGTGCCTACACCGGGTATCAAACCCGGGATTCCTTGATTACAAGGCGACGACGTTGCTACTACGCAATCGGAGGGGAGGGGGGGCTAGCTCTTGAAGTAGATAAATGCATAGTAGATCCCTACATTGAAAGGTTCAATTCAATTAAATATGTTCAGCTACTAAAGATCAAATTTTCATTAATAATATTATTTGTAAGAGTGACAGACAATATCAAGCACCTATCTCTCGTTTTCATGTGAGCAAATTTCTTTCTGCCGGTGGTGGGGATCGCACTTACGACCGGGAGCCGCCCAAGACAAAATTTTCGTCCGGGCGAGGTGGATTTTTAGCCCCATCCCCCCGAACTTTGCACTTTCCTCCAATAAGAGAAACATGACCACGTTATATATTTACGGTTCCAATGAAACATAATAGCCTTATTTTTTTTTAAAAAAAATATTTTAAGTGTTTACTGTTTAAAGAACATGTTTATTGTAGGTATCTGTTTATTTAATACCTACATAATGAAATCAAAATGACAGAAATCTCTTAGCTTGAATTGCCACGTGATTTTGCAATGTACTTATGTCACGGTAACTTGAATTCATTCTTGTCTAGAAAATTCCGTTTGTTTTTATAACAAATAGCCGCAATTATATAATCATATATACATGGTTTTGGTGTCACTGAAAGGGATCGCCCCGGGTCCTTAAGCCGCCCCGCCCACGACGGACCTGAAATTTGCTCCAAATGCAGGGATTGAGGGGGGGGAGTGCGTGGTGTGCCAATTTTTTTTATGAATAGGAGAATATTGTAATAATTCGAAATATTAAAACATATGAAGTAGAGAGAGAATTTATAGTGGTAAAGTATATTTGAAGTAATTATGCATTTTGGGAGAGGAAATAATATCACTAAGTGTACTGTGTATAGTAACAGATAATGCATTAATAGTATTGTGAAAGAGTGAGTCGAATAAAGTGAAAGGACTTTTATGTCTAAATAATGTGTGTAAAGGGGAATTTATGCTTCGTTCTTCTACATCCCTTGTTGGGTTAAACGTGACGATGAATGATAGAACAGTTGGAATGAATGGTGGGACAAACACTAAAAAAACCGTTGTTGCCTTGGCCAGGTTTTGAACCTGAAACTTCGGAGTTCGCAGCGAAATACGCTAACCAATATTTTTCTAAAATATATATTTAAAAATATTATGTCTTGGCACCATGCTGCAATATGTGCGATAAGGCAGGGGGATCAACGTAATTCATTTACTTCAGCTGGTTCCAAGTCACTTTTGCTACTAGGTGCACCATATTTATTCCATTAGATAAATAAAATGAAGGATTTAGGTGGGCAGGTACAGTCAAGTGTTCAGTTCAGTAAAGCTACAAGAATTAACTTTCAGTAATAGACCACGGGTACTGATTACGATAGGATTCTCTTCTTTGTTAACTGAATATACATTTTCAGCCATTTTACAGATTTCTTTGCGCAGCAAACAAAATGACACGAGTTGAATGAAAAGACAAAGTTACAACACACGCAGATAACCACAGAGTGTCAAATAAATGCGTTTTAAACAAGCATAAAGAGCATGTTTAAAACTCCGTTTTAAACATCCCAACCCTGCCTGGCTTCAAGCCACCAACCAACGCTAGTCTTTTATAATATTTCGTTTCCTGTCTGCAATGCGTATCTCCAAAGAGAAAAGAGAGTAAAGCGTCGTAATTATTAGATACGAATAGGAACAATGACCTATCCTCCACCTTGGGGAAGAAGTGGGGAATTAAATGGTCAATTCTCGAAATTCAAGCCCTGATGGGCATCTAAAAAGCCTTCATGGCGTCACAGGAGGAGGGAGGGGGAGGCATTTCCGCCCGCGAATGCATGACCATGACCTTGGAATGCTTCCAGCAAGGAGTTTGATAGATGCTTATACACCGGTGAACTTCCTCTCCTAGTCCAAATAAAGCTAAGACATGAAGCATGTAGTGGATACTGTTAAAGTATCCGCATGAAAGCCAGGGACGTTGATGGTTTGATTTGTCTTTTTAATTCGCCTTTCTGCCACTTTTGAGTAATCGCGTAGATGAGGATGAGTGATGATATTATGAAGTTAAGTACACTCACAAAGAACACCCATGCCAGGCCGGAATTCGAATCCAGGACCCCCATGGCACCACTCTGCCACGGATCCAGAGACGTATCTAGATCCATATTTCGGCAAGGGTACGCGTACGAACCAAGTAATAATAATAACAACAACAATACAGATTATAATAATTGATCGATAAGACTAATAGGTGTATTACTAATAATATTATAAAATTAGGTACATTAATAATAGTTATTGTTATTATTACATAAACAGGTAAAAATATGATATATGAACAGAGATATAACAGTACCTATTCATTATCTAGCGTATGTCTAGTTAAAATCACAAAAAAATGTATATAAACAGCTGTCGTACCAAATAAATCAATGCCAATAGCAATTTTAAGTGGATTATTTATTGAATACATTCGGCTGATGAAAAGCAAACTCTCTCCCTGTTCATTATTTTATGAGTATTATTAGTAGCAATGACTGGTATGCATGAATTTTCGCAGGGAATATCAAGGAGGCAAAGCTGTATAATCACACAATCTATTCCACTTCAAATTATACAGCAGTAAACAAGTATTTTGCTTATTTAATTTTGGACTTGGTAAGTTCTTAATGGGATCTAGACCCCCCCCCCCCACTAAATATGTCTATGATGAAAGTACAAGTAGAAGTTTGAATTGTGAAGATCAAAAATTCCTTGCTAGACAGTGTTCTGGGGATCAGGGAATTCCCATCGATTTTATTTCCCAGACACTACATTTCTAAATTCGTTCCTAACATGGGGAAAGAAAATTGGAATTTTTAACATATTAGCTTTCATTAAATCTACATTAAATTGCCTAACCTTCCACACTTCTTGTTATTTGTAGTGGAACAATTTGAGAGCTACACTGCTTAAAAATGTATCTGAAAGTGGAGGAAGATACACCTCCCTCAACAATTGCTTGAAATCGAAAATCAGTGGTAGGATTGAATTGTAGATTGAACACCGTCCTAGAATATTAAATTGTAGATTTAACACAGCGCCACAATATTTAGCTGTAGATTGAACATAATGTCAATTTAATTGTGGATTGAAAATTGTGTAGCAATATTTAACCATAGATTGATCTCAGTGCCACAATATTTGATCGCAGACTGAACACCGTGTCTACAATATTGAACTGCAGATTGGACACTGTTCAAGAATATAATTATAAATTGAAGCCAATGCAACTGAAATGTGAATTGAACACCGTGTTACAATATGTAATTGTAGAGTGAACATAGTGCCACAATATTATATTGTAGATTTAACACAGTGCAAAAAAAAATATGTAAAAGTAAAGTAAATACAATATTACATTATTCAGTTGCTAAAATATTTACTCGCAGATTGAACACAGTGCTAAAATGTTTAATTGTGGAGTGAACACCGTAGTAGGGTGTTTCGTTTGAGTTTGAAACCTCCTTCCCTAATTTCGAAACCGTTTTTATGCTAGAGTAAATATTTGATCGTACCGTCAAGTACTGAAGCATCTGATATTTAACAGATATAAGCTGGCTGTGTTTCTAAACATCTTTGTGCATAATGTGGCTGTATGCATGGACGTCCGCAGGATTTTTCCGGTGGGGGGGGGGGGGCAAAGGAGGCATATTTTTCTCCCCTTCCGGACGTCCATGGCTGTGTTATGGTCGAAGTACGAGGAAATTGGGCGAGAAGTCACCACATTAGTGCCCCTCCTAATGAAAAACATTTGTGCTAGATATTCGCTCATCTGGTGGATGTCTCTTTCCCAAGGATTTAATAATATAGTAATAGTAATAAATTTGTAATGAAATGGGTTACTTTTATTGGTTTACAATAGTTAAAACTGTACAATAATAATCATTATCATAATTATTATTTTTTATCAGCAAGTTTGCTCCCTACAAAAGTTTCTGGTGACTTCCTTGGCCACACAAATTTACGAATGTGAGATCTTGTCACATATATCTTTTTACAATGTCTTTTTGAAGCACAGTTTTAGGAACCGTTGGTCTAGATGCTTGTCTTAGAAAATAGGTTTAGGTACCACGAAACAATCTTAGATACATAGACAACATCGAAGCAGACCACACAAAGATTAATGAAATGTCCTGGAACGAATTCAAAATTGGTAGTATATGATATCGCCTTCTCGAAAAGAGAAATTTCCAAAATCATGCTAAAGTTCAGCGTCACCCTAATGAAACAAGTCCATGCATAGCATTTGACCAACGCGACTGATTTGCATAACAAGACAGTTTCATAATTTCACGGAGGGGCGTTCGTTAGACTACTTGGAAAAAAAAAAAACTTCAGCCATACGCAGATGAGCTGCTCTATTTAGGCGAGTGCTTTCCTCCAATGAGATTCCATTAATCTTTGTAATATGCGAGGTGCCACTCAACGGTAACATGTGGGCATGGAGCTTGTCAAAACAGTGCCCGTAGGAACCCCCAAAGTTGCATCTCATCCTCTGTGGTTTTTTAATATAATGTTTTGTACTCATGCAAGAGGCAGAACCTTCGACAGTGTTTCGTCTCTTGTGGAAGCTGTTAGTCTTACAGCAGACGCACTAATTGCATGTGCGTTTTTATGAGTTCATGTCTTCAATGTTTCTCCAAATATCGTTTCAGTAACATTGTTGTAGGTCTGTATGTTGTTATACGACTATGAAAATCTGCCTAATCTTGTTTTGATGTTTTCAGTGGAGAGGTTTGCTTCGTGGAGTTAATGTTGAATATTTTGCATAAAACATGTGTAAATGCTTTGCAGAAGATGGTAATTGTGAATGCATATATAGTGTACTAAGTAACGGGATTTCCGTAATGATCCAATGAACATAGTTTGGGAGGAAATGGAGCTACCTGGGTGTAAGAATCTTGGAAGGAGAAGCTTGATTTTTAGTTCTGGAGGGAAAATAATGCTTTGTATTAACAATTTTGTTATTTCATTGTCATAGATTTGGATTATGTGCAGTATAGAGCAGTGTACAGCCAACAGCAAATATCATGGTACGCACAGTGTCAGTCCACCGATATTTTCATCCTTTGGGGGGGGGGGGTTCTACATCCTGTGTTGTTTTACGGAATGGAATTCTGCTGATTCGAAGCAGATATTCTCTACTTGTTGACGTTTCTATTTCAATTGATTATAATCAGATTGTGGAAAACCATAGGCGTGCGCAGACCATCCGATTAGGGGGGCAAAAACCTTGATTAAAGTTCAGTCGGGAAAGAAAAATGTCATTTTATGTCACTCTTTTAGTTTTATTGCATGTGTGTGTGTATATATATATATATATGACATTATTTATATACATTACATAATCAATTCATCCGGCCTATAACAAACCAAATGAAGAAAATTATATAAATTGTGTTTGAAATGTGCGCGCTCCTTTTCCTCCAAACCAAACTGTTATATAAAGTAAGAAATTGCGACCGAAGCGAGCAAGAAATTTTTTCGATCCAAATTTATATAAATTGAGGCGTAGAGGGATAACTCTCGCAGCCCTGTAGCTACTAGTAAAGCAGATATTGCGAGCGAAGCAAGCAAGTAAATTTTACGAGAATAAATTTTATTTGTATAACATTTGAGGTCGAGGAAGCAATTGCCTCTCTGTGACCCCCTCTCCTGCATATGGCGATAGCCAATAGCAGCGCACTGCAGCGGTGCCATGTCGAAATCTCACACGGAAAAGGCAGAGCGTGCTTGAGCGAAACGCTTGTCAAGGAGAGCATGGCAACGCCGCACGTCTGTGATTCGCTGGTGCTGTTCAGCCGTTCAAGGCCATATGCAAGTGATTTGACGCGCACTCTAGTCTTGTATTCTTTTACTTCAATTTTTGCCCCCCTAGAATTGATTTTCGTCCAAGATTGGGAAAAGGAAATGCCCCCTGCCCCCTTATGGTTGCTCCACTGAACCCCCTTCCCCAGTAGTTGCTTCGAACTTTCATCGGCTTGAAAATACTTCATTTTCTTTATGAGTATAATATCGTTTAATAACAGCAATAAGATTCATCTACACTACTTCCGTAAATTTCTAAAGTGAAAGTATAATAATATAGGGGTATGGAACGTCTGGATGGCAAGGATGGCCACACCTCCCCCTTCGAAAACGAATGTCAACCTGAAAGTATTTATTTTACACGTTTACAATTCAGTCATAGTAACTTGCATTAATGATTATGCGATAATTTCAAATTCAGGTGGTGTTTTTTTGAGGGGGCAACACTATTATCAGGGTAATATGCCCCATGGAAAAATACCTTGCTTTGCTTGTCCCCTCGTGAAAAAAAAAATCTGCGAACGTCCGTGATTAGGGAGGGCAACTGCTCCCCCGTGCGCAAGCCTAACATACTATTTTTTGTAGTTGTGTACATAATAGATTCCGCCAAAATATATAAGAGATTGATCTTATTAGCCTCAAGCTGTAGAGAGCTCATAGTTCATTGAGATATATCAACATTGAGTTAGGTCTTTATTTGTGATCAAGCGAGTGAAAAATTAACGTCTCACCGTAGATAGTGCCAAAATCGAATGGCCTGTCGAAATTGAATAGTCCACACTGGAGAGAGGAAGCGCCACAGATGTCCAATCTCTAACCCAATCACCATGGTAATTATTTAACAGCAGAACAGAATATATCCATTCTTCTTTTTCTTCCTCTAAGATCTCGTTATAGATGTGATGTTAACATTATGTACAACAATTACTGTAATTGATATGAATGTATTACAGTGATTATTACTCATGTGCACCATTACAGAGATGAAGTTGATCGAACTTTCGGGCATACGCAATTCACAACGATGACCGCTGAGTTGAGTTGGTGTTTTTAAGTCCACTTTATGCACACTATGGCTAATCGGACTGGACCTACAGTTTAAAGTGGGATCCGAACCACTATGTGCCTCCACCGGGTATCGAACCCGGGACCCCTCGATTACATGGCGACGATGCTGCCACTGGGAGGGGAGGCCACTGATAAATGTAGGAGACATAATATTTTAGGCGTATAGTTTGTTGAAATCTCATTCGATAAAATATGTTTTTTAGCAATGAGATGAAACATAGTTTCGTACATCAATGTGATCATTATAGGTTTGAAGTATTTACTAGTGCACCATGGTAATTGTATATTTTTTTTCTTCCAGACTGACGACGATGTGATGGCTGCAGAAGAGCTTGAAGACTTATTTGATCTTACCAAAAGTTTTGAAGATGGAGAAGTAGACGTTCAAGGCAAGTAACATTTTTCAGTGATCTATAATTAAGAGCCACGGATGCATGGCAGGACCTGGAAGTTGGGTGAGGGTTGCCATGTACATTTCTTAGAAAAAATGTAGGCCAAGTCCCGATTAACCTATTTATGCATAATGTGGGCTTTAAAAAATCAACAATTCATAAACATATTCAGAATCAAAGTGTACTCTATATAATTTCGTAACTAATTTATTAAGGTGATTTTTTAAACTGAGGGAAATCCTTTTTAATCGAAGGACTTGTCATTGAAAAGTTGGTATTGAAGTTTGCTCTCTCCGTAGAGTTAGGCAATACACATATTTTAAAGATATGATTTGGTAATTCTTCCCGGGAGATAATCAGAAAATTCTGCGCATTGCAAAACCAAAGTGCAAAGTATACGAAGCAGAAAAGGCACAAAGAATTCTCCCAGAAGGGGATAAAGTGGAGATTAGATCCCTCATTGCGTCAAAGGCCACGCAAAAAAGACCGTTGAGCACGTGAGACGAAGCAAAACAAAGCGACAAGCGGAAAAGAATGAAGCCATATCCCCATTCCGGGGCACATTACTTAAAAACGGACCGATCTGAAACGAATGTTTTGCTTCTTTTTCTCTTAGATTCCTAGTATATAGATATTGCAGATAAATACTTGACAGTGAGTTGATGTTAAAAGGAACGCATTAAAACGCAGTAAAGTCACTACAGCTTTCCCTCGCTGAACATGAGATTAACGAACCAAAATATTTAAAGGTATCTTAATTGTTGACCACGGTTCTTCCTGCTAAGGGTCGGTGAATATTGTCTTCTCCTCGCTGTTCCGTCCTTCCTGGTACAGACAAAAAAAAGAAAGGGGAAGAAATAGTGACAGAGGGTAAGGATATATTTTAGGTTCGCCAAAGACTTATAAGTGCATGAGGAAGAGGAAGAATGGTTAACGAAGGGAGGTGGAGAAAGAATAAGGGTTGGTAGGGTCTGGGAAGACGGTAGGAGAGGTTCTACCAAAAGGAATTTTTTCTTCAAAGGTTCGGCTACCCTTATGCCCTAGTTTTTGTTGGGTTCAAGGGCACGCGGAAGAACCCAGAAAGGAGTCTAGATTCTCATGAAACGTCTTTGGGCTGGTGAATTAAATTGACAAAAGATGGTCGCGAAACGCTACACTTCCTCGTCCGTATTTGTTTCACGATCTACTTCTTCTTCTTCCTTTCTTAAATCTAACGACAGTTGAACGCAGAAAAGGCAGTACTGTGCGCAAGACGGTGTCTGCCAACTGGGAAAACTATGTAAAAAATGTCTGAGAAAGCAGAAGAAAGATGGTCGGTTGGTGGTCATAATAAGACTCACACGATACAGGCCTTCCGATCGGAACTTCTTCAGACATATCTTTTAGAACCTCACGGAAAAAGTTTTATATCTGTGATGTAGTGTATAAAATGGCGAGGCCTAACAGGACGGTTGCTTACTTGTCCTCGTTTTATCCATTACGACCCACACATAAGAATAACATATGTAACATTATTCCTTTTAATTCGTTAAATTGACGTCGTTATTTGTCGTGATTACAGACATTACCAGATCGGAAAATGTATGTTCGTAGTTTAAGCCATTCCTGGCAAAGTATTGACACAAACTAATAACAAGCTTTGATAAGAACAAACAGAATATTACAGGCACAAATGTCATTGTTCGAAATATGTGTTGGAACTACATCAATTGCAAATGAAAATGCGCTACAATATCACTATACAGCCGCACCACTGACATTGAGAACATAACTTAGGCAAAGTAGACCTGGAGTTTGGAAATGAAAAGGCGACTTTTCATCACCCTGTACAGGCGTTTGTATCTTACAGATAACTTCACGAATAAATGTTGAATCACAAAATATCAGGTAAAATGCAAGGCAACTGTAATGGCCGCTAAGCGCCTTGTTCTATAAAATTTTCTCGGGTTCCCTTGTATAGTGGGATCCACTAGTATCTCGGCAAATTGTCCGTGACTATTTTCATAAATTTTTCTCTTACATCCTATGTGTTTTTGAGCGATATATTTTTATGTATGCTGGTGCAGAAGTTGTCAACAGCTTGTTTTGAGTTTGTTTTTTTTAATTCTTGAAGCTCTTACTGGATCATATAAAGTGCACGAACATGGTGATGGACAATTTGCACGGTGATACTCACGGATCCCACTGTACAAGGGAACTCGAGAATATTTAATAGAACAAGGCGCTTAGCGGCCATTAGAGTTGCCTTGCATTTTACCTGATATTTTGTGATTCAACATTTGTTCGAGAAGTTATCTGTAAGATACAAACGCCACGATCCGTTGGTTCGTTTCAATCTTCACCCGATGGACCCACCTCCCCCTTTTCTGCACGAACAATGCTGTATCTTACTAGGCTTATTATTTATTCTGAATGTGTTTTCTTGAATAAACCCTACCGGACCATCTTAGGCATTCAGTTTTGTACGGTCCGTGAGAGTTTGGAACCGGCGGCTAGAGGGCTCTGCCTGTTTTCGTCTCACACGGATTGGCAACTCAAAACACAATTTACGGCTGGGAAAAAAAAAGACTCACGCATAGATATCATGAGAAAGGAGGACTCGTAGGGACGACAAAACCTCCCCTCCTCCTTTTTCTCTTCCTTCAACGTCTCGGCAGAGAATTTTAAGGACAGAAAGATCGTTTTCGCCAAGTTTCGTACGTTTGTGTGAATAACAGAGAAAGGTAAAAGGGGACTGGATGAAAAATTCTCACGCTGCGATCGCCGCGCCAGTGCGAGTGAAAGTGGCAACAGCGCTCATCTTTTTTTTCTTCTTTCCTTTTCTTCCGGCTTCCCCGATTCGATTCTGCTGGAAAGGGGAGGTAAAGGTATATGAAGAGGAAACCAGGCTGACCTCTTGAATATGGTTCGCCCCTTTGAATATCTCCGTAGGGTGCTGTTTTTCGCTGTGAAATCTTTAAATATGCAGTTCCGAAACGAAGGCACGAGGTGAAATATGTCTCGTGGTTGACGAAGTAGCACGTGAAGGAAGACAATGATCTTTTTTTTCCCCAACCTCATTTTTGAAGGCAGGGCGATTTCGGGCAATACCTAATGACAGGGGGCGTGCCGTACTAAGCATTACGGTGAGAAGACGCACGCGAAAATTTCGTTCTCACCATTCCTTGTAACAGGGTGGTACATAGAGTTGATGCTGTTAGTTGATCGTTGTGTCGCTCACGAGTTTATGCTTTCTAGGGTATGAACAGAGTCGAGATGAGAAGCCAGCTTATTAACTCCTCACCCTTCGAGAAAAAAGAATAATCAATTAAAATTTAATCCTTCCTGATACAAAAGGCACGATTTGGTAATGTATCCTATAAAAAAATTAATGTTTCACATATTTAATAAATTATTCTGCCACTTTTTGGTAACCCCGACGAGCTCGACCACGAGATTCGAAGTGAAAAATACTTAGTGACAGAAAAGTTTATTTTTTAAAAAATAAAACAAGGTAATTAACTTTTACAGACACTAGACGAGATGTAACTCGTATAACATATTTCATGCATTAATTGCAAACGGGTTGTTCTTTTATCTTGCCGATGACCATGAAAAATAAACATGAATTTTCATTAGATTATAATTAGCCTCATAATTTTAAATATATAAAAAAAAATATGTTGGTAATGAATCCAAAGCAAACTCCTATATCTCAAAATGAAGATTAACTTTTTCTAGCGCACTTTAATTTACTTCATTATTGTTGAACGAAGGTTATAAGGAATTATATACATTTTCCCTTGTGTCTTCTGGCCGTGTCCTCCCGTTTCGCCTTATCCCATTTCGCCTTATTGCCTTTTCACCTCCCCCAATAGAATTTCAAATGATTTATGTGACACAAACTTTCTAAGGCGAAACAGGACATCCCATTTCGCCTTATCCTGTTTCCCCTCATATACAAAAATATTCCCACCTGGGAATATTATCGACTTGAAGGGTAATTCATAATGAGAGCGCAGAGCTTGTGATGTTGCCTACCTTGGTTCCCATTGTCCTATCGGTTAGGTTAGGTTAGGTTAATAATACGTTAATAGTAATGACCCTTCATGTCGATAATATTCCCTGGGGGAATTTTTTTGTGTGTAAGGCGAAATGGGATGTCCCGTTTCGCCTTAGAAAGTTAGTGTCACATAAATCACGCGAAATTGTGTTGGGGAAGGTGAAAATGCAATAAGGCGAAACGGGGCATAATCCTTCTGGCAATGGCGATATTGATGACAAAAGTATGACGTATTTCTCACAATTTTAACAATTATGAACTCGCTCGTTCTTGCAGGCGAGTTTTTGGTTCAAGACATTGCAAAAATATGGCCGAAGAAAGTTTTCTTTGTGAAGTGAAGGCAAGAAATAATAAAGTTTGGTAAAATGTGGTGTAGGTGAAAATAGGGGAAGCACAATTTAGTCTTCATGCTCAAATGTTGACATTCTGTATCCGTTTCCATATATGCAATTTACTATTTGATTTACTTTAAATATTATCATTTTCAAATCATAAATGTCCAACAAAACGTGTTCTACAATTATAAGCACTTATCAGCTACATTTGTTTGGTATATTTTTACATTTTTTTCGTCAGTACCTTCTTTGCTTGGGATCGAATCAAACGAACTGATCTTTTTGAACGGATCACGTCAATGAACGACTTTCAAAAAGTGAACCAGTCTGCTCAGAGCCGAAGCACAGTAGCAGAGCAAACTGAACCGGTGATTGACGATACCAAGCTGCAATTAGAACCTGAAATACTGGTATATCGAACGCGACCAAATTGTTCATTTGGACAGAGCTGAGAAGGAACCTACGCGACCTGTTATTAAGAGTGCATTCAACCGGGGACAAGTTAAGGGCTTGCATGCGTAATTTGGCACATGCGGGGAAAAGTACAGAAACCGCCATCTTGCGGAATAAATCCTGTACGCCCCGGTATATCACTCAGTGTTGCCGAGTGATGTGTTTCGACTTTGGAAAGCAGCGCCGCGCATCTATTCGGACATCACTCAGTGTCCCACACGGTTTTTCTTATTCTTCTACCCCCTCCCCTCCCCAGACGGTTACTTCCAGAAACTAGATTCTTTTACAAAAGAAAGAAGACAGAAAGAAATGATAACGGACCATGTTCTGGTTGGACTGGTGTTAACTTTTGTCGCTCAAGGCTTGTAACATTATCATTACAAGTTGCCGAGGTGCTGGTCACTTAGCTTTTAAAAAGTAACTTTTTTCTTGTTTTTCGTGAACATCCTGGTGGGTAATTGAACTTTTGAGGGAGAAGAGACGGAAATGCAAATCAGGGCGTTCCCCCACCCCTCCTTCCTGTACAGGGTGATGCGTAAGTCTATGACACAATGAGAAAATAACGTGTATTCGTAGTTGTTGCTGGTGTACAGTGTATCCGGTAGAATTACTATCAATAAGAGATCCAAATATTTCTGAAACTAGTAATGCTAGACTAACGGGGTTTTGATTTTATATTAAGGAAACTCGTGTCTCCAAATGTACACGGGCCTCCCAGATGGCACAGTGGTAGCGTCGTCGCCTTATAATCAAAGGGTCTCGGGTTCGATACCATGTGGAGGCATATAGTGGTTCGGGTCCCACTTTAAAACTGTATGTCAAGTCCCGATTAGCCTTACTGTGCATAAAGTGAACTTAAAACACGAAATCAATCAATCAATCCAAATGCACGCCCTTATTTGTGCCACTTCTGGCTAATAGCGACGATGAGAATGATGAAATTCATGAAAGAACGCCCATGTCCATGTCTGGATTCGAACCCGTAACCCCTGGTGTCGTAGCGTTGCAACATGTATTGAAGGCATATAGGGGAGGTGAAGGTTCTGGAAGTAAGGCCCCACTCATGCACAACTCGGACATGTGTGAAGGTGATGTGATCAGTACAGCACTGCGGCCGATTTTACCCTCCAGTGTTTCCCTCAGGTACCCATTTATTTGAGGCTCCATGCAAGTGCATTGCTGGTAAAATCCCCACCTGAAATCACACAACCCTGCAATCATACTCGGATCTCCTGCGTGACAGTCGGACACCCTACCTACTGAACCACCGCGGCTATTAGTGCTAGTTTTATTTGATAATATAGCTCTTGAAATGATTTGATTGTTGTTATTTAGGTATCATTTCTGCTACTTTTTGGCAACTATAACAATGAGTGATAAAATTGATGATCACCCATGTGGAGGCCGGGATTCGGATCCCAGAACATTTGAACATCATTCGAACACATTATAACATACTAAGTGTTGATTAGTCCATTTTCTACCTGTACAGTATGATGCATAATTATTGCCAATCAAATTGTCCATCAGCAAGTTCATGCTCTTTATTTTACCTAATGAAGTTATCACGTTGAAACAAAACACTAAACAAGCTTCTGCAGAAGCATTCGTAAACATTTTATTCCTGAATATTTACTTCACATTTTTGCCACTTTTGGCTAATCGCGAAGATGAGGATGAGTGATGATATGATGCAATTGATGAAGGGACGCTTGCAAAGAACATCCATACCCACACCGGGACACGAACAAGAGGCCGGAAGAATGCAAGAGGAAAATGTAGTTAGTCATGGGCAATTTGACGAGCAATACTTGTGCACCCCACAAGTATTGTGAACATAATTTACAGATTATGAATCCTAGATTTCAGCACTCGAGGTTAGGCATTATTTTATCCGTGGCAATGTTCTTGAATGAGAGCTAGTGCAAGGTTGTGTTTACATTCGGCCTGAAGGGCCTCAAGGCGACCGGAGCAGATGTATTTCGACTCCAGGTCTTGAATGCATGGAAGATCGTCTCCGGCACAGCTGCCACGAAGCAGGTCAAGGATTTGGTTGCTGGAAGCAGCTGCCAGGCTCCTCGCTCGAGCATTGCCACTTGTTTTGGTGCAGGGAATAAACACAACAACAGTCGTTCCAATTGTGCTGGGTGATTTTCTTCAATGTTTTGGAGCACCGACTGATAACCCATCAATATGTCTCATTTTATGAAGAATATGACTAAATGCTGATGTCCGTGCCGGATTGGTTAGCACAGCGGCTACGACGCCGGGTTTGAATCCCGGCCTGAGCTTGGCTATTCTTAGGTGTTCCTGAATCAATTTCATCATATCATTACTCACCTTCATCGTTGCGATCAGTCAAAAAATGGCAAAGTCTCGTTTACGATAGGGTTAACATTTGTCGATACTCGACTTCGAACTTCAATAAAAAATTAACCAGTAGACCTACATAAAAACGAGTTACATCAAAATTTAGCTTATTCAATTCTGCGTTCTGCTATGATAACCATTCTTTTTCAATATGCCTTCAATTTTTTTATCATCGTGAGAACTGTATTTTTCTTGTGTTTTCCAAAGGACCGCTCTCTTTGAAATTCTATAAATAATAATAAAAAAATTTAAATCCACCAAAAAGATTCTTATCAATTTTGTGAAGCAACTTTTTCTTCGTATTGGGTAGTCCTACACCGTACATGCGGTCACTACAGTGATGGCTGTTGAACTATGGACACGGCGGGCTGTGACTGCGAGCAATGTCGTCGCATGCAACTAGAAAAAGTTTTCAAACCCATAAAAATATCATCCAGGACTATTTTGATAAATAACTGTTACATTTGCAAAATCATAAAAAAATACTCGTGACTTTGTTGCTCAGATTCCTGTTAGTTAACAACTGTTTTACAAATTTTCATAAACCTTAATTGGGTAGGGGAAAGCTGCTCCTATGCTCTCGCCAAGTTACGCATATGTGATGATATCAAAATCAATCAATCAAATTTTACCCATCGTCGCGATTAGTCCAGAGTGTCAGAAAAGCGGCGTAAAATTAACCCAGAATGAAAACTTCCCGTCTAATGACGTCACTTCTCAGTACCAGCGAGCGGTTCGGGGGTGGGGGGGGGGTATTAGACAAACAGCTCATTATTTTTAGTTATTATGTCGGTTAATACCCATTTCCTGAGTAATTACAGTTTCGTGTCTCATTTCCGAGCTTTTTACGCAAACAGCACGAGCCATCAGTCAGGAGAGGGATAGGTGCCTCGCTGTGAGAAATGGCGCTTACCACGAAGTAATGCTTCACGAACGCTTGCAGAACTCCCGGCTGCGGTCCGCCCCTGGGTCACGTTCGAGCGAAATAATGGGGCCCAAGTGACCTCCTGCAATCACTCTTTCCTGTCGTTGCCCCATCTGGCGGTGGAAATCGGAGTTACCGCATGAGGTGAGTTTGAAAATCTCCCTCTCGCTCATCAAACCGCACCAAGTGAATTTTTGTCGGCCATCTCGAAACGCGTCACCGGATTTCGCTGACCATTCCTCCCAAGATATCTACAAGCTGTACAATTTTATTCTAAAAAGCTCTAAATTTACAAAAGATATCGTGGTTGCAGGTCGCAAAATTGGTGACTTGCCCACCCCCACGGTTCCTCCTAAGTCTTTTTCCAGTCGGTGACTCCCGATGGTGTAGTGGTAACATCTTCTTGTACGATAAATTTCAAATCTTTTCTTTCATCTGGGCATAGATTAAATAACATAACGAAATATCTGGCAGAACTGGTGCTGCCCTCTGACACGACCAATGTTACCAGTACACCTCGTAATTTCGAAAAAAATCATAGGTTTTTATTAATATGTCATAATTAACCCCATACATCGTCTGTAATACATAATATGTGTAAAAATGCATCCTTCTTTTATCAGTTCCATAAATACCCACAGAGACAATCGGTACGCATCGAAAAGTATGGCATGAAACTCCATAGCTATCTTTTATCCATGTTTCATATTACTCCATACAAAAACTCTTGTACGCTTAAGCAATTTTCTTCCAAACTGAACGTTCTTGTCTTTATCGCTTTTTGTAGTCCTGTTCAGATAAAGTGGCACATTCTTGAACTGTTCAATCTTATAAAATGTGGCACTTTGTGTGAATAGGAGTGTACAAAAGCTACGTATGTTTAAAGTCTCCGTTGAATGACTTTCCAGACACCTTATATTTTAATTTTGCTTCTTAGCTCAAGGAATGTCAAAATTACAGTGTAGTATATGAAGTAATAACTGTTGTATTCTCCGTTTCAGGTGTGGCCGAACGCCTAACTACCATCCTTGGAAGATGTTCATCGGGGACCATGTCTGGCGATGAAAGCGACCTCTCGTTCGACGAAGATGATGATGCAGAAGACTTCGAAAACCAAGAGGATGAAGAGCACGATGAGGCTGAAGACAGCAGTGTGGGGAAACAGTGGGAGAATGAACTCGACATCCACGATCGTAACCTCATATTGGCAGGTTACAATAACTGCATGGACGAAGCCATACGGTTCCTCGTTGAAGAGGAGCAGTATTCTTCCGAGCACCCTGTTGTCCAGGGGCTGAAACAGCACCTACTTTCGCAACAAGAGCGACTCGAGATCGAGAGACTCATAGAATCTGCAAGAGCCGTGAACGAACAATGTCAGTACGCTGTGCTCGTGAACCCAACCAGTGCGTTTTCATCAACTTCGACTGAGTTAGGTTCGAACATCATTAGCCTGCCCAGTGTTGCCAGTTTGTACAGTGATTTCTCCTGCAACAATAGATAATACCAGTGCTCAGTTCTGGGACAACTCGACTACTTCTTCCTTGCACCTGTTACCTTTCAGTTTATCACTGTTGCCGCACATGGAAGTATCTCTATTATGCTCAAGCTACAACTGTGGTACTCAATACCTAAGAACTGTATTGTTGTAGCGTCTGTATATATGCCGTTTGTACTTTGATGATGGATGGACTAATGTGTACTTGTGCTTGGCACTCGTAAGATGCTTTAACATGATAACATGACAGTTGCTCAGGAAATGAACGAGTCTATAGTCTGGGGTTAGTATGTATCAAATGTGGAAACTGTGTGAGTTTTGTAACAGAAATGTCCATTTTCATATACATTACAACTCAATCCGGCCTGATACCGATATGAAATTATTTGGATCCCAAAGGGAATAAACATGTAGATAACTTCTTGTAGATTGTTTTGTTTACAAGTCATAGTTTACAGTTACAATATGATGATATAATGAAGTTTTTGTTTGAATACTAGCTTTAACTTTGGTTATGCACTTTCATGCAATTAAATGCCAAATTGGAATCCAGAATCTGATGGTTATTTCTGTCCGGTTTCAATGTTACTAAACTACAAGTACTGAGTAATAACTACTGTTTTTCAGGATTTTTACATGATACAGTAAAAATAGGGAACACATAACTATGTGAAGAAAACATAAGGAAAACTTTGAGTACACAAAATCTTAGTAACTTACAAGTCAAATAAGAGGTCACAAAGATTTGCTGAGTAGTGATGTCACACTAACTCAACCTTATATGCCATTATTGGCTCGTGCTGTAAATAAGATTATCTCTTAGACCACCTACACAGAAATTTCTATCAAATTAACTTAACTTTCTCCTATCTCTGTACTAGAACAATAAAGGCAAGTTGAATATTCCCAAATTGGTTTCAGCAGAAACACATTGCACCTATCACTTGTCCATACCTTTTAAACCCATGCCCCTCCTTTACTTGACTCTTCTGTTAGTGGGTGTATTCCTCTCGGAAAAGGCATCAGCGTAATTTGTACATTTCGTTTCTATTTCTGATAGCTACTGTAGTTTGAACACTGTACAGTGCCTGGGTTGACCTGCAACGGTACATGAAAGAAAAACATTAAGATGCAGTCTTAATCCTCACATAAAATATTAAACAAGTTACCGCTCGAAACTAAAAGAAGGTCATCTTCTCTTTTACTCTGCACTTTGTAGAGTGGGATGCATAAGTATTACCAAACAAATTGTCCATGACCAAGTTTATTATTTTTGTTTTATGCAATGAGAGCTTCAAGCATTAAAACAAAACTCCAAACAAGCTACCAGCTTACGTAAATGTTCATTCCTTACAAACACTTATGGTGCAAGAGAAAGGTTAATGTAAATGGTAATGGACAATTTGCTGGGCAATGCTTGTGTATCCCACTCAAAATATTCACAGAAATTGATTGAATCTGAATATATCAAATACGGTATTGTAGTATGCTGGTAATTGAAAACCTCACAATACTTAAATATTTTATTCATTTACGAATGCCTTGCAAGATAATATTTCTCTTATGTACGTAAATATTTTATACATATTTTAAAAGGTAGAATTCTGTGCAATATTTTATGCAAGAACAAATTATTGAATGGTATGGTATGGAATGAATTGTTTTAAGTCCACTTTAAAGAACAAATTCATGATCCCAACAATGCAAGCACGTTTATATTAAGCAAACAATATTTGAGTTTGAGACAGCAATGTTTTACTGCAATTTTCAGTGTATGATGACATTTATAAGATGTAGCTTTCATCTAAGATGTGTTTCATGGTGCAATCCTCGTTTACCATCGCTTATATATTTGTATTTTCTTCCATATTATTTCGCCTCTGTCTAAAATTACAGCGATATTTATTTCTCTTGAGACTTTCTTTGAATTAATCTATTATGCACAACTACTTAATCTTTGAAAAAGTGCTTCTAGATAGCTAATATTTTGAGATTGATCTATGTATATCCCATATAAAAGTCCGAGAAAATATAATGTAATACCATAAATGGACACGTGAAACTACCTCACGACTATACTGACAAACTCACTATAAAACTCAGAAACTTCCCACCTAATGTAGTGAATTTCTTGAATAAAATTTCATAACGGTATAAACCCTCGAGTTGTTTCTTACAGATGAAAGTAACATAATTTCGTAAATTGAAATAAAAATGTTTTTCTACTATGTAATAGAGTTGTTGATGATCAAAAAATGTATATAGTACAAGTGTAATATCTTCCCTTTATCAGTCCAGAGTTTGATAGGAGTGAATTGTCTGATTGCGAGTTTCTAAAACTGTAAATTGTTGCTCAGTTAAGGTTGTATTTGTTACTAACACATATGTGTGATTTTTTAAAAAAAGAAATAACGATTTTTGTACATTTCTTTCAGTTTTTGTGAAGAGCAATCTGGAAGATAATAAAATATTATCAATACAAATAGTTTGCCTTTATTGGACTCAACACGCACTGTAAAAAATACACCTTTTGCACACTTTCGGTGCACTTTCTTCTACATAACATGTACAAAATGTGTACTAAATTGTAACAAAAGTGTAGCAGATATCACTGGCGTAAGCGGGATTATTTTTCGGAGGGGGCTGGAATCGTAAATGTGAATATTGCATAGCTGCGTTCCTGAGGGTGGGCGTTATGCAGTAGGCTATAACATATTTTGTAATCACTATTTCTAACCTTCATTTTAAAAGTTGTTCAAAGACAAAAATGATAACGAGGGCCATTCCAAGGTGGATTTGCATTTATCACTTTCATTTTCCCGAGTTGATTTCTGCTTTCTCTTGAAAATTTTGGTTTCCTCAAAATTTCGGGAGGGGTTGTAGCCCCATCAGCTGCGCCCTGCGTACGTCAGTGGCTGAGATGTACGAGTCGATTCCGGCATTATTTATACATAAATACAGGAAAAGTATCGTAATTGTGCACAAAGAAACTATGTGTTCTATTGTGTTCAGTGGTCGAAATGAGCAAAAGGGAGAAGTGGCGATTCAGAAATGTGTGAAATGAAAGCGATTTCTAGTTTGCAATTTCAATAACTGTAGCAAAAAACCTTATTATTTAAGGTACACTTATGAAAATCCATATTGTATATTTTTTAAATATAATTTTGTGTAATTATAATTTACATGTGCAAAATATTCATTTTTACACAAAGGTTTCACATTCCAGTAGTATTCAGTTTGCCACTGTACTATATCTACAACACTACATAATTTTCTTTTCCCTGTTGGGAATGGGTGGGGAGGGGGCTGTTTCTTACCACCCCATTCAATTCGCGCAGAGGAATTTGACCTAAATGAGTAAGTTCAAAATTTAACAGCTTTCGTGCGCTTGGACTTAAGACCTAACACAGCGAATAAGTTAGTACCCACGAGAAATGGGACCATGACTTGGCTAAGAGAGCACAAGTTAGGATTAATGTATAAATAAAGCACGAATTTACTAATGGATAGTATATGATCTCATTGCTTATCGATTTCTCCAATCGATAGTTAACTATTTGACACAGCACTCTACGGATATAAAGTTCAAAATTGGTATCTTCATTGGTCAATTGGAAGGGAAACAATGGCGCCAAGTGTTTTCTATCTAGAAGTCTAATCGCTATGGTCTCCACAAGATGTACGGGAGAGTTGCCGAAATTGGACCAGTTGGTACTATTTTGCTTCTGCATCAAAAACAAGACACAGTAAAAGAATAAAATTGTAGGTATGAGAAGCACAAACTATTAGCTTTCACTTCATATATGTATTTCAACAAAAAATGCAGGAACCAATATAATAGGGTGCCTAAACGAAAGCCGGCCAGGCCAGCAGCGGGACCAGCGTCCAGGCGATCCGGAGATAAGTATCTGCCCCTTTATGGTGCTAATCCTTCTCCCCTAACTTCTCCCTCTTAATAATATATTGGAGTGCTTGCCAAACAATAAACTCAGTCACTTAACTATTCAATTAGTGTTTCTTTAATTTAACTGCAACCGAAAGTAAACTTGATAAAAGATAAAGACGGTGATTTTCTAGCTGGCCCAAGCGATATTCTAAATAGATGGAAGAACTACTTTAATGACCTTTTAAATGTCCATGTAGGAGATAAATCAGAAAGAAGTAAATGAAGTCCACACAGCAGAACCTTTAGTTCCAGAACCTAACTTGACTGAAGTTAAAGATGCTATTAAAAGGCTAAAGAATAACAAAGCACCTGGCATTGATTTAATACCAGCTGAGTTAATTAAATATGGTGGAAATTCATTAATATGTCAAATTCATAAATTAATTTGTTTAATATGGAATAAAGAAGAAATCCCTGAACAGTAGAAAGAATCCATAATTGTTCCTGTGTTTAAAAAAGGTGATAAAATGAACTGCAATAATTACCGTGGAATTTCTCTACTCTCAACAACATATAAAATATTATCTAACATTCTTTTAACAAGACTAACCCCATATACTAATGAAATTATAGGTGATTATCAATGTGGATTTAAACGTAACAGATCAACTACAGATCAAATTTTTCACATCAGACAGACACTTGAAAAAAAGTGGGAATATAATCAAAATGTCCATCAGCTATTCATTGATTTCAAAAATGCATATGATTCGGTCAAAAGAGATAAATTATATAATATATTGGTCGAGTTTGGAATACCTAAGAAGCTTGTTAGTATGATAAAAATATGCACCAGTGAAACAGAAAGTAAAATTCGTGTGGGTATTAATATGTCTGACAAATTTACAATTCATGATGGGTTAAAACAAGGAGATGCATTTTCTCCATTGCTCTTTAATTTTGCCTTAGAATATGCTGTTGGGAAGGTAAAAGAAACTAAAGAATGACTAAAATTAAATGGAGTGACTCAGTTGTTAGCATATGCAGATGATGTAGACTTACCGGGGGATGATGTGAATACAATTAAGAATAATGCTAAAATATTTTTCAAAACTGCTAAAGAGATAGGTTTGGAAGTTAACAAAGAGAAAACTAAATATATGCTTACAGGCCGAAACGAAGTGTTAGGTAATAATCAAAATCTAATTATTGATAACAACTCGTTTGAACCAGTTTCCAAATTCAAATACTTAGGAGTAATATTAACAAATGAAAATTATATTAAAGAGGAAATAAAAAGTAGGCTTAATTCAGGAAATGCATGTTACTTCTCTCTTCATAAACTTTTGTCTTCTCGTTTAATATCTAAGAAACTAAAAGTTAAAATATACAGAACAGTAATTTTGCCTGTAGTATTATATGGATGTGAAACTTGGTCCCTTACATTGAAAGAGGAACATAAATTGAGAGTATTTGAAAATAAGATCCTTAGGAAAATATTTGGACCTAAAAGGGATGAGGAGACAGGTGAGTGGAGAAGGTTACATAATTTAGAACTACATAATTTGTATTCATGTCCAGATATCATTAGAATAATTAAATCAAGAAGACTTAGGTGGGCAGGCCATGTGGCACGAATGGGAGAGGAAAGAGGAGTTTACAGGATTCTTCTTGGGAAACCTGATGGTATGAGACCTGTAGGAAGGCCAAGACGAAGACGGAGGGACAACGTTGAGATGGACCTAAGGGAAATCGGTAGGGATGGAAAAGAGTATATAGATCTTGTTCAAGATAGGGAAAGATGGAAGGCCTGTGTTGCTGGAGCCATGAACCTTCGGGTTTAAGAAGGCTAGGGAGTTAGTTAGTTAATTTAACTGCTCTACCTCTGACACGTCGCTCGTTGGTCAACGGGTCCTATCCCCTAATACAGAGGGTGAAATCCGGTACGACCAAAGTTTTAACGCCCCCAATTGTCTCTCCAGGGTCCAGCCCTCGGACAGGAACCTTAGCTCGTAACGATATGTTACCAGTCAGTATACTAAAATATTGCCTTGTGATTCTAAGTACATTCGAATATTGGCTCTAACCTAAGTCATTAAATCTTATGATAACCTTTACACGTATATTTGCATTCTAAGGTGTTGAAAAAATAATTCAAATCGTTTGTTCCAACACAAATGCTTTAGCACCAACTTATACCCCCTTTTTGCATAATTTACGAGGGTAACAACGTCTCTGATACTACTACTACTACTGCTACTACTACTACTAATAATAATATTGGTCCCGGGGTCGAACCCCGGCTTGGGCATGGATGTTTGTGAGCAAATCAATAATAAAAATAATGCTATTAACATTATTATTATTAGCATTATTATTATTACAATTATTATTATTGGTACGTTTATCTTCAACCCAGACAAAAATTCGTGGTTGCGCCTAGTAGAGAGGCAGCACTTCATTCCTACGCGTCAGCAAAAATTCGATGCCACTGGTGTTATGTTACATCCGGTCGTAGCGGTGTACGAGCGATTTTATTGTTGAGTCAGCAGAACGTGTCTGATCACGTTGAAGACATCGGAAGCGGTGGGGGAGGGGGGTCAATGGATTTGTCACGTTGTTTCTTGATGTATGCTAACCTAACACGTGCGTATGTTTGTGTGTGTGTGTGTGTGTGTGTGTGTCTTTGGAGGAAATGCGCGCGCAACCATTGCGTATGATGCAAACACATGAAGAAATGATTTAAAGATGGCGCCGAAGGTGTTGTACCCCGAAAGCTTAGCGGCTAAGGTTATTGCTCTGTAAAACAAGAGGCGTCGAGGGTTCGATTCCTGGCAGAGTCAATATTGATTGATTGATAGATTGAGTTAGTTTTTTTTAAGTCCACTTTATGCACGGCAAGACTAATCAGGAGTGGACCTACAGTTGAAAAGTGGTGATTCGGACCACTATGTGCCTCCACCGAGTATCGAACCTGGGACCCCTTGATTACAAGTCGACGATGTCAATATTGAATGATTTCGATTAGCCTGTGTGTAAATAAAGCCAACAAAATGGTTGAGTTCGAAAATCGAGTTGGGTTAGTGGTTAATGTTGTCACCTGGCAATGAAGAGGTCGCGGGTTCGATTCTCTAGGTAGTTAAATTAGGCCAATTGTTTAATCCCGCCATTATAGGTTCCGATTAGTCCATCTGTGCATAAATAGTGATTGAATAAAATCAATATGGCGGCCTTGGGGTAGTGGTTAATGTTGTCGCCTGGTAATGAAGAGGTCGCGGGTTCGATTCTCTAGGTAGTTAAATGAGGCCAATTGTTTTGTCCCGCCATTATAGGTCCCGATTAGTCCATCTGTTCATAAATAGTATTTGAATAAAATCAATATGGCGGCCGCGTTTTGTGTTTAGCGGCGGCGGCGGCGGCGACCGGGGCGCGGGGCGGCGCGGCGCGGCGCGGGCGCGGGGGGTGTTTTTTATTCCGCGAGATGTTTCAACCAAGTGGTTGAGGGTTCGATTCCCAATGTTGGTGAAAATTGGATATTCAATTGTATTTGTTTAAAAGTTCCGATTAGCTTTTTGTGCACAAAGAGAAAATGAACTAATTGGAAATAGGATGTTTATGCTGTAATGAAAAGGTCCCGGGTTCGATTCACAATATCAAATTGGCTGATAATTATGTTTTTTTTAAAAAAAAAGAAGTGTGTTGAGTCCCCATTAGTATTTAGGCAGGAACATATATTAAAAATCAAAACAAAATGCCTTTTGATTACAACGCAAAGACTTTACCGCTAATGTATAAAGATAAATTAGAATCTGTTGTTTTGCTGTGTGGGGCCCCAGTACCGATTAGCTTAAATGCATAAATAAAGGTAAAATAAGCAAGATGGCCGTCACTATTGTTTTGTGATCAAAAAGGAGTCACAGGTTCGATTCAATCAAAGGAGGCAAGATTCTGTTTCAATTCCATGTAAAAGTCTAAAGTTATGTTTCGATTAACCTCAATGCATAAAGAGGAATTAAACAAAAACAAGCAAAATGGCGACAGATGTGATAAAAGAAAAATTGAATTAGTTTTTTATAGTGACAAGAAAAAATAGCGAATCATTGTTAGAAATAGAATGAAAATAAAGATACTTGCCTTTGCGTGTCCAGCGCTGTGCAGAAAAGCACTAATGCTTTATCTCCGACAAGTCCACAATACACATTTTTTTTATTGTATAGTTAATTATTAATGTTGTTATTAACACAGATTCTTACCAGTGTGAAGAAAAGCTCTCATGCTTTATCTTCGACAAATCCACAATACACACTTTTTCATTATATAGTTAATTATTAATGTTGTTATTAACACCGAGTTTTACCAGTGTGAAGAAAAGCTCTCATGCTTTATCTTCGACAAGTCCACAATACACACTTTTTCATTATATAGTTAATTATTAATGTTGTTATTAACGTTGTTACCAGTAAAAATATAAACCATGAGGATTTTTAAAGGGGTGATAAGTGAAAAAAAGCCAAGACATATATTTTATCCCTGTTTATTACCAATATTTACAAAATTCAAAAGAGCCGCACACACACACAGACACATACATATGTAAAATGTTTATATTGTGTCACCAGTTTATCAGCATGTTATTTAACAAGTTTTTATTCTTCAAGTTTGTTCACTCACCCACATAAGGAATTGTGTCACTATCATATCCATTTTCTGCTGCAACCACTGAATTAAAATGTTTCACTATTTTTTCCACAAGCATGTTCTCGCAAAAAACAAACACTTCTCTGGAAAGTCCTTTTCCGTCGATGTTTTGTATAGACAAAGGCTCAGGTTTTGTACATCCATGTAGATGGGAAAGCACAAACTTCTCCTTATTACATGCATGGACAGGGGAAATATCTGTGCAACCGAAACATTGTTCGCGAAGGTCGAGAATGCAAGATTCCACACAGTTTCCAAAATATGATTTCAGATACGGCGACACTGTTTCACACATAACTTTCGCATGCTCGATGCACACAAATATGTTCATAAAGTTCCGCCACGAACTTTCTGCGATGAACACTATCTCCAGGGAACCGTAAGCTGGTTTCTTCCTTATAATGATCTGACGGCGATTGTACAGTGTGGTTATCAGCAATTCATGTTGCTCACTTAGTGGGTAGGAAACACGAGGCTGCTCAACTGTAATTGTCGATTACTGGAAACAATTCCTGAAGAGCGTGCCACTCCTGCAACTGTAGTTCAACACCGGCCGCCCCGCTTCTGTGTAGCCTGACCACAGGTTGGAAATCCAGATGAGAGGAAAGTCCGATTGAGATAACTTTTGTTTTCGAAGCATTCAAATAGTAGACGTGATCAAATAATATCGACTGGCGTATAAGACTAGTTACTTGTTTTTGTTCTTCAGGTAAATGCTGATCGCTCTCTTTCTGAAGAACCCCCTTGAAATTAGTGTACGGTTGAAATCCTTTTTTCAGCGGCATCGAAATAGAGGATTCCATGACTAAGAACTGCGAGATACTGCATGTCGCAGCGTGCAGGTATACATTTGAAGAAATGCGTGGGTGTGTTTTTGAGACGCATGCGCGCGTAGCAAACCAAGCATGTGCTGGACAAAAAAGGTGGAGGGGGCGGGGCATTACAAAGATCAATGGTGAGAGAAAAATCAGCAGAATATCATAAACGTCATATTGAGGAAATATTGGATAACAAATATTAATTAATTTAATTAAAGCATCAACCGCATTGTCGATCTGAAATTAGGTTTATAGACAGGGGGCAAAATGGAAAATATCGACGATGTTCTAGTATTGGATTGTTTCTGTATTTCCATCGGTATAATCCTCCACCACATTTGAAGCATACTGTTTTATCCTCTTTTTGAATGTAAAATAATCCTGCTTCGGACAGAGCTTCTACAAACGAGAATTCTTTTGATTGCCAGTTTCTGAAAGAGGACAATCTAGCATTGAAAGATCCCATCTCTGGATATTGCGTCATTGTTCTGTAAAGACACAAAACAAGATATATATTATAAGTAAGCTGTTGTAAACTGTAACGCTACAAAATTATTAATATACTATTAGGACTATATGTAACTTGTATAAAATTTCAAACAGTATTTACTGTCAATATTTTCTAGTATACGTACCGAGTATTATAAATTTAATTTACGAGTCAGCAAATAAGTTGTTATAATATTGTCGTTTTTTATCGGTACTGGGAATAAAATTTGAAATTTATGCATGGGTTTACCAGAGGCTCTATGGAATAAATACAGAAAACAGTAATGCCCACAGTACACAGACCCGTAACTTTGTATCTGATGAGTGTTGTACGTATAGAATTTAGAGTTATTTTCCAAAAATCGCAAATGGTTATGCACATGTGGAGGTTTTCCGTAACTATCAAAAAATTCCCCCCGGGAGTTACTGTCTATGTAAATTGCTACCCAGTGCTTCCCGCGCCCCGGTCGCCGCCGCCGCCGCCGCTAAACACAAAACGCGGCCGCCATATTGATTTTATTCAAATACTATTTATGCACAGATGGACTAATCGGGACCTATAATGGCGGGACAAAACAATTGGCCTCATTTAACTACCTAGAGAATCGAACCCGCGACCTCTTCATTACCAGGCGACAACATTAACCACTACCCCAAGGCCGCCATATTGATTTTATTCAATCACTATTTATGCACAGATGGACTAATCGGAACCTATAATGGCGGGATTAAACAATTGGCCTAATTTAACTACCTAGAGAATCGAACCCGCGACCTCTTCATTGCCAGGTGACAACATTAACCACTAACCCAACTCGATTTTCGAACTCAACCATTTTGTTGGCTTTATTTACACACAGGCTAATCGAAATCATTCAATATTGACATCGTCGACTTGTAATCAAGGGGTCCCAGGTTCGATACTCGGTGGAGGCACATAGTGGTCCGAATCACCACTTTTCAACTGTAGGTCCACTCCTGATTAGTCTTGCCGTGCATAAAGTGGACTTAAAAAAAACTAACTCAATCTATCAATCAATCAATATTGACTCTGCCAGGAATCGAACCCTCGACGCCTCTTGTTTTACAGAGCAATAACCTTAGCCGCTAAGCTTTCGGGGTACAACACCTTCGGCGCCATCTTTAAATCATTTCTTCATGTGTTTGCATCATACGCAATGGTTGCGCGCGCATTTCCTCCAAAGACACACACACACACACACACACACACAAACATACGCACGTGTTAGGTTAGCATACATCAAGAAACAACGTGACAAATCCATTGACCCCCCTCCCCCACCGCTTCCGATGTCTTCAACGTGATCAGACACGTTCTGCTGACTCAACAATAAAATCGCTCGTACACCGCTACGACCGGATGTAACATAACACCAGTGGCATCGAATTTTTGCTGACGCGTAGGAATGAAGTGCTGCCTCTCTACTCGCCTCTGGTTACAAGGCCGCATACTTTTCGACAGTGATATCTTTGATGACTGGATCATTAATGGACACAAATGATTTCTCAATTGTGTTCGTTACACAGTTATGAAACTGAAAATATGCTTTCAATTCAATTTCTTTGAGGGGGATAAAAACCTCCCTGGCCGGTATAAAAAAATATAAATATAAGTATACATATATATTTTGCGGGAGGGGGGGAGAAAAGAAGTGCAGAAATTGAGAGAAAGGTTCGTTCTTTCTCCCTCTCCCTGTTTCCCTGAAAAAGAGAAAATGACGAAGAAAAACATGAAAGGTGCATATCTTAAAACTGTTAAAGTATGATTTTTGGTCTATGTTGTGGACAATAATACGCGTAATACCTTCAAATGTTAACACTCTAATGTATTATTAAATAATCAAAATTTTAAGTATTTGTTACCACCGAGTTTACACGCAAGGATTGGATTAGGATCATACGGCTTTGAACTGACAGTACCTAAAAGATTTAACCACGCTACTAATAATATGCATAAAATATTAATCAGGAACTTTACTTTTCGTTAACTGAGCATAACACCCTGTTTTACTATTCAATAAATAATCAACATTAATTTTCTTGCTAGGACAATTGTTCCTATACAAATTTTAGCAATCTTAAGTTCACGTAAGCAAGATAATGAATACATGCTGTTTTATGACTATTCTTACACCGTCTTTTTACCTATTCATGCAATAGTAATAACAATATTAATAAATGTACCTGTTTCAATAATTATTATGATATTTGGACCTATTAATTATATTAATGCATCAATTACAAACAGTGGCGGAGATTGGCTTCCAAAACCGGGAGGGGGGGGCAAGGTGCCAAATCTGGGGGTGCAAGGACAGTTTAATTTCCTTTGTATATAAGGTTTAGCATAGTGCGGGGGATAAAGTAAAAATGGGGGAGCAACTGCCCCCTTGCCTTCCCTAATCGCCGCCACTGATAATAAACATTTATATTATTATTATTATTATTCATGATGCACATGGCTCTGAATTCTCCCGAAATATATTTTAGATACGTGCTTGCATGAGCGTGACTTGGTACCTAACTTTGGGGGGGGGGGGGCAGAATCGAACTTAGGCCTCAACTTCGGGGGGGGGGACAATTGATAGGGTTTTCCATCCCATAAAAATAGCGAATACGATTATTTGTAAAATCACAAATATTATTCTTTATTGCGTTGCTCCTCAGACAGCAGGAATTTAACAAAAGTGCCCTTAACTTGTAAATTTTAATAACAAGCGCTTCCCTTTTCCGCTGCTAAGCTACGCCTATTCATGCGTAGCGGCTGACAATACTGGGATAAAGGTACTAAAAGAAATGAAAAGCTCCAGACAGTAATTCTTTTTAACACTTTTTTCCTCAGACATATATCTTGATTTTGCTTGTCTCACGTTTGTAAGGTTTTGAAAGTGAGACATGCTTCTTGAGAAATGAACGTAACCGAATAAGAAGAGTTCAATAAAAGAGGAAGAAAAAGTCAGTAGTCTTCTGTGTTCCAATCTCTTGTGCAAACAAAAATGGCAGCCAGTGATTGCCTCGCCCTCTTATCAAACCGACCCGATCGCTTGGAATTGTCAGAGATCCAGCGAGACAGGGTGTAATTAAGGTTCGACACTGACGCTAAGAAGTGTCTGCTGGTCCGAAAGAGTTGCTTCTGACAGAGGTGAAGCAGCAGACCCGACATATGGCTAGTGGCCGACTTCGAGAAAGAAGTTGATAACCGACTTCAGAACTCCTGGGCCGATTAGTATGCCATCTGGCGTCAGAGAGACAAAAAGTTTGAAAATAGTCGACCTGGTGTCTGTTGCAAAATAGCCAGGTCCTCTTCTTATCCACAACCATTGCAACCCTTCAGGATCCACAACAGCTGTGAGCAGAAATACTATATTACAGGGAGAAGGGAGGTCCGGACCAAATGTCTCAGAAATACAATAAATGTTTAAATTAAAATAATTATAGTAAACAAAATTCAAATAATACTAATTAAAATATGTAAATTAATAATATTGTATTGTTATTATTGCACAAATAGGTAAAAAGACGGCATAAGAATAGAGATATGACATCACGTATTCATAGCTTACGTGTAGTTAAGATCGCCACAATATGCATAAAAACAAGTGTCCTGGCAAGGAAATTAATGTCAAATAGATAAAGGATTGAACATTTATTGAATAATAGAAAAGAATGTTAGACCAAAGGTTCCTGATTAATTCTTTATATACAGTATGTAACATTGTTATTCGTACACATAGAATTTCCGAGAAAAAAATGTCATATCTAATAGTAAATATAATCATTTTCATATAAAAAGTAAAAGTAAAGTGCGCCCCTGTGCATAGCACCACGCCATGAAGGCGTATAGGGGGTGTGGGGATAACGCCCCACACTTTCTTGATCCGGTCGTGAGTGGGGGTGATGTGATCAGCATCACGCCCCTGACCGCCTTTACCCCCCAGGGTTTCCCCCAGGTACCCATGTTATTCGACGCTGGGTGGGCGCCGGGGCGGCTTTCACAGTTAGAAAAGTTCCCGGATTTGAACCGGCCGGGGATCGAACCCGGGACCTTTAGCATGGTAGTCAGACGCGTTACCGACTTTTTTTTTTTTTTTTTTTTTTCTAAAAGGAAAGCCCCTATGCGGAAGCTTCCCCCATCACACTTCATTCACTCATATCATTACATTCATATTTCAATTTCAGGACTTTTCAGGACAGACAATCACAAACATCCATGGCCGAGCCGGGAATCGAACCCGGGACCCCTGGCGTCGTAGCGCGATGTGCTAACCACTCCGCCACAGGGGCCGCCCAAACTGAGCCACCGCGGCCAACCCAATCATTTTCATATGTACCTGGAAATTAATGGCAATGAAGGTTTCACCAACAAATGCCAATAAAAATGTATGTTCAAAGTGTATAAAGAGAGCATATAATTTGTGTGAAAAGATAAAAACACGCTGTTTCATGCAACATTGTTATTCGTACAGGCAAGTTTCAATCTTCCTCGCATACAGCGCCATCGCTATTCGGGCGATTTCGTACAGTTTTCAACTTCGTTACAAGTTTGAACATGCAGGTGCGCTCCCCGTCAAGTGGAATGCTGGCGTATGTATTGTTGTAGGCCTATCGTCTATCTATCAGCGTGTTCGAAATGGTCAAGGTGAAGGAACTTAGTTCCGATCTGAAAAAATGCTATTATAAATTTTGGCCCTTAGAGGTTATTCGTTAAGAAAAATTGGACAAAGAGTCAATAAATCACACTCCACAGTTCAATACATAGTAAACATATTTAGAGAGGAAGGCTCAACACAGAATGTGCCGAGAAAACCAAAAGAGAGACGGTTGAATAAACGTGATGAACGCTTTATTTTAAAAAGAGTGCGAGAAAACCCCCGAATAAGTGTTCCTCAGTTACGACCGTTAGTAGAAAATCTTGCTGGCAAGATGATGTCCGATCAAACTGTCCGACGTGCCTTGTGGAAGAGTAGTATGATTTGTGGTATTATTGGCGCGATAAATGATGAAACCCTCCTCAGGCAGATTTGGCTACACTTAAAACTTGCTCAACATGCCCATATGAGCTTTTTGCTCAAGTGTGGTACTCCGTCTAATCCAAGATTTTTGTAAAAATGCCCTCGGGAAGTTTCTGTGAAATGATGAGCCCTCTCAGATTGATTTGTCCACACTTACAAAAGGCATTTCTGTCAGATTGTTGTCCATAAATTTGTTAAAAATATGCCCCTCTTGATATTTTTTTTGGATACACTTAAAACTAAGCCAAGATACACACACACACACACACAAAGCACATTGTTGAACCCAACTGATATTTTTTATTAAGTATAGAGTTTTGATTTGAACCCCAAGAAATTTTATATAAATGCCAAAGCCAAAAATATTCACACACATACACACACACACACACACACTAAATATACAAAACACACTGCTGAACCCAACTGATATTTTTTTATTAAGCATAGAATTTTGATTTGAACCCCAAGAAATTTTATATAATAAACCAACAAAATTCTAATATTTATTTTTGTTTAACAGGTACAACAAGTTCTGAGCACATAAGCAGTTTCTGAGGAATACAAGGCAGCAGCAGCAGCAAGCAAATAACTTATAGAAGGCAGTGTGTATTTTTTCTAATTGCATGGATAATCTTGACACAGGATTTTTTGAGAGAAGATGTATTTCAAAATACATAAAATCTAAGTCACTTGTTGATGTAAGCTTAGATTCTTTGGCCTGTCCGAGTATGACCTGTTTACAGTGCAAAATGAAACTGAAATGCAGTGGGTGCTTGCCAGTGACAGGCCATTCCAATGCCTATTTCTCAATTTTATCAGCAAGTTTGAAAGGCTTGTATACAACAAGTACAAGAGAATTGTTGGATTGTTTGTTAATTTTTATACAGACAGGTGCCATTATTATTTAAGGTTGAAATTGTTTGACAATTATTGGTTCAACAATTGCTATGAGCATTGTTTTGAGTATAGGATGCCCATGATTGCATCTCAGAGTTTAAATTGGAGACATTATAAATATTCAAATAAAATTATTAACAAGATATCTAAAAATAAGAAGATTGAATTTGTTACAACTGATAATGGGAATTTGTACAGTGGTGAAGATTTCAATCCAGAGTTTGTATCATATTCCAACTATATATATTTGAATGAGCTTGTCATGTATTTTATAAGGCAAAAATTTAGAGATTGCACTTATGATTGTATTGTTGAGGCACTGGGGCAGAATAATTTGCATGACATATGCAACTGTGGGAGAGTTTTGTCCAGCCTCTCAGTGTGATTTCAGGCACAGGAATCTGGCAGTTGGGAATCAACTCGCAGCAGGCAGCGCTGATTATTTCAGCAGAGACAGCAATCAAGGTAAATAAATATTTGCTGCAAGTGTAAATCCCTGCCCATCATAGCCAGGCTCGGGTCTGTATGCAGAAAGAGGCAAGATATTTGTTTGAAATCTGCTTGGGTATAATTTTCTGAATCCTGTACCTAATAATAGCATCACAGCATAACTCTGATAGAGATAGGGACATTGAGTATCAATAAAATATTCAGAACAAACCTCTATAAGATATCACAACCTGCAACAATCTGGATGTATGAGATGTTTTATTGATTCTCTATTTTTCAGGCTCTCTTGTTACAATCTTGTTTCTCTCTGCAATATTGCCATCACTATAACAATATCTGCCACATGTTCTATGATTATATGCTCTAACAACATAAACCTGAAAACATATCTGTAATCAATAACTTGTCAGTAATCAATTCTAACAAGTTTAATTTTTAATAGGCTCTTCCTGTCTTGTTTTACATGCAGTTCCAAATCCCTGCCCATCAGTGCTGTAGAAATATCAGCCAGGCTCGGGTTTATGTGTGGGAAGAGGCAAGATATTTGTTTGAAATCTGCTTGGGTATAATTTTCTGAAGCCTGTACCTAATAATAGCATCACAGCATAGCTCTGTCAGAGATAGGGACATATTTTTCAGGCTCTCTTGTTACAATCTTGTTTCTCTCTGCATCACTATAATAATATCTGCCACATGTTCTATGATTATATGCTCTAACAACTTCAATAAAAACATATTTGTAATCAATAATAATTATTCTTGTCAGTAATCAATTCTAACAAGTTTAATTCTTAATAGGCTCTTCTCCTCATCAGTGTAACAAATTTCCTGTCTTGTTTCACATGCAGTTCCATCCATGCCCATCAGTGCTGTAGAAATATCAGCCAGGCTCGGGTCTGTGTGTAGGAACAGGCAAGATATTTGTAGTTGAAATTTGCATGCAATAATCTGGATGTATGAGATGTTTTATTGATTTTATGTTTCTGTATTTTTCAGGCTCTCTTGTTACAATCTTGTTTCTCTCTGCAACATTGCCACCACTATAATAATATCTGCCACATGTTCTATGCTAACAACTTCATAATCTAAACCTGAAAACATATCTGTAATCAATAACAGTAATCAATTCTAACAAGTTTAATTTTTAATAGGCTCTTCTCCTGTCTTGTTTTGCATGTAGTTCCAAATCCCTGCTCATCAGTGCTGTAGAAATATCAGCCAGGCTCGGGTCTGTATGTAGGAAGAGGCATAGTTGAAATCTGCTTGGGTATAATTTTCTGAAGCCTGTACCTAAAAATAACATCACAGCATAACTCTGATAAAGAAGCAGCCATTAATGCAGATATTTGTGAAAACATTGACAGGCAAGACAGTGACCCTGGAGGTAAATCCAGAGGACACTGTTACTGCTTTAAAGCAGAAAATACAGGATAAGAAGGGAATCCCTCCCGATCAACAGAGGCTCATATTTGCATGCAAGCAGCTTGAGGATGACAGGGTGCTTTCAGATTACAACATACAGAAGGAATCAATAAAATATAGTTATATTCAGAACAAAACCTCTATAAGATATGACAACCTGCAACAATCTGGATGTATGAGATGTTTTATTGACTTTATATTTCTGTATTTTTCAGGCTCTCTTGTTACAATCTTGTTTCTCTCTGCACCATCACTATAACAATATCTGCCACATGTTCTATGCTAACAACTTCATAATCGATGCATGAAAACATATCTGTAATCAATAATTGTCAGTACTCAATTCTAACAAGTTTAATTCTTAATAGGCTCTTCTCCTCATCAGTGTAAAAAATTTCCTGTCTTGTTTCACATGCAGTTCCATCCCTGCCCATCAGTGCTGTAGAAATATCAGCCAGGCTCGGGTCTGTGTGCAGGAAGAGGCATGATACCTGCAGTGGTACATAAAATTTTGAAATCTGCTTGGGTATAATTTTCTGAAGCCTGTACCTCATCACAGCACAGCTCTGTCAGAGATAGGGACATTGAGTATAAACTTAATTGAAAACATATCTGTAATCAATAAGTCACTAACAAGTTTAATTCTTAATAGGCTCTTCTCTGTGTTGTTTCACATGCAGTTCCATCCCTGCCCATCAGTGCTGTAGAAATATCAGCCAGGCTCGGGGGGTCTGTATGCAGGAACAGGCATAGTTGAAATCTGCTTGGGTATAATTTTCTGAAGCCTGTACCTAATAATAACATCACAGCACAGCTGTGTCAGAGACAGGGACATTGAGTATAAACTTTATTGTGAAAACATATCTGTAATCAATAATCATTATTCTTGTCAGTAATCAATTCCTTCTCATCAGTGTAACAAATTTCCTGTCTTGTTTCACATGCAGTTCCATCCCTGCCCATCAGTGCTGTAGAAATATCAGCCAGGCTCGGGGGGTCTGTATGCAGGAACAGGCATAGTTGAAATCTGCTTGGGTATAATTTTCTGAAGCCTGTACCTAATAATAACATCACAGCACAGCTCTGTCAGAGACAGGGACATTGAGTATAAACCTCTATAAGATATGACAACCTGCAACAATCTGGATGTATGAGATGTTTTTATTGTTTTTATGTTTCTGTATTTTTCAGGTTCTCTCTTGTTACAATCTCATTGCCCTGCCACATGTTCTATGATTATATGCTCTAACAACTTATCTGTAATCAATAATATTTTTTCTTGTCAGTAGCTCTTCTCATCAGTGTAACAAATTTCCTGTCTTGTTTTGCATACAGTTCCAAATCCCTACCCATCAGTGCTCAGCCAGGCTCGGGTCTGTATGTAGGAAGAGGCAAGATATTTGTTTGAAATCTGCTCTGAAGCCTGTACCTAATAACAGCATCACAGCATAACTCTGTCAGAGATAGGGACATTGAGTATAAATTTAATTGAAAACATATCTGTAATCAATAAGTCAGTAATCAATTCTAACAAGTTTAATTTTCTTCTCATCAGTGTAACAAATTTCCTGTCTTTTTTCACATTTCCAAATACCTTCACATCAGTGCTCAGCCAGGCTCGGGTCTGTATGCAGGAAGAGGCAAGATATTTGTTTGAAATCTGCTCTGAAGCCTGTACCTCATCACAGCACAGCTCTGTCAGAGATAGGGACATTGAGTATAAATTTAATTATATTCAGAACAAACCTCTATAAGATATGACAACCTGCAACAATCTGGATGTATGAGATGTTTTGTTTCTGTATTTTTCAGGCTCTCTTGTTACAATCTTGTTTCTCTCTGCAACATTGCCATCACTATAATAATATCTGCCACATGTTCTTTCTAACAACTTCATAATCGATGCAAAAAATAAACCTGAAAACATATCTGTAATCAATAATAATCTTATCAGTAATTAATTCTAACTCATCAGTGTAACAAATTTCCTGTCTTGTTTCACATTTCCAAATCCCTGCCCATCAGTGCTGTAGAAATATCAGCCAGGCTCGGGTCTGTGTGCAGGAAGAGGCAAGATATTTGTTTGAAATCTGCTTGGGTATAATTTTCTGAAGCCTGTACCTAATAATAGCATCACAGCATAGCTCTGATAGAGAAGCAGCCATTATAAATATACATATCTTCTGGATTTACCTCCAGGGTCACTGTCTTGCCTGTCAATGTTTTCACAAATATCTGCATTATATGTATATTTATAATGGCTGCTTCTCTATCAGAGCTATGCTGTGATGCTATTATTAGGTACAGGCTTCAGAAAATTATACCCAAGCAGATTTCAAACAAATATCTTGCCTCTTCCTGCACACAGACCCGAGCCTGGCTGATATTTCTACAGCACTGATGGGCAGGGATTTGGAAATGTGAAACAAGACAGGAAATTTGTTACACTGATGAGTTAGAATTAATTACTGATAAGATTATTATTGATTACAGATATGTTTTCAGGTTTATTTTTTGCATCGATTATGAAGTTGTTAGAAAGAACATGTGGCAGATATTATTATAGTGATGGCAATGTTGCAGAGAGAAACAAGATTGTAACAAGAGAGCCTGAAAAATACAGAAACAAAACATCTCATACATCCAGATTGTTGCAGGTTGTCATATCTTATAGAGGTTTGTTCTGAATATAATTAAATTTATACTCAATGTCCCTATCTCTGACAGAGCTGTGCTGTGATGAGGTACAGGCTTCAGAGCAGATTTCAAACAAATATCTTGCCTCTTCCTGCATACAGACCCGAGCCTGGCTGAGCAGTGATGTGAAGGGATTTGGAAATGTGAAACAAGACAGGAAATTTGTTACACTGATGAGAAGAAAATTAAACTTGTTAGAATTGATTACTGACTTATTGATTACAGATATGTTTTCAATTAAATTTATACTCAATGTCCCTATCTCTGACAGAGTTATGCTGTGATGCTGTTATTAGGTACAGGCTTCAGAGCAGATTTCAAACAAATATCTTGCCTCTTCCTACATACAGACCCGAGCCTGGCTGAGCACTGATGGGTAGGGATTTGGAACTGCATGCAAAACAAGACAGGAAATTTGTTACACTGATGAGAAGAGCTACTGACAAGAAAAATTATTATTGATTACAGATAAGTTGTTAGAGCATATAATCATAGAACATGTGGCAGGGCAATGAGATTGTAACAAGAGAGAACCTGAAAAATACAGAAACATAAAAAAAAACAACAATAAAACATCTCATACATCCAGATTGTTGCAGGTTGTCATATCTTATAGAGGTTTATACTCAATGTCCCTGTCTCTGACAGAGCTGTTCTGTGATGTTATTATTAGGTACAGGCTTCAGAAAATTATACCCAAGCAGATTTCAACTATGTCTGTTCCTGCATACAGACCCCCCGAGCCTGGCTGATATATCTACAGCACTGATGGGCAGGGATGGAACTGCATGTGAAACAACACAGAGAAGAGCCTATTAAGAATTAAACTTGTTATTGACTTATTGATTACAGATATGTTTTCAATTAAGTTTATACTCAATGTCCCTATCTCTGACAGAGCTGTGCTGTGATGAGGTACAGGCTTCAGAAAATTATACCCAAGCAGATTTCAAAATTTTATGTACCACTGCAGGTATCTTGCCTCTTCCTGCACACAGACCCGAGCCTGGCTGATATTTCTACAGCACTGATGGGCAGGGATGGAACTGCATGTGAAACAAGACAGGAAATTTTTTACACTGATGAGGAGAAGAGCCTATTAAGAATTAAACTTGTTAGAATTGATTACTGACAATTATTGATTACAGATATGTTTTCATGCATCGATTATGAAGTTGTTAGCATAGAACATGTGGCAGATATTGTTATAGTGATGGTGCAGAGAGAAACAAGATTGTAACAAGAGAGCCTGAAAAATACAGAAATATAAAATCAATAAAACATCTCATACATCCAGATTGTTGCAGGTTGTCATATCTTATAGAGGTTTTGTTCTGAATATAACTATATTTTATTGATTCCTTCTGTATGTTGTAATCTGAAAGCACCCTGTCATCCTCAAGCTGCTTGCATGCAAATATGAGCCTCTGTTGATCGGGAGGGATTCCCTTCTTATCCTGTATTTTCTGCTTTAAAGCAGCAACAGTGTCCTCTGGATTTACCTCCAGGGTCACTGTCTTGCCTGTCAATGTTTTCACAAATATCTGCATTAATGGCTGCTTCTTTATCAGAGTTATGCTGTGATGTTATTTTTAGGTACAGGCTTCAGAAAATTATACCCAAGCAGATTTCAACTATGCCTCTTCCTACATACAGACCCGAGCCTGGCTGATATTTCTACAGCACTGATGAGCAGGGATTTGGAACTACATGCAAAACAAGACAGGAGAAGAGCCTATTAAAAATTAAACTTGTTAGAATTGATTACTGTTATTGATTACAGATATGTTTTCAGGTTTAGATTATGAAGTTGTTAGCATAGAACATGTGGCAGATATTATTATAGTGGTGGCAATGTTGCAGAGAGAAACAAGATTGTAACAAGAGAGCCTGAAAAATACAGAAACATAAAATCAATAAAACATCTCATACATCCAGATTATTGCATGCAAATTTCAACTACAAATATCTTGCCTGTTCCTACACACAGACCCGAGCCTGGCTGATATTTCTACAGCACTGATGGGCATGGATGGAACTGCATGTGAAACAAGACAGGAAATTTGTTACACTGATGAGGAGAAGAGCCTATTAAGAATTAAACTTGTTAGAATTGATTACTGACAAGAATAATTATTATTGATTACAAATATGTTTTTATTGAAGTTGTTAGAGCATATAATCATAGAACATGTGGCAGATATTATTATAGTGATGCAGAGAGAAACAAGATTGTAACAAGAGAGCCTGAAAAATATGTCCCTATCTCTGACAGAGCTATGCTGTGATGCTATTATTAGGTACAGGCTTCAGAAAATTATACCCAGGTAGATTTCAAACAAATATCTTGCCTCTTCCCACACATAAACCCGAGCCTGGCTGATATTTCTACAGCACTGATGGGCAGGGATTTGGAACTGCATGTAAAACAAGACAGGAAGAGCCTATTAAAAATTAAACTTGTTAGAATTGATTACTGACAAGTTATTGATTACAGATATGTTTTCAGGTTTATGTTGTTAGAGCATATAATCATAGAACATGTGGCAGATATTGTTATAGTGATGGCAATATTGCAGAGAGAAACAAGATTGTAACAAGAGAGCCTGAAAAATAGAGAATCAATAAAACATCTCATACATCCAGATTGTTGCAGGTTGTGATATCTTATAGAGGTTTGTTCTGAATATTTTATTGATACTCAATGTCCCTATCTCTATCAGAGTTATGCTGTGATGCTATTATTAGGTACAGGATTCAGAAAATTATACCCAAGCAGATTTCAAACAAACATCTTGCCTCTTCCTGCATACAGACCCGAGCCTGGCTATGATGGGCAGGGATTTACACTTGCAGCAAATATTTATTTACCTTGATTGCTGTCTCTGCTGAAATAATCAGGGCTGCCTGCTGCGAGTTGATTCCCAACTGCCAGATTCCTGTGCCTGAAATCACACTGAGAGGCTGGACAAAACTCTCCCACAGTTGCATATGTCATGCAAATTATTCTGCCCCAGTGCCTCAACAATACAATCATAAGTGCAATCTCTAAATTTTTGCCTTATAAAATACATGACAAGCTCATTCAAATATATATAGTTGGAATATGATACAAACTCTGGATTGAAATCTTCACCACTGTACAAATTCCCATTATCAGTTGTAACAAATTCAATCTTCTTATTTTTAGATATCTTGTTAATAATTTTATTTGAATATTTATAATGTCTCCAATTTAAACTCTGAGATGCAATCATGGGCATCCTATACTCAAAACAATGCTCATAGCAATTGTTGAACCAATAATTGTCAAACAATTTCAACCTTAAATAATAATGGCACCTGTCTGTATAAAAATTAACAAACAATCCAACAATTCTCTTGTACTTGTTGTATACAAGCCTTTCAAACTTGCTGATAAAATTGAGAAATAGGCATTGGAATGGCCTGTCACTGGCAAGCACCCACTGCATTTCAGTTTCATTTTGCACTGTAAACAGGTCATACTCGGACAGGCCAAAGAATCTAAGCTTACATCAACAAGTGACTTAGATTTTATGTATTTTGAAATACATCTTCTCTCAAAAAATCCTGTGTCAAGATTATCCATGCAATTAGAAAAAATACACACTGCCTTCTATAAGTTATTTGCTTGCTGCTGCTGCTGCCTTGTATTCCTCAGAAACTGCTTATGTGCTCAGAACTTGTTGTACCTGTTAAACAAAAATAAATATTAGAATTTTGTTGGTTTATTATATAAAATTTCTTGGGGTTCAAATCAAAATTCTATGCTTAATAAAAAAATATCAGTTGGGTTCAGCAGTGTGTTTTGTATATTTAGTGTGTGTGTGTGTGTGTGTATGTGTGTGAATATTTTTGGCTTTGGCATTTATATAAAATTTCTTGGGGTTCAAATCAAAACTCTATACTTAATAAAAAATATCAGTTGGGTTCAACAATGTGCTTTGTGTGTGTGTGTGTGTGTATCTTGGCTTAGTTTTAAGTGTATCCAAAAAAAATATCAAGAGGGGCATATTTTTAACAAATTTATGGACAACAATCTGACAGAAATGCCTTTTGTAAGTGTGGACAAATCAATCTGAGAGGGCTCATCATTTCACAGAAACTTCCCGAGGGCATTTTTACAAAAATCTTGGATTAGACGGAGTACCACACTTGAGCAAAAAGCTCATATGGGCATGTTGAGCAAGTTTTAAGTGTAGCCAAATCTGCCTGAGGGGGGTTCATCATTTATCGCGCCAATAATACCACAAATCATACTAGGCTACTTGGAAGCATGGATATCATGGCAGAATACCACGAAAGAGGCCGTATGTAAATAAGGTGAATCGCAGCAATAGACTTTCATTCGCGAATGAGCACATCCACAAGGACCAGGAATTTTGGGATAGTGTCATATGGTCAGACGAGTCAAAGATTAATATATACGGGTCAGATGGGATAAATAGAATCTGGAGAAAATCAAATAAAGACAATGATCACATTAACACAGTTCCAACAGTTAAACACGGTGGTGGGTCATTAATGATTTGGGGCTGTATGTCGTCCAAAGGTGTTGGTACCATCCAGTTTATTGATGGTATCATGGATGCATATATCTATTTGGAGATATTGAAGAACAATGTAAAGCAGGGTGAATTTCCTTTCAGATATTAAAGCATTTTCTTTGAAAATCCGTGTGTACGAATAAGAATGTTACATACTGTACATAATCATAAGTAGCAGTGTGCATAAATCTTCTTTGGTACTGTCCTTCAAAACCCTATGATCCGAATATATTAAGTTCAGAAGAAATTAACCATCGAGATTATCCAACAAATGCTAAACATGTATATTTTCATTATTTACTTTTAAGTCTTGATAAATCTTTCGGGGGGTCTGGACTCCTCTGGGCCCTCTTAAATACGTCTTTGGCTGTGAGAGGAAAATCAATTTTCCGTTTTTGGTGTACTAGATTACCAGGGACAGAACCTTTATCACTCAAGAATAGAACGAAGGCAAATCCTTCAAGATTTGACGATCGGTGAGATATTTTAAAAATTAGTTTACTATGCAACTTCTTAGCATTTACAGAGAAGTAAAGCTATTAAGACGTTCTTACACCCTGGCGAAACTAGACATTTTCCTCTTCAAGCTCGGGTAAGCTTATGGTTCAACTTGGTCACGACTATGTCGAGAACCAGTCTACAGAAACTTTTCAAATTTTACTTGAGCACTGAGAAAGGATGTTTCTAGATAATAACTTTGTGATATTTTGATTTATTGCATAAACGTTCCGAAAATTAATTAATTGCTTCTTCTCTTGAAATATCATATTTTTTAAAGCTTGCTTGACCGGGCAACCCTGCAAAGAGTCTTGTAAGACCTCTATATATGCTTTGCAGGTTGTACAGTGTGTGTGTGTGTGCGAGATACGGGACGATTTATTGATTGATTTAACTTATTTTACTTCGCCTTTCTGCCACTTTTGGCTAACCGCGAAGATGAATGTGAATGATATGATGAAATTCATGAAGGGACACTCACGAGGAACACCCATGCACAGCACAGGCCGGTATTCGAACCCGAGACCCCTGGCGTCGTAGCGCGTTGAGATAACCACTTTCCCACGGAGGTCGGAGAGACACGGGACGAAACCGTGAGACAGGCATTTACAACTCGAGACAAATGAATTCGAATGGTTATTTTAAGTTTCATCTATTCACAGACAGTGGGACTGAGCCTACAGTTTAATGTGGGATCCGAGTCACTGTGGCATGTGCCTGCACCGGGTATCGAACTCACAAAACGAGACTGACACTGGCAAGTCTTGCTTCATCATTCCTAACGATTTAGCGTATGAGCTCTACAAGATTCTATAAAGTTTTATTTTGAAGAGAGAAATGTGACAGGGCCTGTAAGAACGAGATGAGAACAAGAGCAGACCATTTGTCCAGGGAATACTGGGGTTATCTTTGAACTAAACTAAAATCCTTTCACCTTAGCATCCATAGAAAATACCTAGTTGTACACAGAGTTGCAAAACTTAGCTTTTCCCCCATGTTACAAATTTTTAAGTCAACAATATAAGTGTCGCAAAATATCTGTAAAAGTAACTGTTGACAATATTACTTCTTTGCAGAAAGTAACTGTTACTTGCAACTGCGTTACTTGTAGCTCGTTACTTCCAAAACACCAGAAATAATCGTATCGCCCAACATGCATCCAAAAATAGAAAATGTGACTTCGGAATAGGTATGTAAAAGGCGCACAATAGAGGTTAGACGCATGGACGCCCTGAAGATTCTTTCGGGGGGGGGGGGGCAGAAGACCCAATCACAAGCGCAGTCACGAACACACACACACATTGATGCATGCATGCACATAATACTTCATGTGAAATTGGACAATTATTTCCGCAGATATAACTTGATATAAATGAACGGGTTGCAAGATTAGATATCTAGATAGCATTAACAGGAAACAGCTATTTCATTTTTCGTCGTCTTCTAAGAGAACCAAACCCGACAAGCCTAACCTAACCATCACAGATAATATGCTACCCCAAAAAGCTACCAGCCAATGGGAATGCTTGAAAAGGTTGTAGCAGCAATCACTACTATTAAATATAGGTCTACACATTAAATAGAAACTACTCTAAGTGCTAAAACACCATACATGGAGTTTGAAACATGTTGTATTAATTTTATGCACAGGAACTACAAACTATTGACGTATGTATCTTCTGTCAGCGCTACAACCTATAAAAATTATCCCACTTCCGAAACCCATGGGGGGGAAGGTATTTGCCCTCCTTGCCCCACCCTGTGTGCGTCCATGGGTTAGAGATAGTGCCATACGGAGGGAGTCGCCGCTGGTGCTAAGCAAAGAGGCACCAAGAGACAAGAAAATGGAAAAGAGTAAACTTTGAACCACTATCTCAAATGAGTACCGAACCCGAGAGCCGAGCATTATCACACTACACCCAAGGAGACGGTGAAGAATCATGCAAATGTTACATTGCAACTTAAAGCTCATATGAAGTCCTTCTTTAGACGAAAAAAAAAAATCAACTAACTTTTACAATAGCTTTGAGAATCAGGTCAAATGCATTCGCATAAAATGAGGTTATTTCTCGAGATATGTAGCGAAACAAGTCTGCAGCTTACATCCAGACACAGGAGAAGAACAAAGCAATTAAGGAACACAATTTCTCAAACTGCTACTCGAGAACTGTTTGCAAGCAGGTCGCACAGAAAAGAGTACATTTCCCAGACGCCGACGCAACAGTAAGAATAAAAAAACAGCAATCTCTTATTCCCCAGTGAAAGAACAAAAACAAAGGAATCAATCTTGTAAAAGCAACTGGCAAACAACGGTGGTAGAACAAATTGGAATTCTTCACACGAGGCGATACCCGTACAATAGGTGGCGCTGCCTGTTTGGTGAGTGATACTAAAACTTCTTTATTGTTTGCAGCACTAATTGTCGCAGCAATAAAAACTTTCAAACAATGCACTCAGGCACAAAACTTGTTTATATCTGATAAGCAAGCCCGTTATCTGCCACCTTTTAGTGCGTAAACATCTCAAGTTGATTCACCTTCAAAATTTTCCAGTTCATTCCTTGACGATTTAAAAATGCACAGATTAAATTTAAGGCAAGGATATCTATCCACCATCAGTACACTCTAAGTTTACGTCTACATGCGTTGTCTACACGTAATCTACGCGTAAATTACATTTGGTTGTAGTTAACATAGACTACGTAGACAATATAAAGTACACCAAAAATAATTGTGAAGGCTTTCATGAAAGGGAAGTGACATTTTCAACCAGCCAAGGCCTTAGGAATTTTGCCGCCATGTGCAATTTTACTTCTTTCCGCCCCCACCCCAAAATATGTACAAAGAAAACGTACTGTATGAACAACTAAGCTTGTTATCCGTGGCAATTTTACATGGTATAACCAATTTTTAACATAATAAAATGAAAGAATACATAATGTGAGAAGATAAGTTATTCATAAATAAAAAAATAATATATATTTAAGCCTAATAATAATAAAATATCTGTGCTGAACTCTCAGCTCTCCTGTTTTGTTTCACTATTTCTTCATGACTATTTATACTGTACATAATTATGTACATTTTCCAGAACGTTGTACGTGCATGAAGTAACATATCTTCACTTCATCACTATTTACAATAAACTATGTATGTGCAATTATGTACGCTCGTAAAGCACGATTTATTCATGATTACACTATTCACTTCGTACCTTTCCCCCCCTTAAATTGGAAAGCTTACAAATGAACTATTCTAGCTTTTCTATTTGCAAAGTCGCGAATAACATAACCATAGTCTAATTTTTGTTGCACGGAATCAATCGTCTGTTGCAATTTAAGACGTGACGAAAGTTCAACCCATTTCCTGTGGCATTGTAAATGATTCGTAGATCTTTCGTGTTCATTAAGGTACACATACAAGTGTCCCCAGTCATTGTAGCCCTCAACTGTGAGTGAGAATTTGTTATTACAGAACGACTTACAACAAAAGCAGAAGACAGATTATTTTTTCTATTGAATAAACCAGCCACGTTCTATCAATGTGTTCTCCATTACTTAATTCGCTAGTGAAATATGCAGGTGAAAATTTCCTACCATTAGAGCTGCAAGGGAAAATAAAATCAGGTTTCGGTCTCTCAGGTGGGCCTTTATTTTAACGATCTTTGCTCTTTCGGCGTCACTCAAATGTGGATTCCATTTTGCTGGATCTGTATATTCTTCACACAGTTCCACTACATCCTGAGCACCGCAAAAGGAGATTCTGTTTCACTTTTTTGCTGAAATACACCATTATCATCAGGATCGCAATTAGAACAACCTGCCACGAGTTCAGGATCACCGGTTTCGAATTCTTCGGCTTTCACTACATCGCTTGCCTCAAGTTTCAGAAATTTGTGCAAAAGCTCCACTTTGTTTCTCTATATTGCGCTCTCTCTCTCGTTTGCGTTTACGATATTCTGCATCCGAGAGTTTTTTTTCCCCTTTTATCAGACACACCTTAGTTTACAATTACAGATGCAACAAATAATTTCCAGATAACCTAACCTAACCCATTATGAATTACCCTTCAAGCCGATAATATTCCCAGGTGGGAAACAGGATAAGGCGAAATGGGATGTCCCGTTTCGCCTTAGAAAGTTCATGTCACATAAATCATTTGAAATTGTGTGGGGGGAAGATGAAAACGCAATAAGGCGAAACGGGAGAACACGAAACTTTCGGCACAGCTTTCTTTCACAGTTACTGTTTGCTTTTCTTATCCGTTTCTGCTTTATACTGCATATGCAAATGGATTTAATTTGAATTTTCTCCGCACCAAGAAGACCAAACTGCTACAAATAATGCAGCTTCCATTTTTTATACATTTTACCGCCCCGTGCAAATGCACGTGTTGCACGTACGGTAGAGCCGGCCCTGTTTTCAACTATATTTGTTCCTAATGAACTGACAAAAACCCTATTTACGTACAACAAGATTTCTCTCCTCTCGAAAGAAAATAAATCTTATGCAAAAAAAAAAAACAACAGATGGCAGTCGTGAGGCAAAAGTAGCCCTTTTCCCACAAAACACTAAAATATTTCTTACGTTAGCCTTTTTTCCTAAGTGAGAAATTGTTGAAATTGAAAGGAAGATTATGAAAGTGTTTTCTCACACATTAGCAACTGATACGCCGTATAATTTTGTTTTGCTTCTACAGCGCCCTTACCTAAGTTTTACCTTTCGTCATGTTGTTTACCTGGATTACGTTATCTACGTGTACAAAATAGTCTACGTGTAGAATGTAGACTATTGTTGTTTACACGTAGATGCACATCACTGCCCAATGTTCGATCGTTCCCATCAGATGCGTAACTTTATGGGGGCATGATTGGCCTTGGAGCTTAACTTTGGGCGGGAGAGAATCAAAAAGTTTTCAAGCCCATAAAAATAGTATCCAGGACTATTTTGATAACTGTTAGTAGATTTGCAAAACCATAAAAATTACTCGTTACTTTGCTCCTCAAGTTCCAGGAGGTTAACAAAAGTACCATTAAGTTGTAAGTTTTCATAAGTGTGAAAATTGGGGGGAGGGGGGCAAGTGCCCTCCTTACACCTATGGTTCCCATTAATTGCCTTTATCTAACTATTTTGACGTTGTAGAATCGATTGAAAGATTAGGTTTATACTTCACTTTCCTGCCACTTTAGGCTCATCGCGAAGATAATTAGTGATGATATGATGAAACTGATGAAGGGTCATTCCCAAAGAACATTCATGACCAGGTCGAGATTCAAACCCGGAACCAAGGCGTCATAGGGCGCCAGCTGTGCTAACCACTCCGGCGCGGAGATGGGCGAATATAAAAGGAAACGAGATATTTGCATTTTTTTCACTCGAAACAACTGTGCAATGTGTACACCGGGACCGACCTCCGTGAAAACGCGCCACGACGACAGGCGTCCCGGGTTCGAATCCCGGCATGGGTGGTCTTTGTGAGTATCACATCATCATCACTCATCCTCATCATCGCTACTAGTCAAAAGTGGCAGAAAAGCGAAGTAAAATAAATCAAAACAATCAATTAATGAAAGCACATCGGGGTTCGACCCCGAACCCTTTCATTACAACGCCACGGACAGAGATAGCCACTGCACTGACGGGGAGCCCATACTAATAACAGTCTTGGTACACCACTATCCACAGCTCTAGGCTAAACATAACAATGAAAATGGATGATGAACTTCTTACACAGTACGTAGCTTCATAACACCCAGTGCTTCAGCAACCAGTAAGCGTGCTTCTTCAAGCTATAGATGCACCGTATTTTATACATCTTGAGAGCATGATGTCACAAGCTTTAATTTATTTGAGATGATATAAATTTTGTAGCGCACCAACATTATTTTGATTATTAAGTGCGATATTTTTATAGCATTCGAATTGGAGAACTAGCTTGTATCTCCTTGAGTTATGAAACGGACACAAGATTGTTGCCTAAATTCTATGAAATGTTTGTTGTGTGCATTCCTAAAGAAAGAAAGAGTTATTTTTCATGATTCTATCTAAAGTAGAAATCTTACCAAATCGACTAATCTAGACACGCAATGCACTGAATCAAGAAGTGCTCTGATCGAAAGCAAATTAGAAGTTTAATGAAGTAGTCGTGAAACTGGCATTTCAAGTTTTTGTCATCATGAAACAGCAGTAAAATATATGTTTAGATTTTCAACACAGTTGGAAAGTCAACCGCTGATCCATATCAAACAGAAGGAATAATAAAGAAAACAATTGAAAGAACAGGTAGGTAACATTTCTAATTTGCCACGCCTGATCTCCAACAGTGACAACGGCTGAAGTTCTACGAGCCGCTGTCATTTCGACCTGGCAGCACTGATGCACACGAGAAACAAAAGTAAAACGTTCTCACGAGTACATTTCAGGCTAACGTGAGGAGATTAGGAAAATATAAACACCACCAAGGATTTTAGAAAGTAGGATGTGGTATAGTGCGGCCAAAAATGTTTGTATCCGGTTTGCGAATCCGGGTTACCGATTACGAAAACATTAATCCGAAAACCAGGTGCGAGGATCCTGAAAAGAAAATCGGGTGACTGAATCTCTAACCATAATCGAATACGCGGATCCGGAACCGAAAATCGGGTACCGTTAGCTAACCGAAATTCGGATACCCGGATCCCTAACCAAAATTGGGGTATTTAACGTCGCATTTCTGCCACTTTTGACTAATCGTAGGTTGACACTCATTTTCGGGGAGAGGGGGCATGGCCCCTTCTTGCTCCCTTCTGAACGCCCAAAGCACTTCATGTCCTCTAAAATACCTCAAGCAGGTAAAGTTTCTCTTTGCCCCCCCCCCCCCCATGTTCACTCTCACTCAATACGTTTTATTTTAAATGCATATAGAACGGATCGATACTGTATTTAAACGTAAATAAACTTTCGACTTTGATCTTCTCAATGTTCTATTTCATCACCCACCCACAAAGTATAGATTACACCTTGCGCCAAAATGTTTATGAATAAGCAACACAGTGATATAGCCACTGCTTTACTGCTTATGTCGCACATGTTACTAATTTTAATAATTAATTTAAATAAAGTAATATTAGTTGTAACGTTAATTAAACAGCACATCAGGCAGAGTAATAAGGAACAAAAACTGAAGAAAATGTACGCTCATGTGATGATTGTGTCAGTTATCGGTACCCTAGAACTTATCAGAGCTACACATAGGCGCAACCGCAAATTTTTGTCTGGGGATGGGGGCAAGTACCAGGATAAACGTACCAACAACAATAATAATAATAACAGCAATAATGACTATTATTATTATTATTATTATTATTACTAGTGGTAGTACTAGTAATAGTAGTAGTATCAAAAACGTTATTATCCTCATAAATTACGCAAGAAGGCGGTAGAAGTCGGTGCTAAAGCATTTGTTTGGAACAAACGATTTGAAATATTTTTTCAACACCGTCAATTTCACATTAGCTAATAATGGGAAACAAGTACATAAACTGTATTTTTGAATGGCAGAAAATGAATGATAAATGTATTCCGTGGATAATAATTGTTGTACATATAAGATATATAACTTTCATGTCTTACACATATGCAACATGGAGTGACATAAAATAAGAAAATATATATGCAACATGCTTAACATAATCGTGTACGTATTGAAAGTTTATTCAATAGAGGTAAAGGTGGTATTATGAGCCATTCATGTATTATGAGCCCCCCCCCCCCAATATTTGTTCATGGAGTGGCCTCAGCCTGGTGGCGATGATTTGAACTGCTAATTTAGTAACGCCTTTTCCCGCCAGAGAGTTCTCGTTCAGTTGCAGCTGATAGTTTATGAGTGAACGTGTTCTTTTTGTTTTCTCGATCTGAAAAATTTTGAAAGGTAAGTGTTTTGCTTTTAATTGCAGTACTTATTCATTTAAATTCATCCTAGTGCATTATTGCATTGGATAAAGCATGTTTAAAAGATTGTTTTTGTGTAGATACTATGTAATTTTGCAAGTAACAAAGATTCGTTATGCATGTTCCAATTTCAATATGGCAAGGGTTGTAAAATGAGCCTCCATCGTGCTTGGTATATGAGCCCCCAAACTTTAAGGGGCTCATATTATATACACTACAGGAGTGGTTTCAACTTTGTCTTTTCAGATGTCACGAAAAGTGCTAGAAAAAACAAGACCAAAATGAAAAACTGGAATACTGAAGATATGGTTAAGGCGATCAAGACTGTAAGAAACAAAGATATGGGATTGAAAAAGGCATCAAAAATGTTTCTTGTTCCAAGCCCTACTCTTCAAAGACTTGTTCGAGTTGGCAAACCACCGGAAGAAGCCGCTTCAACAAAATTAGGGAGGAAACCTATAATGGGCGAGGAGCTGGAAACAGAGTTAGTCGATTATTTACTTATCACGAAAAGTAAATTCTATGGTCTTACCAGACAAGATGTTCGCAGGGTAGCTTACCAACTGTGTGAAAGAAATGGAATTAATCACCTATTCACAGAAGAGGGGTCAGCTGGTAGAGTTTGGTTCGACCACTTCATGAATCGTCATAACAATGTTTTATCTCTTTTGAAACCTGCTGCGACATCGTTTTCAAGAGCAAATGGCTTTAACAAAAAGGCAGTCGACAATTTCTTTGATATCCTGGAAGTCGAGTATGCCAAACACAACTACCCGGCAGACAGAGTATTTAATGTCGTTCAAAGCAAAATCCCTCGAATCATTGGGTTGGGTTGAGAGGAAAAAGACAAGTGGGAGCTCTAAGTTCTGCTGAACGGGGGTCTCTCGTGAGTGCAGGGGGAACTTTTGTACCTCCTATCTTCATTTTTCTTAGGAAAAATATGTCTGAGCTTCTCATGAAAGGCGTTCCACCTGGGGCAATTGGTAGATGTCACCCGTCCGGATGGATACAAGCAAACATTTCCACAGACTGACTAACGCAATTTATTGACAAAACTAAACACTCAAAAAATTACCCTGTGCTCCTTATTCTAGATGGCCACAACTCCCACACCAAAAACATTGACATTGTGAATCTTGCTCGAGAAAATGGCATATCCATTGTAAGTTTACCCCCACACGCATCGCATAAACTGCAGCCTCTTGACAAAACATTTCTTGGCGCTTTGAAACATCACTACAGTGAAAACATACGCAAGTGGATGCTTCACAGTGAGAGACCTGTTGGACCGTATGATATTGCTGAACTATTGGGAAAGGCTTGTTTGACTTGCCAGACCGGATCCATTGCTGTGAATGGGTTTCAGGTTACAGGATTATATCCATGTAACCAGAATGTTTTTTCTGCTGTGGACTTTGCACCTTCCTCTCAAGAGGTACTGGATTTGGAAACCCTGCAAAAAGGCAAAGGGAAAATACCTAAATCCTCCAACAATGCAGTAAGAGGACAAAACACAGGTACCGAAACTCCACAAGAAAATGGTCAAAATTCATCTGGGACTACAATTGTAGAATCAAACCGAGCTGGAACTGCAAGTTCACAAGTTTTGGAGAATGTGCAAGTAACAAGATAGCAACCAGCTGCTGCAGATTTGGCATGGGCAGGGCCTTCCGGTCTGTGTTAAGCAGGGACGTAGCTAGGTTGATCAGTTTGGGGGGGCCCAAAACTTAAGGTTTTTCTTCTATCAGGCCTACATATATGTACAGTATGTGTGATATATACATACATACATATATATATATATATATATATATATATATATACTAACTCTCTAGCCTTCTTAAACCCGAAGGTTCATGGCTGCAGCAACACAGGCCTTCCATCTGTCCCTATCCTGAGCAAGATCTATATACTCTTTTCCATTCCTACCGATTTCCTTTAGGTCCATCTCAACGTTGTCCCTCCATCTTCGTCTTGGCCTTCCTATAGGTCTCTTACCATCAAGTTTCCCAACAACAATCCTGTAAACTCCTCTTTCCTCTCCCATTCGTGCAACATGGCCTGCCCACCTAAGTCTTCTTCATTTAATCATTCTAATAATATCTGGACATGAATACAAATTATGTAGTTCTAAATTATGTAGCCTTCTCCACTCACCTGTCTCCTCATCCCTTTTAGGTCCAAAGATTTTCCTAAGGATCTTATTTTCAAATACTCTCAATTTATGTTCCTCTTTCAATGTAAGGGACCAAGTTTCACACCCATATAATACTACAGGCAAAATTACTGTTTTGTATATTTTAACTTTTAGTTTCTTAGATATTAAACGAGAAGACAAAAGTTTATGAAGAGAGAAGTAACATGCATTTCCTGAATTAAGCCTACTTTTTATTTCCTCTTTAATATAATTTACATTTGTTAATATTACTCCTAAGTATTTGAATTTGGAAACTGTTTCAAATGAGTTGTTATCAATAATTAGATTTTGATTATTACCTAACACTTGGTTTCGGCCTGTAAGCATATATATATATATATATCTTGTTGGAAGAGAAGAAGCCCCCTAAAATTTACGAATATAGACTCGCAAAATCCACGGCCATTATTCGGGAATCTAAATGCACAATGAACGCATTAATTTAATGGCATCTAGACAGTCTCTAAAAATCCATGTATTTTCTCTTATGTCAGATTTGAGATACCAAGAACAATGTCATTAGTCCTTACTCCTTAGATTTGTAAATTTGCTTGAAGAAAATTGAGAAGTAGAGAAAACCCTCTTCCGTGGGTTTACATATAAAAGGGTGTTGAAATCAGGTGTACAAGTATGACAACGGTGCCAAAATGAAATGTTTGTGTAATGAGTTCAAGATAGGCATCCCTTATATTGTTTATACCAGAATCGAATCCGACGCCCTTTAGTGCAAGGCGACACCGTTAATCACTATCCCATGGGACATGCCCGAGTCTTTTGTGGCGTCGTACTGTACACATTGGAGAATGATGACGATATATATGAAATTTTATGCACACATCTAATTTCTTAAAAGTAATCTTTGTGAGTGAGAAACTGATTATATGATGGCAATAGAAATAACAAAATTCCCGCGCTCTAGAACTATTGTGCTCTCGTCTTTGGTACGACAGATTCAAGGTTCGATCCCTGGTAGGAACTCCAAAATATCTGTGATGGCCCAACATCGTGAGGACAATTGGGAAGCTACTTGAAATCAATATGTAAGCGAATTCCACTCTCAAAACTAGGTGGGACTCGATGTGATGACCTCGCGTCACCGAATGGAAAAACACTTCGCAGGCTTTGTCCTTCAAAATGAATGTTACTGAATAATTGTAGTTTTCTTTAGAGGAACTAAACATTGCTTTTTTGCACAGTACAGTGTTGCATTCTTTCACTCTACTTTTATAGTTATACATTCAAAGGATTCCACTCCCGAAGCATGAACATAACGCGCTACGAAACCAGAGGTCCCAGGTTCGGACCTCTAACAGGTGTGGTTGCATCATGTCTCTCGCCTCGCTATTTCTTCGGTTCATCATTCAATCTCATCGTCGCATTTAACCCAAGAGGTAGAAAAGCGGCGTAAAATAACGAAATAGAAATGATTGATTGACTTGGTTCATTTTACATCACTTTTCTGAAAATTTTTGGCTAATCGTGAAGATGAGAATGAGTTAAGATTAAATTGATGAAAGGACCATTACAAAGAAGACACATGCCCAGGCCGGGATTCGAACCCCGGATACTCTGCTTCGTAGCGTAACCTGCTAACCACTCCACCACGGAGTTGTCAGCCCAAATTGAAATGAAAATTAGAAAATGCTGTTTTGAATTTGCAAGTACAGAGTTCACCTCCAAGGGCAAAAGATTTTCGCTCCCACTAGGATAGACAAATAACAGAAAATGCTTGATAAGTAATTTGGCTCTCCATATTTCATGATATTATTATGTAAGTTACTATTATTCGTTATATACAAGGGTCGTTCAAGGTTGGCCAAGACTTTCGTGCGTAAAATATTAATTAATCAATGTAGCGCTGCATTACTTCGGCAGGACAGACCATGATTCCTTACGAGAAACCATGATACCTTGGGACGCATTTGGCGCATGCGCAGTAATGTAAACAAAGATGGCGGCATGTAGTGTATCTGTTGCTGTGGAAAGGCGGTGTAGAATGAAATTTCTCGTGAAGTAGAAAGTGAAACCTGCTGAAATTTGGCGTAGACTGCAAGCACAGTATGGTGAACAAACACTGTCACGGGCAAGAGTGTACGAATGGTGTCAACAGTTCAGTGAAGGGCGGGAGTTGGTGCAAATGAACCGCACAGACACGTTCGCCCAACTGCAGTCACTCCGGTGAATATCGGTGTTGAACAAGTTATCCATGTGGATTTTTTGGAGAAGGGTGCCACAATTAATGCCCAGTATTACTCAACACTGCTTTACGGTGCTGTACGTGGGGCCGTTCGGAAGAAAAGACCTGGAATGTTGTCGAAACATGCAATTCTTCTCCATGATAATGCCAGGGCGCACACGGCCCATTTGACTCAAACAACACTGACCAAGTTGCACTGGGAGGTTTTACCCCGCAGTCCTTACAGCCCAGATGTAGCCCCCAGTGATTTCCACTTATTTGGGGCTCTTAAAGAGCATTTGGGCGGGACGCGCTTCCAGACAGATGAGGAACTCAAGAACGCTGTCCTGCAGTGGTTACGACAGCAACCTACTTCTTTCTACGCCAAAGGCATCAAGGAACTTCCACAACGACGGCAACGGTGTCTGGATGTTCAGGTGGAATACTTTGAAAAACTGACATAGTTTGGTGCTTCTATGCAGTTGTATGTATATTTCCTGTATATAAATAAAAGTCTTGGTCAACCTTGAACGACCCTTGTAACTTCGGATTAATCCTATTTGTATGTGTAGTCAACTTTCCCGCCTAAGCAGCATCCACAGCGTCTGCATTTGTTGGGCCAGGGTTGTTAATGGTCCAGGAATTGTAAATAAATTCAATTCCCGTTCAGGAGAGAAAATCAGCAAGCGTAAATGGGTTCTGGACCGTAAGGAAGCTTTTCATCTGTAAAGTTTTCAATTCGGTCCAGGAATATTTTTTCCAGATGAATTTAAATTCGGTCCAGGACCCTTACTTCCTGATGAATTTAAATACGGTTAACGAACATTTTTTTCCGGATCAGTTTAAATAGGGTCGAAGTTCCGTATTGAAATGAAACAATTCGCAACTTGGTACGAATTTAGATTGTGCGAGAGAAAAGGTTCCGTTCCTATTACGGAATCCTATAGAACAGGGCCTCCCCGATGGCGCAGTGGTATCGTCGTTGCCTTGTAATCAAGGGGTCCCGGGTTCGATACCCGCTGGAGGCACATAGTGGATCGGATCCCACTTTAAACTGTAGGTCCAGCCCCGATTAGCCTTACTGTGCATAAAGTGGACTTCGAACCCCAAATCAACCAACCAACCCTATAGAACAAATTAGAATGTATGCGTTCCTTGATCTTTAACAATCCCAGGGTTGTTAACGGTCCAGGAATTGTAAATAAATTCATTTCCCATCCGGGAGAGAAAATCAACTAGTGTAAATGGGTTTTAGGCCTCAATTCGGTCCAGGGACTTTTTTTCCGTATGAATTTAAACCCTGTGCAGGAACCCTTTTTCCGGTTGAATTTAATACGGTCCAGGAACCTTTTTTAATGGAACAATGCACTACTTGGACCGAATTTATATTGTGCGAGAAGAAAGGTACCGGTTCTGCAACGGAACCCAATAAAACCCATTAGAATTTATTCGTTCCTGGACCCTTGACAACCCTGGTGGAGGCTAAATGAAGAAAAATCACAAAATGTCCCAATATTTGTCATGAATGTAAAATTTTCATTAAATGTAGAACAGCTTGCCGGGGCCACGTGAACGTTTCGGGGGGCCAGTGCCCCCCCGTGCCCCTCCCTAACGACGTCCCTGGTGTTAAGGTAAGGAGAAGAAGATTCCCGGACACACTGTGTCTCCAAAAGATATATTTTTTCCCACAAATTGACTTGTTTTGTATTTTTTTTCATATCCTTCAAGTTGCTCAAATTGGTTTATATTTTAACAGTAGTTTTATGAAATGTTGTAGTTAAAGTTATCATAAGAATCTGAACAAAAAAGTTAAAAATCAAATTTTAGAAAATACAAAACAAAATGGGGGTCATAATACCACCTTTACCTCTACTTATATACAACACATATTATTGAAATACATTACATTATAGAAAACAACTTCATTGCGAGCGAAGCGAGCAAAAAAAAAATTATCCAATTTTTGCAATTTGAAACAATATTGATTTAATAGGGCACAAATAATTTCACTGGACGCCATGCCATTCTCTCTTATACAATTTTTTTCATTTAGATCGCTCGGCATCCATGGCCGACTCCCGCTGCCCCCTAGCTAAGGCTCTGAACTTGACGAAACCGAGAAAAGTAGGCTTTGCGAGCGAAGCGAGCAAGAACATTTTACGAAATGCACTTTTATTTGCATAAAATTTGAAATCGAAGGAGGCAATTCTCCTCTGTACCCCTCCTGCAGGTGGCCTTAGCCGTCAATGTTTGCCCTCCTTGCCCCCCCTAGATTTGACTTCCGTCGAAGGTTGGGGCAATGCACCCTGTGGTTCTGCCACTGGAGCTGCAAAAACAATATTTGATGAACTACCTACAAAAGAATAGCTTAGGGCAGATAAATCAATCGGATTGATTCGTTCGTATGTCCGTGAGAAACCAGTAATCAATCAAAAGTGACACATGAGTGATTTTAAGTGTCTGACAATCCGAAATATGGATTTTAACCAATGGAAGAATGAACCAAATCTCGGTGTGCAAAGATTGTTGAATCAGTAAACGAATTGGAGCTCAGAACTCTTATCGAACTACTGTATCGCTCGAGCATTGTAGAATTAAAGGTGCAATGTGAGATTTTGACGCAAAGAAAGCTTATTTACAAACAGGTGACAATGACCCCTACAGCTCTAAGGTCAATGACAGGATGGCGAATAGATATGTATTCATGCAATCCGTTCTGTGCAAACACAAAATGCTCAAACACACGGAAGCAACGGAATGTAATCGCTTCTGGTTTTGAGAAGTAGAATCGCGACAGATAAGCAGACAACAAGCTTGTTGTGCAAGGGCAAACACGCACACGAGACTCAAAGAATGTTCCTGTGTGCTTTCGCTCAGCGGCGAGGTGTTTCACAGGCGAATACGATTTCTATTGGCAGCCGTATCTCGGAAGCGGGATGCCTTTGTTCTCCACAGAAGTGTTGATAAGGTGGGAACGTCGATACGCGAAGTGCGGAAGTAGTTTTTCGCGAACAGGCATGTTGACTTTTTCCGCGGTGGTTGACCCTCTTGTTTGTGTATAATGTCACATGGTATAGATGGCGGAGAGAGATTAAATTCACACCACCCCCTCCCCTTCTAGTGATTGTTTCTGCAATCGTGAATTTTGGAAATGTAACCTCCATTTTAGTGATGTCAATAATGGGGCAGACGCCCCCTTGTGAAGAAGAAACCTTAGATAAATAAATAGAGTCCAGATATGCATTTTTGTAAGCTATTCCACTATTCCATTCTTGATTCCTCTTACCCTTGTGCGTTCTATGTAACCTTTTTCCTTTTCAAGTTTTAATTCATCTTTCTATTCTGAATATATTTTCTAAGTCTTGCTAAGAAATCTGGAAGAAGTTATCTAAAAGGAGCAATTTGTTGTATTTTCCAAGCTCCTTTTTGCTTCAATAGCTACCAAGCTATAATATTTGTAATAGAGATGTCTGTGCTGGGGCTTCTAGCATCTGCTAGTTTTACGATTTTGGAATATGAAATTTTCTATGGGTCTACCTTTATGTATCCATATTGGGCTACAATTACCAATCTCCATGCAAACTGAGGACAAATCTTTTCATTGTTTTACTGCGACTATTGGTAATTGCACCTGGCAACACTACGAATGAAACGCACAAGATTTTTCACCAAGAACCCACTGTTCATAATGACTGGATGTCTTGTAACATTCTTGTACCAGTTCTTCCACATGCTGACGTCCATTCTGTGTGCCAGCATATACCTGGACACGCGCCATGCATTTGATGACAGAGCGTGGTTCATTCCTTGCGGGACGTACGTTGTGTTCAGCTACCTCACCTTCGCGCTTCTTGTGGGCATCACTCTTGGCGAAGGTTGCGCGAAGGGTGAACTTTTGTTTATCCTGTTTACAGGACTGCTGTTCTACTTCGTGAGCTTCCTGATAGTGCTCGAACTGTGGCGCCGGCTTGTCAAAGAACTGCATGCACCAGTTGCATGTCGTCTTGTCTGGGTGCAAATATTTAGCACGATGCAAATGGGAGTGATCTTTGCTGACATTGTCTATATGTTTCTTCTCTAGTATTTATAATGTGACAGTCTCGATCTAACAGAAAGTGGACAGTTCAACTGTAAGAATCATGTATAGAGAAGTTGAAAGTCTAGTCAATAATGAGATATAAGAGTCTCGCTACAAGTATTCATTTCACTGCTATGAAGGGAAGGATCTCTCCACAGGGGCGGCTCAAGATAAAATATTCACCCTCATCTTTCTACCCTGGCCCTCCTTTCTACCTTCCTCCACTGAAAAACATGGCCATGTTCAGTTTTAATGACGAAATATAATAGCCGAGTGGGGTGCCCTATTCTACACCCTCGAATTTTCAATTTTCTTTTTTCATTTTGAAGAATGTGTGATCCTAATTGTGAATAAAAAATATTGGAGCGCGGAAAGAAGTATTTACGACTGTACAGCCGTTTAAAGTTGAGATTGTGTCGTTTGAAATTGTTGAGTCCAAATTTCCCACCGATTCCGGGCTCGCCCCTGGACTTACCTTGACTTACCGCCCCCTACCGCGGCCCTACTTTTATCTATAGAGTCCCTTTTAAAGGCATGTTAGAAATTGGCCGGAGTCACTTGCTCTTAACACTATTTCTCACTGTTTTCCGCATTGACACATGAAGATACCAAAAATGAAGGCTAAAATTAAACCTAAGAAGGTAACTTACCTCTTCTTACCAAGGCCAGGCACTGAATTGTGGGTCGAAATTCAATTTGTAATTCCAAAAATGAAGTAACTCCTACGTTGAAAGTCCTTGTAGTCCTTTTCCACAGAATACCACCCTCCACTCCTTTCCCATCATAAAAATAAGAAGTCGCAAATTATCCCATCCCACAAGTCACTTAGAAAAAAACAACCCTCCCCTTTACGGCCTGAAGTTGCCAGAAATAAATAATTAATTCCAATTTCTGAAGTCGCATAAATGAAATCCAATGTCTGAAATGTCCAACCCGCCAATATATCACACAAATAACATATCGCAATCGCAAATGTTCCTATTGCACAAGTCAATCATAAGAAGAAAAAGAAAAAAATGAGACGTGCGCCTGTGACATGAATCCATGATCCGAAATCTTCAGACTTGCGCCTGTGACATGAATCCACCTTTTTGACGTTACGCAAGACATTTTAATTTTATAAAAAACGTAAGTTTCGTAGCACGTAGATCTAAAAAATTAACTTCCGCGCTGGAACACTGTTTGTTATGAGGAACTAAATATTTTCACGAAAATATTTGAAATGTGCCTGAAATCGAGGGTGTATAAAGGGGTACCGGAACCTAATAGCCTAATAGAGCATGTTTAATGTAGATATGTGCTTATTTAATACCTACATAATGACATCAAAATAACATTATTCTCTCAGCTTAAATTGCTACATGATTTTGCAATATGCTTATTATTACTAACGCAACAGTAACTTCAATCAATTCTTGTCAATAATCAATCCAACTCCTTTAAAAACAAATAGCCAGACTTAGTGGTTCGGACCCCACTTTAAACTGTAGGTCCAGTCTGGATTAGCTTTTCTGTGTATAACGTGGACTTAAAAATAAACTGAAGCAAACAAACGAATAGCCACGCTTATGTAATCAGAAATAACGATTTAGCAGTAATCAAAGGGGACTTCCCCGAGGACGGCGGCCCACCTCTGATCTTCCACCCCCTCCCACACAAAACTCAAGCACCCTTAGCAACAAGGGTAAGTTTCAAACCTGTCAGATATGACTTTACCCTTCCCACAACAATACAACAAATATTTCTAATATCTTTTATAAAGTAAACATATTTCTGAAGCAACGTGTTTCGTGCTTTCAAACGTCCCCAGTGCAATAGTCACCAACATGTCTAAAAATTAATTATGAGACTGACAACCCAACTTATATTACAAAGCAACACTTTCCAGCAGGGATGACCGCAGAAAATTTCCTAAGGAGGATCAGAAACAAACATACGTATATTCTGAAGTAAAATGTATTAATATGTAAACTCTAAACTTTTGAAAGACTGAAAGGATAAAATGAAAACATATGCACACGGTGGGTTTGAAAGCACGAGGATGATTCAAAAAGTAAGGTAACAAAAGCTCTCCCGGGTATCATATTTCTCCTGTTCTTCGAATTTCCCGCCAGTAGAAGAGCACAACTTTATCACACAGCAGCTAGATGGCGCATATGTTGCGTCACACCCTTGCAATATCAGTTAGAAGATGGAAACACGGTCAAGCGTGGAAGTGCGTATAGTGATCAGGTTATTGTCACACACTGAGGCTGTTGCGGGAGGCTTTCGACCTCGTGTTGCTGCGCGACAACACCCGACCACACTCAGCCAACAGCAAGCGTGAATTGTTACTGCGCTTCTGGTGGGAGGTACTGGACCATCCTCCATATACCCCCGACCTAGCATCCATCTCTTCGGATCATTGAAGAACCACCTGGGTGGTAAGAGATTCACAAGCGATACGGAAGTTCAGCAAGCCGTCATGACGTGGCTTCAGGGACTTGACGCAGATTTCTTCTATGCCGGCATTGATGCCTTGATATACCGTTGGAACAAATGTTTGGACAAACATGGTGACTATGTTGAACTGTAATGTATATCAGTGTCATACTACTCTGTATCAGTATATCTGCCTGTGAAATAAAGTTTGTCCATGAGAACTACCTTACTTATTTAATAACCCTCGTAATACATATCACAAGAAACATTTAGGTGAAAATTAATATTAATACTACAGTAAAGGAGGATGCAGAAGTATTACTAAACAAATTGTGTATGCGTGTTTATTTTCTTTTTTGCTTTACTTATAAAAAACTTCGTGTAGTGAAACAAAACTCCAAACAAACTGCTGACAAATTCTGCACCAGCGTACGTCGCTATCCATTACTTAAAAACACGTAGCATGTAGTTATGGACAATTTGCCAAGCAATACTTGTGCATCCCACTGTACTAGAGAAACACAGTCCAAAATCTAGAAATCCTATGGATTATGTTCCATTACACATAATCCTATCTTTATTCAATACACTTCTGTCACGATGTAGTTCTTATGGCGAGAATGGAATTCGTAAACCTGGCGAGAAACCCAACGCGCCACAAGCACTCGCTATCCAATTCCGGAAAGACTACACAAAATCCTCTCACACTGTCACTCTCCTCGAGCACTGTATACGATATCCGCGGTGATCAATCCACCGGTGATTAGACTTAGCGCACCGGTGAGGTATATTCTGAAGCAAAATTGCGTTTTGGACGCCTTTAGTCGGAAGCACAGGTCCACTAAGATGACAGAGCTGACGACATAGAAAACCAAGCCAACCGAGAGGAACACTATGATTTCGCTGCTCTCGAACTGTTCTCCCAGAACCATTCCGGTCATGATGGCGAACGTGATGAAAGTGAAGCCAATGTATGTCCCCGACGGCACGTGGCAACGTCGTCCCTCGCAATCACATGAAGAATCGAGGTATGTAATCGCACAAGCCATGGACATCATCATCTCAATGAACTTGTACATAAATCCACGCAATTGTACAATATCCATATTGTTCATTTCTTCGTTCTACTACCAGCGTTCTACGACATTTAAAGAGGATCGCAATAGAACGAACGTTAACCTTAGTTTTGATACACAGTTCTTTTATTCAAATTTCAAGCTGGTGTGTAACTATGGAAAAAATGACAGTAGCAACAAAAGGCTACAATTAATTATTGAAGTATCTTCGTATAATGGATTAATGTATGTGGCACTAAAGTGTAAATCACCAACCCTGAGACCTTCTGTAAACAAACGGTCTCACCGATTCGATGTATCACTCCGCGTCAGCTGATTCATGACCGCAATCATCTGCTGTTACACTCATAGTTCGCCACACCTATTCATTTTATATAAGAGCCTCTGAATGTGAGAACCCGCTCTCAAAACATCAGACGAATATGCAGCCGCATACATTGTTACTCTCCCGGTCATTCTCTCTTTCATTACCCTTAAAACTGCAGACACTGACACACCACTGCACTGGGATACGAACTTAACCACTTCATTTACTGGTTTCTCAGGATACCACTGGCAGAACGTTACATAAATATTGAGTAGAATCTGTTTCTCGACCCTTTTCAAAGGCAGTCCTTGCTGGTGTTTTGAAAACTAGCTCAGAGAACACGGAGACTTTCCCGCACGCATAGTTATTTTTCCGGCAGGTTATTTTTCTAACGATAAGTTAGACAATATTACTAAGTTGCACTACTTCCTTGCTGTTCACATGATTATTTTTAGAAAATAACCAATGTTATAAAATATCATTATGTACACAAATCTCTAAGCTCGTCGAAAGTTACAATGCATATTACTACAAAATGTTCACACTTATCTTGCCTTGCCATGTCACCAAGTTATTTTACCAAGTGCACTATATTTGGCGGAACAAAAATCGTTATTAGGATGCTTGTCAAAGTTTCCAACCGCAATAAATTTACGAACTTTCTTTGTCTTGTTTTGATCATCATCATCAATATATTTATTGGACTTACAGCAATGCATATGGCTGTTTATGCCCTTTATATATTTTATTTACATAAGATAAAATTTACATAAAATCTACAAACAAATTTCAAATACACTCCTATCTATATCATCCTTAGAAATATACATTACCATGTTATATAATTTTGTCTAAAAAATTGCAAGTAAAATATATTCAATTCGCATGCAAGAAAGAAGCCAAATTTATGGGAAATGATTACTGGTGCAAAGAGTTAACCATAAAGGTGAAGCAATAAGTAAAAAAAAAGAAAGAGCATTTAGTTTAAAGTGAGACGTCATTTGCGGCAGCGTATCCCACACTTCAAATTGGCCATTGGTTTACCTTACGTAATGAATCCTGTAACAACGCTGGATTTTCGTGTGGATTATTTTACTTCTATGAGTTTGCAATGCTTTCTGCATGCAGGTGGTTTTGTTTACAGAAGGTCTCAGGGTTTGTGATTTGAACTTTAGCTTCTAGTTTTATCCTGTATTGCCCAATCCTAATTCGATTTAAAAAAAGCGCAAAACCTGGATAATCATTTCTTATCATGCTTCTTGTAGCTGAGACTATTGAAACACTGAATAGTGAAATGGTTACGATATTGGAAGTAAATTTAAACAAGGGTGTGAATGCTTGTTTGTAACCCCTTCCAACAACTTAACATAACAACAATATTCATAAAAAAATTAAACAGACACGCATCCTTCGGGAAGTATATTTGCATAATTTTCACAGAAATTCAAAAGTTAATGTGGAACATGTTTATCGTACTAATATTTTTTTTCAAATTACATCAATATATCGAAATTATTTTGTTTCTAATCTTAGGCCCTGATATAGCGTCGTCAGATGTCACTAACGAATAATACCCCAAAGTAAGATAGTGTAGCAAATATCTATTCTTTAGGATAGGCCGATAGAGTAAGATAGATCTTTATCTTAAACAGGAATAGGATGATTGGCTCCAACAGGAAGGCATTCTTTACGATCACAAGAAAGACAAGCTCTGCTTGATAGCCGGGCAGTACAAAAAACTGTGGAAATCCTTGTGAACACTTAAAATCAACAAACGAGGTATGTTTTTGTCATAAAATCCCCATGCAAATTTATTCAAACCGGCAAGGATATTGACTCTCAAAAATATTCAAAATAGATTACTCTTAATGCTATACGAAAAAGTCATAAATTCAGCTCCAGACTTGGGCCTCTAAATATCCGTAATCGCCTTTTATAGCAATAATAACTCCGCTGTGACTAACTTAATCATCTCGATCGCTTTTCGTAAAATACCAAATCAATCGCTTCTCCCCCTCAGATTATATCTCGGGGACAAGGTAGCAGAGGTACGCGGAATTTCTCATACCCAGACGAGCTTTGCCGTTTCTTTTTTTTTTCCCCTTGCATCAGAACTGGAACGGGTGTGGCACTGAGATGCCCATCATACATTTATCAGGTCGTGCATCGCATATGTTAAAGATCTCGGGACTGTGGTAGCAATCTTTCGGCTCGTACGAAGGTGGGGAAAAGAGGCTGAATTGTTCACAGAGATATTGGTTCAAGGGCATGTATTCAATGTTGGTCTTTAATAAAGTTCCTGGGACAATCCGATGGATCGGTTTGTATCTGAAAAGGATTTCCTTTGCAGCTCCGAGATGTTGGTCGTCAAATGATTTGATTTCTTCTTTTCAAAGCTCGAATAAAAATAAGGCCAGTGTGCATTTGCCAAATTGTGTACAATACCGAATCAACGTCAGAGGAGGAGTGGCTAAGCCAAAGGTTCGAATCTCGATTAAGGTACTGACATGACATTGTAATTGCTCCTTCATTTCAGCAATTGGTAATTTAATCTCATCACCGCGACAAACGTAGAAAAGCTACGTAAAATCATACAAAATACTGGAAAATGCTCACAGTATAAATCAAACGCCTCCCTTTAAATTTCAAACTACAGTGTGATCACAAAGTCCCATTATACCCTATGTATTACATAGATGTTAATGAATTGTTGTTTCTTATTGTTGCAGAATCTACATCATGGCTGATGAGTCCACTTACACCATGGAGGAACGTGGGCTCACGAACGACCCCATACAGGAAAATCAATGAGAGATATTCAGCATGATTTCACTGTAAGGTTTCAGAAACCTTCCCCACCAAAACCAACAATTTTACGGTGGGAGAAAAAGCTCTTTGCATCTGGTTGCATAAAAGATAAGCCCCGCCCAGGACGACCATCAACACGACTGGAAACGTGTGTGGAGGCTGCAGCGTCTGTCGAACGTTCTCCAAAAAAAGTCCATTCGTAAGCGGTCACAGGAATTGGGAGTTCCATACTCCTCATTACAAAAACATATGAAAAAGGATTTGAAGTTAAAGGCATTTACACCTTCGTTTGTAAACGAATTGAGTGATAATGACATGCAAAAACGTCATCAGGCTTGTGGGCGAATGCTCTATGTCTTTACAACTCTTCCTTCAAGGGGTAAAGTGTTTTTCTCGGACGAGTGTGCGATATATCGCAGTGCAAAAGCGAGAAACATTTATTTCTGGAGTAAAGAAAACCCACATTTTTATGAAGAACTTGAACACAACCCACCACATGTCATGATCTGGGCTGCAATGTCTGCAACCCACTTTGTGGGTCCATATTTCTTTGACGGTGCTGTGAATCAAATGTCGTATCTCACCATGTTACGTGATTGGTTTATTCCACATCTGCACGAACAGGGGCTGCTCGGTCGTGTATGGTTCCAGCAAGATGGAGCACCAGCTCATTATGCTATTGCCGTGAGGGAATATCTCAATGAGGTATTTCCTGATACATGGATTGGACGTGGTTCTGTCCATTTGCCTGTGCCTTTGGGGTGGCCACCCCGAAGTCCTGATCTGTCATCTTGCGACAATGCATTATGGAGGTTCATTAAACAGAAGGTTGCTGCCACACATTAGGAGACAGTTGACGAACTTGTAACGGTCGGATTGACCATTACTGGTTTTGGTATATTGTAATAATTAATTGCTGGCCAGCTACAAGGTGTAGGGTTAAGTAATATGCTTCCATGAGTGTACTTTTATGTTATTATTGCATGTAAGTGTATATTATTGGATTGTGCTTTGCTGGATGTTAGATTCCCCTGTTTTTTATCTCCCCGGTTGGGGGAGCTAGCTGTCTTACAAAGGACCGTTGGCAGTGGAATTTTCCAACGCTACGGGGTCCACGTCCACGGACGTTTACCCCGACTATAAAAAGAGCCAGTGGGCTTTAGCGAAAAAACAGTGTTTCCCCATTGATCGACGAAAGAGGAACGTCTCCTCAAGTTTAGTCCACTTATGGTGGCTAAACTGGATATCGTAATGTAGCATCTGGTTATGCCAGCCCCTGTTGCTGTCCCAAGTCCCCTTTTAGAAAAAGCTTTGATTATGTGGATATTTCCGTGTTTGATTAATTGATGCCCAAAAGAAGGAGTGAAGACGTAAGGAAACGCATTTGTAACGGAATATCATTTAAGCTGAGGATAGGCCCACCGAGCTAGTTATGCTAACTCGGTGGTAAGGGAAGTGCCGATGGTTATGCCATTGGTGCGCATATATATTGATTTAGAGATTTGGTAATTTGGTCTATGCAAGACACTCATGGAAACGCTCTGTAAAATATGTATATATATAACTACGTATAATAAACCAATATATCCTACGAGAATGTTATAATTTCAAGAACTACGGTACTGTCCATTTAACCAGTTGAATATTCACTTGCTGTATATGTGTAAACGAACCAGGGACATAAAATATAAATTGTTATGTGAAACCCCCCCTTTTTGTAATTCCGGCGCAAATATAATCTGCTCGCTTGAGTAGGTGAAACCCAACGTTCTGGAGCGGTCCTTTGACCTACTTTTCGCCTTACGACATTTTACTATAAGGCCGGTCCTTTGACCTACTTTTCGTAGTAGGTGGAACCCAACGTTCTAGGCCCACCTTTTGACCTACTTTTCGCGCGCAGTGTTGCCAGCTCCTCACTCGAAAAAATCACCAAGGTTTTTGTTTTTGGGTATAACCTAACCTAAAGCAAGGAGGTGGCAACCTTGCTTGAGGTATTTTCTCGCAGTGTTGCCAACTCCTCACTCGAAAAAATCACCAAGGTTTTTTTCTTGGTCTAACGTAACCTAAAACAAGGAGGTGGCAACCTTGCTTGAGGCTTGCCTTACAGTGCATAAAGCAAGGTTGCCAACCCACTGGTACTTTTGCCATAGCCTTTTACAAGAAAAAAAAAGAGAGAGGGAAGAGTTAAACAACCGACAGCTTACCCACAGCCTTTTTTGGTCTAACCTAACCTAAAGCAAGGAGCTGGCAACTTTGCTTGTGCAATCAACCTGGTTGACCGCCCTCAAGTAAAAATCAGCGTTGCCAACTCCTCACTCGAAAAAAAAATCACCAAGGTTTTTTTGGTCTAACCTAACCTAAAGCAAGGAGGTGGCAACTTTGCTTGAGGCTTGCCTTACAGCGCATAAAGCAATTTTTGGTAACCTACATATACTAAACAAGGAGAGCCGGCACTGCCGTAAAAGAGAGAGATGGATGGATGTGAACACTACGCGGGTTCAACGTCATCAAATAAAAATCGCCTTAATGGTTTTTTCTTGTAAGGCATGATTTCTATTTTCTCGCAGTGTTACCAACTCCTACCTACACTTTTTTTTAGTTGGCAAGGGGCTAGAGAGAAAGAAAAACCTATAGCTGGGAACAGTAATGAGCGAATGCGCCATATCGTAATTTTCCAACTCCGTATATTGCGACCTTTGTAAACCTACCTCTCTCGGGGGAACGATGTGCCACACACACACGCACACACACCCACACGCGCGTGCGCGCGCGCGTATTGTAACACAAACAAACAAACAAAATAATAATTGTTGTTTTTAGGATGCCTGGCCCCCTATAACCTTGCCAGGGTGCGTGGTGCCCAACCAAAAATGTAAAAGTTTTCTAATGGCTGCGGTTATAGATTACCGCACCTCTGTAGAGTTTCACGTGTTTTTTTTTTCCCCCCAAACTTCCATGAAACCCTACAGAGGACCTCCGTAATGCATGCAACGTGTACTAACGACTCTAGTGTTATTTGATGTTGTGATATTTTTGGATATAGAGTTTTATTGTGAGATATAGATAAAAATGATTATGTTTATTATAATATTTTCTTGATGAAGATGGAGAATGTATGTGTGTGTTACAAATAAAGTTGCATGCTTTTTTTCTAGTGTGTGTGTATGTGTTTTTGATGTTTCGACAGCATCTGAAACGATAAAAAAAATTTTATTGTTAATTTTCACGTGTAAAAAACAACAACAAATTTTTTTTGTGCAAATTTTCTGATTGTCTCGTGCTATAGTGCAAAAAAGATATTGCAACTGATAACTAATGAAATTGATATTTGTAACTGATCTGAACTAGTGAAATTCGTATTGTGCTATTGTAACTGATTGTACTAGTGCAGAAAATTTCTTATTGTGCAAGAAAAGATGTTAAAAACTTGTTAAAACTGCTCTGTGACCCTCTCGTTCTTCACGTCGTAGGCGAAGGACTTCTCTGCAATCAGGATGACACTGCATAGGGTATCCTCGGGCAAGGCATCGTGGAACTCGCAGACGACCTTGATGTTGGTTCGATCGTTGACCACAACCTTCTTTCTCTTAGATGTATTGATGACAAACATCGGCCTGCGGATTTTGAATTTGCTGGGGGTGTAGTACATGTCCATACTTCCCTCGGTCATGCGTTTGTAAGCCGTGTAAGCTTCGTAAAGTTTGAGGTAATCATCTTTGGTTATGTCCAGGTTGTAATTCTCGCGCGGGAACACTTCGTTGCGTCCATTCTTCAGATAAACGTTCTTGATCTTGCAGTCGTCGAACTTGCTGGAATCTTTTTCCTGATTCTTGTCCCTCCCGGTCTGAAAGAGCACTACGACGAAATCTGGCATGTCGAACTGTATGTTGTTGAACTGCGTCGTCACGTCGAATTCCATGTGACTTCCCGACGCCAACTTCTGCACGCACTGGTAGCCGTGAAAGTGAATCGGCACCTGCGGACTTTTCAAGATCTCCGCTTTGTACTTGAGGGCGTAGTTCGTTTCGTATTCCACCACCGGCATTCTCAATTCCATGCTTCGGATGACGCACTTGGCTGCTTCGGGTAAAGTGTTGGCTATCGGCGTAGTGCCGTCCGGACCCAAAGTAGCGTATCGCATTAGTGCGTCGTTGTCGTTGGCCGCTCTTCGAAACGTAACGCGCAGTCCTCCCTTCCACATGATCTCCTTGTAGTCCGAGAAGAAACCAGGCAGCAGACGCATGGGAAAGAGCACCGTGTGACTTTTCGTCGATATTTTGGTCCCGGCTTCGAACCCTCCCGCTTGATAGTACGCTGCGTCCGTTTTGGATAATTTCAACGTTCCCACTGCCGTCGACGTGATGCCTGGATAATCTATTCTGTCGATGACGGTGTTGTGTTTCCTCACCTCCACCTGCGAGAACAGGTGAGGCACGAAGTTGTCCACGAGTATCAAGTTTGCTGCTGCGGGAAACGCGTCTCCGCTTTCTTTCTTCACCACGTCGAATTGAAGGTAGAGGTCCGCTCTGTGAGGATGAATGAACCCGTCGCCTACGTCCACGTCGTATTCGATCTCCCTGTTCGCTTCGTTCAGATTGGCGAACGTGCGACGGTTGGGAGGGAAAGATTGCAATTCGTAACTTTCGATTTGCTCCATTTTCACTATGTGTGTTATTTATTATACGTTGATCTCCACGATGGCAGTGGTCGTTGCACCTGCGAAATCCACCACCTCTCCTTTCTCGTTCGTCACCACCAACTCTATGTCGTCTATGCGGTTGCGACATACTGGAAAATAGATCGGCGAAGAGGGCGTGTAGATGATTGGTTCCATGAACTCGGAACTTGGTTTGAACGTGGCTATGATTCCCGTCTGCTTGTGACTTCCCAGTAATCCGTCCGAGGATTTCGTGATCATGCCTTCCGCCACGTTGCAGTGTACGTTCAGAGTTTCGATGGCTAGAAATTTAGGAATATTGACTGCCGTGTGCTTGATGCCGGCTTCGAGTTTGGTGTCGTTCTCGAAACCTAAAAGTTCTCCCATGGTGCCCAGGTCCACGGTCTCCGTCGCGGATAGGATTTCCACTCTGTGCGTGACCGAATTTTGAGAAAGGTACGTGCCTTTGGGTAATTGAGCTTGCAAAGTGGAAAGATTGTATTGGCCTGGCGTGACGACGATGTGTTCGCTTCCTACGCTAATTTTGTTGTTGTGCTGCGTAACATTGGGTATGAGGTACATGCTGTAGAATGCACGCAGAGCCACGGATTTAGGATAGACGATGTCGTCGTGCAGCGTGAGTTTCAAGATTGAAGATTCGCTCGTGAGATGGAACACGCCCATCCTAGTGATGGTGTTTGAGGTTCCACAATGTTTTCTGGAAATCCTCGATCGTAGGGTTATTTATTTTAGAGAGAAACGCGAGCACGGAGAGGCAGAGATGACCGCAGTTCACGTCTCCGAAATTTTGAATGCGTTCGTCGTTGTAGTATATGGAGGTTTTGTTCGTTTTCAGATAATGAATTAAATTTGCAGGTGGAACACCTCCGAAAGAATCGAAAACGAATGCTTTATCATCATTTTTGTGGTAACATATCCAATGCGTGCCTGGATTTTCTTGACCGTCCAAGTTGACTACTCCACATTCTCTTTTTTTGACGGTTGAAGGTAACGAGTCGGACATGAAAACTCCTCTGAAGTGTTTGATTCGTAACGGTTCGATCAGAGATTCAATGTCTCGGTTGGTGAGTGCTGCTGTTTCTTTTTTTTAAAACTTTTTCATCACGCCCTTCCCCTTCTTCTCCATGGCCAGGTTGTGACGTTTCTGTTCTTCCAACTCGGCCTTGTTCTTCTTCGAGTCGATGACGGTTTTCGCGATGGCGGCACTTCCACCGGCCAAACTTCCAACGGCCCCCAATGCTGCCAGGATGGCCGGGATGCTGAATATGAAACCTCCGATCTTTTGCTGTTTCCGCGAACGCTGCAATCTTTTCAATTGAGGTGTGCTGAGCAGCAATTTCATTCCGTGTCCTTTCGACAAGCAAGAACGTTTCTTCTCGCGCTGTTTCTTGGTGAGTAACCCATCGAGGGTACCTAGATTTTTTAGATTCGAGTATGGTATCTGGTACACGACACCTTTGGGCTTCATGTTGATGCTCTATGTGTTATTTTCACGGTATGTTATTTATATATATTCTGAGATTTTTTCTTGTGTAGTTTTTTTACGGTATGTTATTTATATATTTTCAAGGCCTCGCAGTCGTTACACAAATTCTATTACGTGCTTCGTTTTCTTGCCAAGAAGTTCCTTTGTCCCCTTGTACACGATTCGAGTTTTGTTCTCGATTAAAATAGATAGCTTCTCGTCGGATAACATGTTAGCGTATCGATCTGGTAAAAATAGACTGTATTGTGCGTTGAGCAACAGACGTACCTTGGGACCATACTGGGTAGAAACGATTGAACCGGAAGTTATCGTGTAAGGTTTGTCGACTTCCAATTCCTGAATTTTTACATACTCGACTGACAAATTTAGCATTTGTTTTAATGCTTGGAGGTCACTTATTTTTTCAGTCGTCATATCAAAAAAAATTTCAAAGTGTTAGAGAGAAATTTAATTGTTTTTTTTCACGATGTGTGTTATTTATATATACCGAAGATTATTTTTTTTCACGATGTGTGTTATTTATATATCAAGTTTTTTTGACACGTATATATATTATTATTTTTTTAACAGAGGAAGAAAGTCCGTGCTTCGGAAAACGCGATGATGTGCGTAATGATATTTTTCTTCTCCTGCTCAGACTTGTACCAATCTACTGTGTACCGTCTTCTTCCCTGCCTTGCCTCGTGCAATTCATCTAACCTCTCGTTTAATTTTTCCCCTGCAGCCGAAAGCAGAATGTTGAGATCACCACACCTCAGGCCGCTGATCTCCCGAAGATGGTCCTTGAGAACCATTTCACAAGGGATGCGAAATTCCGGCGTTGTTTTTGCCATGATTACAAGTTTCCCTACATCTCTGTTTACTATTTTTTTTGAATATTTTAGATAGTAGCTCGGGTGGCAAATCAGTTATACGAGACATGTTGTTATTATTATTATTTTTTACTCTATGTTATTTATATACCCCACCCCAATTTTTGTTTCGTGTTCATGGCGATGGTGGTACCCAGTGCGGCGACCCGTTCACCCAGCGATGCGTCTCTGCTCACGAACCTTTCGAAAGCTGCGTGCTCTAACTTTCTGTCTGCTTCGTGACGTGCGTCCAGATCCGTCTGCGTGGTGTTGTAGGCGATGTCGTGATCTTTGCATGCGGCGTCCAACGGATTCACACCCTTGTCTCCTCTCTCCAATCTTTTCTCGAGTTTGGTACCCGGTCCGCAGTACTGGTAGCCAGGTAGATGCATCTCGAAAGGTAACTTGTTGATGATGTCGTTCACGAGTCCCTTTCCTTCGGCCACGTTCCAAAATTTCGGAGGCAGCGTGTTGATGATTTTGATCAGGTAACCTATGCCCTTGTCGTCGTTCACGATGAAGTTGGAAAGTTTCGTGCTGATCATGTCCACGATGCCAACCTTCTCGTTGTAGAAATTACGGTTGCCTGCATTCTCTTCGCCGGCTATCACCAACAATCGGTCCACGAGCTTCCTCACGTCGTCCACCCAAACGAATTCTTTGGGTAACGTGTTGTAGCGTTTGACGCCGCTGCCTGTTTTGACCTGGTTCCAAATCGGTTTGATGAGATTCCTGTACTTCTCACCACTGCTCGATTTCACCCTATTCTGCGAGGCGTCGTTGTTCTGGTACAAGGCATCCGACATGATCAGAATTTCCTTGTAACTTTGGTAATCTTCGTCGGTGTAATCTTTCGGCTGCTTTTTGGCGACGAGTTCCCACAGTCCCACCGTACCCGGATACCTGGTCCAACTATCCTTGTCGCCTAAATTGACTTTAATGTCGTTGCCTTCGAAGGTCACCTTCGATTTCCCAATCTTCCACACCACACCGCCGCCTTCGCTGGTTTCCATGCTGGGATACAATCCGAACACTTCATCCTTGTCGAATTTCCCCGTGCTCAGGTAGTCTCGTGCCAAAGGTCCCAACTCGATTTTATCCGAAGACGTGCTGCCTATGGCTCGACGTCGTGTCGGTGCATCCTTCAGTTCGAAGGGCGTCGAAGGAATGCTCGAAATGGGTGTGGGTACGGCGTAACTTTTAGCTGCGAGCGGTACGAGTTCATTAATCAAATTTTTATTTTGTTCCGTGACACTTTTAATTTCTTTACCTAGACCGCTGATGGCATCGATCACGGGTTGATCCTGACGTTTCTTCTCTTCGTAGAATCCGCGATTCTCGGATTTCCAACCTTTGAAGCGTTTCGCGAGGTAATCGCGAAGCTAGAGATTTTCGTCTTCGATTTTTCGTTTCGTCATGACGTTATTTATATACGTCGTTTCTCACAACGTTGCAACGTTTAGAAAGTCGTTGATTTTGTTTCTGTATTTTCCATCGTTGGGTTTCCTCGTCATGTCGATCGTCACAAATCCGAAATCGTCACCGTTCCAGCAAGTAGAGCAGCAGCCTTCCGAAAATTGATTGTAGTTCATGTCTCCGCCGACGTAGTCATCGTACGCGTGCTTGAGGTTGGTGTGATCTTGACGAAACAAACATATGAAATTAGCGTTGTCGCGCACTAACTGTTTTGGAATTTTGGAAAACGTTTGAGCTAGGTAGAAACAATCCATTCCTTTGTGACGACCTTGCGTGAAAAAGTTGCGAATTTCATTTTGATTTTCCAGGATGGCGTCGTCGAACACAACGACTGAATTTTCACGACAATCGTCGAGTGGTTTTATTTCCGAGGCGAACGTTGCAATGTCCAGACCATCGTACAGTTTCATCAGTTGCTGGTATTTGGATTGCTCCAAACTTTTCGAGAACACGTACAGGTGCCTGTTCTTCCAATTTAACCAATTCGGTGCGAGGAGAAAATTGTCCACGAGCAGTGTTGTTTTCCCACACCCCGAAGGACCTACGATCAGACAGCGGATGCTGTCGGGAAGCAACTCGCCGTTCCTTTTCTTCTTTTGACTTTCAGGATCCGGTAGACGCTTCACCACGTTCCACGTACTCACAAGATCACTTCGTTCGCATCGATCCAACTCTTTTCTGGAAGTCCCAGCCATTTGACAAACAGTTTGTCACCTTTCCTACGCAATACTTTCTCGATGAGGTACGTGTCGGGGTGTTTTGTTTTAGAGAGTTCCTCTTCGTAAAATCTTCCTTTCAAAATCTCGCCGCTACTATCTTTTATTATATACGTGTGTTGGTTTCCAGGTAAAACTCGAACCACCGTAAAAAGTTCCGTGCTCCAATTTTTTGTGAACCCCTTCTCGAAGGTACGTTTGAATTTGCTGATCCTCACCTGGTCTCCAATTTTGTATTTAGCTTTTTTTGTCGTGGGTGTGTACTTTGGACAGTAAACTGTAGAAATTAAACGCTGCTCGTCAGACTTGGTAACGTCAACTGGCTTCATGCCTATTGTTCTGTGTACCGTATCATTATAGGTGTCGACGAGTTCCGGCAGGATGTCGACCCATTTGTAATTTCCCCGAAGCGTGAATCGTTTCCACATGTGTGTTTTCAAGGTTCGATTGAATCTTTCCACGATGCTGGCTTTGATGTGACTGAAGGTCGAATAATGTCGAATGCCATGTTTTTGAATAAACTTTTGGAATACGGCGTTGTAAAATTCCTTCCCCTTGTCTGTTTGCAGAAACCGTGGTCGTCTGCCGCCGCTTTCGCGAAAAATTAATTTGAATGCTTCCGTGACGCACGTTCCCGTTTTCGCCTTCAAAGGCAGAGCCCATGCGAATTTCGAAAACGTGTCTATGACGGTGAGAAGGTACTTGTTGCCCTTGTTCAATTTATGCACGTTTTTCAAATTGCCGCTACTCATCTCCACGAGGTCACTTTGCCAGAGGTCGTCGATGCCCTTGGTTACCACAGCCAAACGTTCGTAGTTACGGCGTGCAGGTTTATGCAATTCTTCGACGATGGCTTGCCTAGACATTTTTTTAGAGATTACGTTTCAAGAGAAGCACAAGCGTGATGGGATTCAAAGAGGGTGGCACTTCGCTCGTGTTTTGAATGATCAGCTTATCGCCGGCACTCACGTCGAAAACGGTGAGATCTTCGTCTTCGTGTATTTCATATATGTTGCGCGTTTCGTTCCAACGTGCCAGAGGAATGTTTCCTGCTTTCTGGACACCACGATTCGATATCAAAGTCATGGTGGGAACGCTAGCTTTTCTACCGTGAGACCAGTACGAAAATTCGTTTATCTGAATCGTGCCATCGAGGAGAAACTTGTAGTACGGATGATAAGGATGTAACATGTACAGTTTGTTACCTTCGACGAACGTGGAGATTCTCTGTTGATTGGGAACGCTGTTGATTTCGATGGCTTGCAGAGAATGCAGTTTAGCGAATTTAGTGTCGACGCTAACGAGGTTGCTGTGAAGCTGTCCCAGCGTATTTTGTACGGGCAACAAATATTCGACTATGGTATCCGTTACTGTAGAAAATGACGGTTTGATTTTCACTTCCACGTTCAACTGCTTGTAGTTTTCGTTGAGTTCTTGCAGCTTGGCACCGAAAGAGGCCAGCGTCGATTCCTGCGTGGATTCCAGCACTCCAACTTGATCTCTGATGTTGACGACGATGTTCTGAAGGTTCTCGACTTGATTCAATTTCGAGCTCTTCTCGGTAAGATCGTTCACGATGCTTCGCATCTCTGTAAACTGCGTGTGAAGATCGGCGACGCTCTGCGAAGTGGGCAGCGTCGACACCAGCGAACTAATTTCGTCTCGAATCTGTTCCACGTTCGCCGTTTCCGTTTCTAGTCGTTTCAGCATTCGAGATATGTTCCTTTTCAAAGCGTGCAATTCTTTGGAGGTGGGGAGATTGGCCACTTTACTCTCGAGATCGCTCAATGAACTTTTGATGTCGTTCGAATCGGATAGTGCCGTCACCGCCGTTTTCAATTTTTCCAAATCTTCGCTCGAAGGCACGCTCGTCCGTAACGATTCCAAGTCACCCTGTATGTTGTCGAGTACGTGATGAAAATGAGCGAGATTCGTTTCGACGTTCAAATTTTCTAAATATTCGATCTTCTGCTGAACCGTGCTCAACGTGTCTTGAATGCTCGTCAACGCTCCCGCTTCAGCATGAATATTTTTAATTTCTTCGTTGATCAATTCCAAGGACGCCTGAAGCGTAGCGATGGTGGTTTGAATGTGTTCGAAATCTCGATACGCCTCCAATTGAATTTTTATGTTCGCAACGCTTTTACCGATGACCTGCAGTTCGTCCGACGATGGTAGGTTCGTCATGGTATCTTCCAAAGTCTGCAACTTGGATTTAATTTCTTCCAACGTGCCGGTGAATTCTTCTTGTAATTTGGAAACGACGACGTGCAAGCGTTCTGCGTCTATATCGTTCACCACGGTTTGAAGTTCGGAGAAATTCTTTTCTATTGCGGAAGTTCGTTCTTCGATTTCGAGTTTCAGTTTTTCCAAATCTTCATTTTTCGATTGAAATTGCTGTAATTTGGCCAAATCATTTTGAAGCGAATCCACGCTCAACTGTATATTTTGAACGCTGTCGTAAGAAGGTACGTCGACATAATTTTTTATGAGCGTTTTCAGTTCGGAATCGATTTTCAGAATGGGGTCGAGACATTGCGTTTGGAGCGTAGCGATTTCCGACTCTAAACTTTTGTTTAAGGTCTCCTGCAAAGCAATCAAATCGGTCCTCAACTTCTTAACTCGAATGTCCAACATGAGAATCTCTTCTGCGTGGTCTACACGCTTGGTGTTGCCGAAAATGTCGTTAGGCATTTTTGGTTAACGGTTATTTATAATAGGATAGACGATTCGTAATTCTACGAAGAGAGGAATAAGTTTGTCGTAATCTCCGAGGAGTTCCATGTAAAGATAATCTCCTGCAGACACATCGTACGTAATGTTAGAAAGCATCTTGTCGTGCTTGATTCGAAAAATATTCTTGCCGGTAGAAATTTTGATTTCGCCTGCGTTTTCCGGATTCACGGTGATTTGAAGTTTCCCGTCGATCGGAATTTCGTAGAAATGTAAATTGTTATTAAAAACATAAAACATCTTGCCCACATCATCATTCAGTTTCGTCCAAATGCTGTTGAGGTGAATGATCAACAGACCATTGAGTTTAGTTAACATGGAAGGTAGATCTGTCGTCGCGCGGTGTACAGCCTCCATGTTGGTTTGTTTTCGAAAACCAAAGAGATTCATGCTGGTTATTTAAGAAAAAAGTTGAGAACATATCTAATATAAACAACACCACAAATAGTAACTTCATCTATGGTAGATCATTTATGGTTTTGGGGTCTAATATAAATAACACCACAAATAGTAACTTCATCCATGGTAGATTATTTATGCTTGGGGGTCTAATATAAATAATTACTACAAATAGTAACTTTATCTATGGTAGATCATTTATGGGTTTCGGGGTCTAATATAAATAACACCACAAAAAAAATATGTGCAATTTAGTAACTTCATTTTTTTTCTTAGCAAAAAAATGGAGAAGAAGCAAGCGAAACGTGCATGCGACCAATGTGGGAAATATATATCCATCTCTCACTTGAGTAGACATCGGAAGGATGTGCATGGGGAAGGATCAAGTAAGAGAGAGCTCGATGTTGACGATCAAGCGCCGCGAAAAAAGCAGAAGAGTGCCGGCGAAAATATTAGAAATATTTTAACCGAGGAGACTTTCCGATCTGAAGAAACATCTGATCTAAACAACTTTTTTCGCTCGGTCAAAACCAAGTTAATTTCGTCTATCACCGAAGCTTTGTTGCAATGCTCGTTGAAAATCCACCTCATCGTTTCCGTCATGTATGAAAACGTAAAAAAAGAGCGAGAAACTTTCCATCATTACACTGGTGTAAAGAGTCTCCACGCCGCCGACGTCGATGAGGTGGATGCCATTTGCAACCAGATGTTTGACGCTTTGTTGAACAAGCACGAGACTTTCGAACAACGTGGATCGGGTTGGACACTTTGCGGTTCGCCTCACACTTTAACTTTGAAGGTGGCACGATACAACCCGATGGGAGCATCCAGCTACATCAATTTGCCTCCGGAAATAGCCAGTAAGAAAGCCATCATCAACATTCAAAATGAAGATAACAGATGCTTTTTGTGGTGCATCATTGCCGATCATCACCCAGTTAATGATCACAAACATCGTTTATACCACTACAACAAGCCAGAATATCTCTCAGAATTTGAAAAACCTATGGCTGGCATTAATTACCCCGTAAATCTACGAGACATTAGTAAATTTGAGACACAGTACAAGACAGATAAAAACGAAAGTATAGCAGTACACATCTTCGGATTAAACAAAAACAACACCATCTACGTTCTCAGACATAGCAACATTAAAAGTAATCGTGTCATCAGATTACTTCTGATCAAAAATGATGATAATTATCATTATTGTCTAATCCAGAATCTTCCAAAATTAACAAGAAGTCAAATTACCACAGATCACCATAAAATTCAAGTATGCGACAGATGCCTGAGTATATTCTACGGTCAAGGGAAAAAAATGCCGATGAAGAACTCCGAGATCATCATGAAATGTGTAGTAAACATCCGGCTACGGCTATCAAAATGCCTTCTCAAGACATGACATTTTCCAACTACAAGGCATTACTCTGGCATCCCGTGGTGATATGCGCCGACTTTGAAAGTTTCCAACTTCCACTCGCCACATGCGAACCGAATCCCAGCATATCGAGCACCACCAAAATTCTACATCACGAAGCCTGCGCTTTTGGATTGATAGTCAACAACACGGACAATTTTATTTTACATCGTGGCAATGATGCTCCACAAATATTCGTTCAAACCTTGAAACGGATGGTCATACAATTCGCTCCTGTACTAAGAGAAGACAAAGCAATGGAGCCTCTTACCGAGGAAGAGAAGGAAGCATACGACCTTGCCTCTCAGTGTGGTGTGTGCGAAAGTAACTTCACCCTCGAAAATGTCAAAGTTCGCCACCATAATCATCACACGGGAAAATATGTGGCCCCCCTGTGTAACAAGTGTAATCTACAAATCAAGAAACCAAATTTTATTCCAGTATTCATTCACAATTTGGAGGGCTACGACGCCAAAATCTTCATAAAGGAGATGGGATGCGACGCTCAACCCATTAGCGTCATAGCTCGCACCAGTGAGAAATTCATTTCATTCAGCAAGAAGGTGGACGTTGGAAATGGCAATCACGTAGAAATTCGCTTCTTGGACTCCTACAACTTTCTGTCTTCGAGTTTGGCGACACTCGCGTCTCAACTCACCGACGATGATTTGGTCGCCACCAGGAAATGTTTCGGCGACCAACATTTAGCACTGTTGAGACGCAAGGGTGTTTACCCGTACGAATACATGACGGATGCTTCCAAATTCTCAGAAACATCGTTACCACCGAGAGAAGCATTCTACAGTCGTCTTAGCGACACCTGTTGCACCGAAGAGGACTACCGTCATGCTCAGCTCGTCTGGTCTACATTCTCTTGTCAAACCATGGGTGACTATCACGATCTGTATCTGAAGCTGGATGTTACGCTATTGAGCGACCGTTTTCATCTCCATCGCTCGAGAGGAATAGCAGCATATGGTTTGGACCCCGCTTTCAGCTACACCACACCGGGTTATTCTTGGCAGGCGATGTTAAAATCCACGAAGGTGAAGATAGAACTCATCAAGAACGTCAATCAACTTTTGTTTGTCGAAGAGGCAAAACGTGGTGGAATCGTCCAGTGTCCCCTTCGATACGTCAAGGCCAACAATCCATATGTTGCCGATTTCGATGCAGGGAAACCGACAAACTTCTTGACATACTGGGACATGAACAATCTGTATGGTTATGACATGTCCGAGCCTCTGCCCATCGGAGAATACGAATGGATGAGCGAGCAGGAACTTCAAGATTGTTTGGAATGGAGCGAAGATCATGAAAATGGATGTTTCCTGAAAGTAGATTTGGAATATCCCGCATCGCTTCATCGAGAACACCACGGATTTGCGATGGCACCTGTGATGGAATCGGCTCCGGAGAAGAAGCTGATGCTCACCTTCAAGAGCAAGGAGAATTACGTGGTGCATTATCGTCTCCTACAATTCTACCTCCAGCATGGATTGGTTTTGAAGCGCGTGCACTCGGGGTTGAAGTTTAGACAGACCAGGTGGCTAGCACCCTATATCGACGGCAACACTCAACGTCGAGCATCAGCTTCTTCTTCCGCAGACAAAGACCTATACAAATTAATGAACAACAGCATCTACGGCAAGAGCATGGAAGATGCGAGGAAAAGAAGAAATATCAACTTGGTCTCCGACCCGAAGAAAATAAACAAGCTCGTCGCTCAGCCCACGTACAAGAACTTCACGATACTGAGCGACACGTTGGTATTGATCGAACGTGCTCTCCGCCACATAACATTCGACAAACCAATCGCCGTGGGAGTCGCAATCCTCGAGTTGTCGAAGCTGGCCATGTACAAGTTTCACTACGACGTCATGAAACCACGCTATGGAGAGGCGATCGAGGTGGCGTACACCGACACGGACAGCTTCGTGTACAACATCCGCACCGATGATCTATACGAAGATCTAAAAAGCATGAGCCAGCATTTCGACTTCTCGAACTATCCCAAAGATCACGCTCTCTTCGACGACAGCCAGAAAATGACGATCGGGAAGATGAAGGATGAAGTCAACGGCCGCATCATCGCAGAGTTTGCTGGTCTTCGAGCGAAAATGTACGCCATCAAAATTCAGGATGAGACCGAAATAAAAAAGGCAAAGGGGGTGGGGCGTTCGAGCACAAACAAACTAACCATAGAAGATTACAAGTCGTGCTTGTTCGACAAAGAAATCAAACGCATGACCGAACATCGGATCACGAGCACCATCGACCAGTTGCATACATCAGCGATCAACAAAGTGGCGCTTGATCCCCACGACACCAAATTAAGGTTGCTGGACTGCAACATCCACACCCGAGAATGGGGATGCCATGACGAGGAAGAAACCTGCTCGCACCATTAGACTTCTCAATCAAAAAAATATGTATTATTTCTTGCACCACTTTTTTTTTTAAAAAAAAACAATCATTCACACTTTTTTTTTATATTTTTCTATCATTTTTTTTAAAGAAAAACAATCATTCACACTAATTTTTTGCATTCACATTTTTTTAATATTTTTCTATCATATTATGTACACTATTTTGAGGATATTTTTTTTCTTTCAGATGCAGCACCCTACGGAAACTTTTTTAGTTCTTACACTTTCTATTCTTAACCAAAAAATTTTTCTTCTCTTCAATCATAAAACACACACATTACACACGGAGGTCCTCTGTAGGGAGTTATGGGGGGGGGTTTAAAAAAAAAACCCATGAAACTCTACAAAGGCATGGCTTTGTTAGCCGTGGCCATTAGAACTGTGTTGGGCACCACGCACCCTCGCGAGGTTATAGGGGCCAGGTATCCTAAAAAAAACAACAATTATTATTTGTTTGCTTGCGTCACAATACAGGCGCGCGCGCGCGTGTGTGTGTGGCACATCGTTCCCCCGAGAGAGGTTTACAAAGGTCACGATATACGGAGTTGGAAAATTACGATATGGCGCATTCGCTCGTTACTGTTGCCAGCCATAATTCTCTCTCTCTCTCTCTCTCTCTCTCTTCATCTTACACCAACGTTGGCATCTCTATTTTTTTTTTTAGTTGTAAGTAAATTGCCAACACACTCTAGTTAATAATACTACATATTATACACACACACACGCACACACATACTATATTACCATCCACCCATCTCTCTCTCTCTCTTTTACAGCAGTGCCGCCTCTCCTTATTTAGTATATGTAGGTTGGCAAAAATTGCTTTATGCGCTGTAAGGCAAGCCTCAAGCAAAGTTGCCACCTCCTTGCTTTAGGTTAGGTTAGACCAAAAAAACCTTGGTGATTTTTTTTTCGAGTGAGAAGTTGGCAACGCTGATTTTTACTTGAGGGCGGTCAACCGGGTTGATTGCACAAGCAAAGTTGCCAGCTCCTTGCTTTAGGTTAGGTTAGACCAAAAAAAACCTTGGTGATTTTTTTTTCGAGTGAGGAGTTGGCAACGCTGATTTTTACTTGAGGGCGGTCAACCAGGTTGATTGCACAAGCAAAGTTGCCAGCTCCTTGCTTTAGGTTAGGTTAGACCAAAAAAGACTGTAGGTAAGCTGTCGGTTGTTTAACTCTTCCCTCTCTCTTTTTTTTTCTTGTAAAAGGCTATGGCAAAAGTACCAGTGGGTTGGCAACCTTGCTTTATGCACTGTAAGGCAAGCCTCAAGCAAGGTTGCCACCTCCTTGCTTTAGGTTACGTTAGACCAAGAAAAAAACCTTGGTGATTTTTTCGAGTGAGGAGTTGGCAACACTGCGAGAAAATACCTCAAGCAAGGTTGCCACCTCCTTGCTTTAGGTTAGGTTATACCCAAAAACAAAAACCTTGGTGATTTTTTCGAGTGAGGAGCTGGCAACACTGCGCGCGAAAAGTAGGTCAAAAGGTGGGCCTAGAACGTTGGGTTCCACCTACTACGAAAAGTAGGTCAAAGGACCGGCCTTATAGTAAAATGTCGTAAGGCGAAAAGTAGGTCAAAGGACCGCTCCAGAACGTTGGGTTTCACCTACTCGCTTGGCACCCAGGGTGAGGTGAAAGGAGAGATTGAGGGATGAAAGTAGGAAGTAATCCAGAGGGCCGGATAGAAACGAGGGATAGGGGGGGCGACACTTTCACATATGGGGGCTCGTCCGGGATATATCTTGTTGTATAAATTGTCGTCAGGTCTATAAGTTTGAAAGATAGACGGACTGACGGACGGATAGATTTTTTAATTTTTACAACGAAGATCGTACAGAAGTGAATGTTATTACGAAGTGGGAAAAGTAAAGTAGAAAAAATGGCAGTACATATTGATAGAGATTTGCTTGGACAGCTATTGGGTAATCAGGATATAAGCGATAAATCTCAGGAGGAAATTATTAGGGAATTAAATAATCTTGCTTTATCGCGCACTGAACAGCAGAGTGCTAAGGAAGAGGAGAAAAAAGTTCAGAAAATTCTAGATAAGTCAAATTTACCGATTCCAGTCTTCACAGGGAGCGATGACAAGATTTCGCCGCATGATTATTTGCAGGAGTTGCGGAATTATAAAGATGTCATGAGCATTTCGGAGAAGTCATTGTTTGACAAGATTCTTCCGTTTTCGCTAAGGAGGGCTGCAGGGGATTGGTTTAGATTTTCACGCCCGTTTGAAGATTTCAAGAGCTTTGAAAATGCTTTTTTAGAAGAATATTATTCTGTAGATTATAAGAATGAGATCGACCGTTTGATTCTGAATCGCTTCCAAATGAGCGAAGAATCTCTGGTTTTGTTTATTCGTCGAATGAGAAAACTGTTTTCTATGAGGCAAAAAGAGACAGAGGAATGTGAAGTAATAGAACATATTCTATCTCATGCACACCCTAGTTTCCGAAGGCATTTGTATGGGATGCAATTTCATACTTTGAAGGAATTGGAATCTGAAGCAGCCATTGTTCAGAGGAGGTTGTATTCAGAAAGGCTTTATTATTCACCGCTCGCCGGTGAGACGGAATTATCTTTTTCTGAAGTTTGCAACACTGAAGAGGACACCTCGCGAAGAACAGGAGTAAAACATTTGGCTTTGTCCGCGAGGACAAGCGAGGGGGGAACCGAGAGTGACCAGCTACCGTTATGCTCTCTCAATCCAGGTTTAGGAAAAAGGATCAAGGGCTGTGAAACAACCGCGTTTCTAAGAAGGGGCATTGGCGGTGATGCGACCGTAGGGCACAAGAGACCATCTTTTGATGCAACTTTTGGGCAAGCGGGGGCCAATAAAAATTCTGCAAAGTTAATTTGTTGGGGCTGCCGTTGTGAGGGCCATAAACGTCAGGAATGTCAACAGGCCAATAAAAGGAACCAACCCGCTGGAAAGGGAGGTCAGCAGCGTCCCCAAATAAACATTCTGTCACCCACCGGGAGAAAACGCAGAAACAAAGGCCGTTTTTTGAATGGAGAAGGCTGTTTTCAGCAAGACCTCGAACCTCTCATTCAATGTAAGATTAACAAGAAACGCTTTGTATTATTTGCAGATACGGGAGCTTCAGCTTCTACGCTAAGTTTGGAAACAGCCAAGTTGTTAGAGAGGGATGGAAATAAATTCATGAAGACGAGAAAATGGAACATTTCATTAGCTGTGGGCAGCGTTACGTCGAAGGGCGAGATGTATGCTACTGTTTGTATTAATAACATGAAATTTAGGCATAAATTTATCATCCTTGAGAATTGTTTCCGTGACATAATCGTTGGAAGGGATTTTTTGAGGCAGAGTGGGGTAATTTTGCACATTGAGGAGAACGGATGGTCGTTCAAAAATAGCGACGTGATTTACACGTTCTCGAAGCGTGCATGTAAACGAGAATTCGCTGTTACAGTTATGCAGAGAAATAACGTGGTACAGGAAAGGAATAACTCGTCAGATCACTCACGCCTGGATGGATGCAACACACATGCACAAGAGAATAGCGGGAAGTCTACGAATGAGGATACGGGCCAATTAGTGGATTCCCAAGGACTCGAAGTTCAGAAGACTGCAAACGCTGGTGCATTATGCTCCTTGAAAATCTCTAATGAGGTAAAGAGGAAACAGTGGAAGGGAATAGTAAGGGAAAATACATTTCCTCGAAAAAATTCCATTTCTACGAACGAGAAGAACCATTCATTATCATTGTTGCCTTTTGTTTTAGAGGACAATGAAAAGGGTGAATTACTGGTTTCTGAGAGGCTACAAAAAACTTCATCGCTTGTTTCAGAGCAAATGAGAGACAGTTTGTTATCTCATATAATGAAACAACTGAAGGGGAAGCATTTCTTTGGAAGTAGGAAGTATAAGGAGAAAGTTGCTAAGTTGGCCAATCAGTCGTTTTTGGATGAGGAGGGAGTTTTGTGCAGGAGGATAGACTGCAAGCAAGATTCTAAGGCAACAGCCAAGATATGGGTCCCGTTGAGTTTGAAATCTCAAATATTGACGTCACATCACAATTCTGAATTTGCAGGACACAATGGGAAGCAGAAAACTTTGTCGAAAATCAAGGAGAAATATTCGTGGCTTGGAATGACACGAGATATCGCTCTCTACGTCAGAAGTTGCGTTCCCTGTACTGTTTCCAGCAAAGGGAAGACAGAAGAAGTGAGACTGAAATACAAGAAAACGAGCCCAGCTTTACATAAAGTGTTCCTGGATGAAGAGAACGAGATCAAACGTAGGCCATGTAAATTTCGCATTGGAGGCAAGGTGTGGCTGAAAGAGCACACTATATCTGGCAGATTGCGTGGCGTTAATGGTGAACTTGCACCGAAATATTCAGATCCTTATTTAGCGTCTGAAAGGTTTGGGAAAGGTACCTTCAGAGCAAAGAATGGGAAGGATTGTCCGATTGTGGATTGTGAACCAGGCCAGTTGTCCAGCCATAAACCACCAGCTTTTGCTGTGAGGTGGAGGGACAGCAAACGGTTGAGCGGAGCCACGCGACAAGCTCCTAATGAGGGTTAGGAAGACTACCGTCTGGCCGCCTAGACAGCAATCCCAGCTGTCATAATAGCCGACCGCGGATCTTCTTTTCCTTGATTTTTTTTTTAATTTTAGTTTTCATTTGTATATAACTTACCCCCATTTTCTTCATTTTCACAACACTGTTTATTTATTTGCGTGTCTCCAAGTTGTAAACAGAAAGACACATTGCGAATTTAGGTTCGAGAGTCGAACCAAGGACTCGGTTGAGAGTCGAAGCCAAGGACTCGGTCAGGAGTCGAAGCCAAGGACTCGGTCAGGAGTCGAAGCCAAAGACTCGGTCAGGAGTCGAAGCCAAGTACTCGGTTGAGAGTCGAAGCCAAGGACTCGGTTGAGAGTCGAAGCAAGGACTCAGTCGGGAGTCGAAGCAAGGACTCAGTCGGGAGTCGAAGCAAGGACTCAGTCGGGAGTCGAACCAGGGACTCAGTCGGGAGTCGAACCAGGAACCAGAGAAACCAACTTCAAGGAAGTTGCTGTCAGGAAGACTTCATCCTAGAGAGGATACTTCAGTGGCGGACTTCACAAGGAGGAGGAAGCTTGGTGCATCTGTGAACATTGTGGACAATGTGATAAAGTGAATGAACTAGTGACTATTTCATTTTTCAGATACTCTGAGAACAGTTGAATACTTTAGTGGGTATTGTGTAATTGTGTTGGATGATTTTGTAAATATGGTAATCTTGTTTTGAGTGTATTGTTTTTTCTTGTTCCTCTTGAAGGGGGGAACTATGTAACGGTCGGATTGACCATTACTGGTTTTGGTATATTGTAATAATTAATTGCTGGCCAGCTACAAGGTGTAGGGTTAAGTAATATGCTTCCATGAGTGTACTTTTATGTTATTATTGCATGTAAGTGTATATTATTGGATTGTGCTTTGCTGGATGTTAGATTCCCCTGTTTTTTATCTCCCCGGTTGGGGGAGCTAGCTGTCTTACAAAGGACCGTTGGCAGTGGAATTTTCCAACGCTACGGGGTCCACGTCCACGGACGTTTACCCCGACTATAAAAAGAGCCAGTGGGCTTTAGCGAAAAAACAGTGTTTCCCCATTGATCGACGAAAGAGGAACGTCTCCTCAAGTTTAGTCCACTTATGGTGGCTAAACTGGATATCGTAATGTAGCATCTGGTTATGCCAGCCCCTGTTGCTGTCCCAAGTCCCCTTTTAGAAAAAGCTTTGATTATGTGGATATTTCCGTGTTTGATTAATTGATGCCCAAAAGAAGGAGTGAAGACGTAAGGAAACGCATTTGTAACGGAATATCATTTAAGCTGAGGATAGGCCCACCGAGCTAGTTATGCTAACTCGGTGGTAAGGGAAGTGCCGATGGTTATGCCATTGGTGCGCATATATATTGATTTAGAGATTTGGTAATTTGGTCTATGCAAGACACTCATGGAAACGCTCTGTAAAATATGTATATATATAACTACGTATAATAAACCAATATATCCTACGAGAATGTTATAATTTCAAGAACTACGGTACTGTCCATTTAACCAGTTGAATATTCACTTGCTGTATATGTGTAAACGAACCAGGGACATAAAATATAAATTGTTATGTGAAACCCCCCCTTTTTGTAATTCCGGCGCAAATATAATCTGCTCGCTTGGCACCCAGGGTGAGGTGAAAGGAGAGATTGAGGGATGAAAGTAGGAAGTAATCCAGAGGGCCGGATAGAAACGAGGGATAGGGGGGGCGACACTTTCACAAACTTAAGGATATTGTTCGGCGTGCATTTACTGCTATCGCGCTAGCAATGTTGAGAATTTCCCATCGTAAATGGCGGAGAATCATACTCTGTTATGAAAATCCAGACACTCTGGATTAAATCATAACGAATAGTCACACTACTTCCGAGTTGCCCTCTGCCATGATCTCATATTAATACAATGCGACCATCTATGACGATGTGGACACACGATGGGGGTAATGGGACTTTGTGATCACTCTGTAGAAGGTAATGTGCAATAAATGAACTGAAAGGCTAACATTAATAGAAAGATAGCAAACAAGCACATATAAATGCATTATTTTTTTTGGGGGGGGGAGCTTGTTTTCACAGTTCCGACTGCTTTCGCATGCTCTATTGTGTGGCAGTTATCATATGTGCTAACTAGTATTTTGACTACCATTCATGGTTCTACAGCTTATTTCCTCATCTATTACATGTATTTAGCTTTGTTAAACTGAAAAACGTAGCAGAGGGGAGGAGGGAACTTAGAGTAGTTTTAGAAAGTTATGGAAAATATCAATATTAATTAATTTAATTCTCCTGTCACAAAATCAAAATAAAGTAAACGATTACTCTAGGGAACAAATTTCAACTTTTTTCTGTATCCTGGATGAAATAACGTGTTCCTTTACTAATTTCGGTGCAAGGAATTCAGAGAGAGCCTCAAAATTTGTGTATTACGTCACATTTCCGAGAAATACAGGGTGTCCCAAAAGACACGGAACCGAGATTTTGGATGTTTTTAACTTTTGTACAAAAAACGATAGAGACATGAACCCTGTATTAGTTATTAACTTTATCTATGTGGATAGTCTATAAACATTAAACACGAAAATAGTTATCTGCATGAACGTTCAGTATGGAATAAAAGCTTGTAAGATGTAAGAAAAAATATTGCACGAAGGATACGAAAACATGGATAAAAGTCAGATATGGAGTCGCTTGCAATAACTTTTGACGTGTGTCGATGGTCTCAATGGGTATTTATCGAATTGAAAAAAGAACGATACATTTTTATGCATTCTATGCATAGAAAGTAAAAAAAAAGGTAAAGTTCCCCGTGCATGTAGTACGCTACCGTGCAATGAAAGCATATTAAGGGCTGTGGGAGTAATTCTGTACATTGCAGACGATTTGTGGGGTTAATTATGCCATATTCATTAAAGAAATATGTTTCTTAAAAAAATACGAAATGTGCTGGCAACATTGGTCATGTCAGAGTCCAGTACCAGGTTCGCCGACATCTGGAGATGTTAATCAATTAATTTCCAGATGAAATAAAATATTTGAAATTTATAGTGGAAAAAAGTAACCTACCTATATTTCTCTATCTAACACTGTCTTCTATATTTGAAAGTTCTGGTCACGAGAAATGTTCAATTCCACTGTGGTGGATAGTGATTTAGGAATTGGGAATCCCTCACTAAGTGGTACCGACTTCAATGCGAAGAGCACATCGGCATATACACATGCTTTTATTGTTCGAGAAATAGCCACGTATTACAGTGCGACAAGAATAACAATCTGTCACGTAGTCCCTTGGTTCAGGACATATCATAGATACATCAAAAGGCATTGAATGAATACCATGCAACCATTCTCTTAGTGTTACAGCACAACTATGAAATGTACCATGAGGCAGATGGGCGGTCTTGATCTCCCAGAAACAACCAAAGTACAGTCGGTACACTATCTTTACATAATCTGTGATGTTCTTACATTGCAATTTTGGAGTGCATTGGTCAGAAATGTAACATAATATGTTAGGGTGATATACACAGCTAAAGGGTTCTTTCAGTCGACATAGTTTATGGAGAAAAAAAAGTAGCAAATCCGAATTAACATGCTGAAATTAGTTAAGAACACCTATTCGCTAACAGGATACAAAATGACTGTTCTCTAGTGTTATCGTTCATTGATATGTCATTATTATATTTCTTGTTTGTGTGTATGCATGCATGCGTGCGTGACTACTTGAAAACACAAGGAATACAAACAAATGCATGAAGTTTTACGTAAAAAGGGTAGAGTGCCGAAAATCAAACGAAAAGTGGTCGAGTACTTTTCATTACTGATTTATAGTTAGTTTCTTATAGTTATATCGTCATTAACCTCTTTCATATGATGGGACCAGTTGCCAATAACGAATATTCAAAATACAAATACATAACGAGATAGAAAGAAATATTTGTTAGTACTTACTGGAAGTGGTAACTAATCTCAGGCCAATGCACTTTAGCCCTTCACAAGAGAGTGGGTCACGTAGACAGTAATTCCAAATATTTCCCCCCTTGCACGTGTGGAAAGATAAACATAACTTTTGTCAGTTATATTTGGGACTTTCCTGAATTTAAGCAGTATAATAGAAGAAACTGAAAGCAAAATTTGTTATTGTGCAACAATCGATTTATTCTTGATTGGTTGACAGGTCTAAGCAAAACTATTCTTCAATATAATGCTCATCCGATGCTTGTAACAGAATTGTAAGTTGCCGTTCAATCATAGAGACTTGTCTAGTGAGATTGGTTGTTATTGTCAGTGGTTTTTCTTCAAACTCTCCCCGTTTCGGGGTTTTCATTAGGACCATTTAAGTATATATTATATATATAATATATATATATATATATATAAATGTATATTTGGTTGTAGCTTTTCAGCTATGCACCAGTTACATTTGTTTTACATTTCATAATTTTATAATGCAATATTTTCTCTCACAATATAGTTGGTAAATACATACAGCGTGTCCACAAAGTCCTGCTACCATTACAATGAAACATAGCTCCTAAACTATATGAGATAAAGACATGCGGTTTTTTGCAACGTGTTCTACAGCTCTCAAAGTTTTAATAAGTGTGGTATTTTATTATATTATTTTTTTTTTCTTCTTCAGATTACAACGTCCACCCACGCTGTGCTCAGCACCACGGCGCAGGAGTACTGGTACTGGCTGCGTTCAACACGCTAAACACTGCGGTTGGGTGGTCGGCAAAAGTTTACCCATATGTGCTAACTGATTCAGTCGTAGTACAAAGACTCAGAAATATCTCAGGGCTTGCTGGGTGTAAAGAAAGACTAAACCAGGTTTATATATAGATATCTATAAAGTTTATTATAATCTGAACACAAAGATGTCCGTTAGCACACGAGTCTTTACCTGTACTCCTTACGTGCTTTTACCTGTACCACCTTTAGACTCAAAGAAAAAAAAAAGAGAGGGAACATCCAATTCCTTCCTCGCAGTGAGGCGCCAATGGGGACCTAATTTTATTTAGGGCCTGGTCGTCGCAGTCGTCACGGGTTCCCTTGAAAGAGAGAGTAGGTTGTCTGGAAACCCAACGCCACACTACCCTGGCGGGGTGCCGCAGGTTGATAGGGGAAGGAAACCTCTCGCAGCAAGCGGAGCGGGTCCTCTCACTCTAAAGTGGAGTTGTTCTCTCTCGCCAATAAGCGGAGTGGGTTCTCTTGCCAAAGGCAGAGTTCAACCTCTCTCGCTGGAAAGCGGAGTGCGGCTTCTCTTGGGTGCTTGGCCTCTCGCAAGAGCGGAGTGCAACTTCCTTCCTTAGGATGCTTGGACTCTCGCAAGAGCGGAGTTATCCTTCTTCCAGGTCCGTTGGTAAGAGAGATCCTATCGTGAGCCGACCTGAAAGCCAACTGAACTCCGGGCCAAAGAGAATGGGATTACAAGAGAGACGAAAGTTCCGATACTCACAATGGAAACTTTTCAGCAGCCGACGGCCAATCCAGAATGAGAAATTTAAATGAGATTGGCCAATCAGGAAGAAGTATAGAGTCTGTGCTGCCGCCACCGGCATCTCCCCCGAACTACTGCGGTTACCATAGCAACGCCGGAAGCAACGCAACGCGGCTGCGTACAGGTAGAACCTATTCAACTTTTACGCTGAAACGCGCATTTCTATTTCGAAAAATTCGATGGCGAATTACGCACTTTAAATTAAGCTGCGTGGCTGCTAAACACTATTAGCGAATTAATAAGCTTTCGAAGGAAAAAAATATGTATAATTTAAGCAAATGTACTTAGGAATTCAGGTTTCATTGTACAGGCTATTGCAATTTTAAAAGTGCGGAAATATAGACGTAAATTAGAATTTATCTTGAAAAGTACACGAAAAAAAAAAGAAAGGAAAACTTACTTATTTCGGTATACAGCATTTACTGAAATGCGTTTGTCATTCACGAACTTTGAATGTGTATCTTGTGTTGAACGGGAGAAATATTGTACCAAAAACTCATACGTCATGCAGGTGCGATGAAAGAAACACAAAAAACAACAAGAATGAAAACCCGATGTCATATCAGTGATAATACAGCCACAGCTTTATTTTTTTCCCCAGGAGGGAGCAAAAAAACTATATCACCCTCATAATAGTGTTACCCTCACACAAACCAGTCCTTCAGTTTCAGTTATGTTCCTGCAATGCCCTTATCCTTATAATAATTAGGTCCTCCTCGATGCCGCAGTGGTTGCATAGTCGTCTTGCAATCAAGGGGTCCCGGGTTCAATACCCGGTGGAGGCACATAGCGGTTCGGATCCCACTTTAAACTGTAGGTCCAGTCCCGATTAGCCTTCTTGTGCATAAAGTGGACTTAAAACAACAAATCAATTAAACCTTATAAAAATTAACATAAATTACTGTTACTTAATGAAAATGTGCAATATATATATAGAATATATTTTAGGTTGACATTCAATTTGTAGGGGGTGCCCCCCCCTTCCTGATGACCATGCACATATTTAACTCCATGATGATTTGATCATTTCTAAAAACCTTGTGTACTTGTTTTGTTCAAATATGAGGGAAAGTTTTTTGCCAAACAAAATATGAATGCATTAAAAACTACACATTAAGAAAATTCAAACCCTTACCTGACACATTACTTACTGGAAATGTGTAAATAGCTCAACCAATGAATAATTTCATCTTTCCCAAATAAATTGTGCCAGAATTACATTTAATAGGATAATCTGGGCTGCCCCAATGATGTAGTGGTAATAATTGTAATGATGAGTCATGGGTGATGAGTGAGTCATGGGTGAGTCAATGCAGTGGTTTAAACTTTAAACTCTAGGTTGTCAAAATTGGCCTCATAAACCTCGAATTTTGACAAAAAATAATCTGGTCTTACTTAGGACCAGTGCTTTTTTCTGGGAAGAAAGGCTCCAGTACTCTCAAAGTAAATTTCTTATTGTGTTCATCATAAGAACTTTCCAGAATACAAAATAATGTATTCACCTACATAAAGACACTGGTATGGCGTACCGTTACATACCACCAGAAAAAAGCACTGCCTGGATTTAGCACACATAGCATGTAAATATTCCAATGTAACATGCTTTTTCCTGTGACATATAGCAGGAGGAAATCTAAACCAGTGGTGTATTCTGAAAATTTGACCTGGTTTACTGCAATAATTTTTACTTATTGTATACGTTTATTATTTAATTAGATATAATAGAAATAAAACATCAATGCAGGCATTCAAGTAAAACAAATATTGAATTACGACAATTTCCACATATGTGAAAAAAAGATGGATTAGCAGCGTAAACCAGATAACATGGATGAATACACCACTGATGTAAACTCAATGAAAGGGGGGAAAAGCATCAGTCATCATCATCCACAGAAAAAATCAAAATTCAATTCAATTAAAAAGAAATCCCATTCATCACAACTTGCATGTTCACATCTTCACTTAAGAAAGTAAAAAATGCAAGAATTCAATTCTCTTCACCCACACTATGTGATCAGTTAATTTCATCAGATCCTTCTTATGATAAATTATTTTCCAGCAAGAAGTAAATGTAATAATCAAATTTTCATTATCGTTTATGTGGATGTACGTCACGGACACTGCCGGCTTGTAATGAATACACTGACTTTCAATGGAATCGTTACAAGCCGGCAGTGTCCATGATGTACATGTTAAGAAGTGTTGAACATGTGGAAGAAATTATTTTCATCAAAATTTGAATGAAACTGAACCCAGGTATATATATATTATCTGATGATAAATTGATCACATAACCATTGCTACATTAAAGAGTAGCATTTTTCATTGATTTGGCCCACTTCTGCAGAATATTCAACATCTAAGAAATAGCAGAAGACCCTTGACAGGCAAACTAACAATACTATTGCTTTTTCTTACAACCACTGCAAGTTTTTTGTGGAGAAATGCAGTAACAATAGGCAAGCAAACAAAAGGATAATATAAACAAAGACGGATACTCAAAATTTCATTATTGTCTAATTCATCATAACAGTACAGAAATATGTAATAAAAATATATAAATTACATATGAGTAATTGTTTCTCTTTGTAAAGATAACAAAAGTACCAGAAACAAAACCTCACCTAATTTTGTAATTTGTGATCAAATGAAGATTGATATGACATTTTAACCTATAGCCTATGATTGTTATGATATATGAACCTATACTTATATTGGATTGATAAACATTGTTCATTTCTATATCAGCTGAAACCAATAAACTATCAATAATCTGTCCCTTCTATTTTGGGCAACTTCTTTGACATGAATGGATATGCAAGGAAACACCCATGCCCTGACCCAGAACCTTTGGTTATGAGATCATTCCATGTGTTTGGACACAGAGATAGGACTAATAATATTCTAAAAAAAAATGATTGTTCAGTGAAACCCTTACTAACATGTGTTGTATCTACACTGTGTTGCAGCATTTTCTTTATTACGTGCCCAAAAGCAAAAAATACTGGGTCTTGCACACAAACAAATGTGCCACGGAAAACTGGAAATACTTTAATAATAATAATGTAATAGTTGACTTGTAGACTCATGCAGATCATTGTCACTATATTTTTAATGCAAAAAAATAACACATGGGTTTATTTCACAATGTACGCTTCTAAAAAGACTGAATTGCAGTGAATATGTCTTGGTTATTAAATTAAAAAGAAGCAAGAATTCCCTGAAAACTTTAGGGACTAGACAACAGAGCAAACATTTCTATAGTTGTCTTGCAACTTACCATCAGGTAGGGAATCTATACCCCAAGCTCCGTCAAAGTATGAGAACAGGTTGTCAAAACAAGAACTTTATTTTAATTTTCATGAAATTTCCTTCATAACGCTGACACTATTCATTGTAGAGTACATATACCTTGTTTTTCAAGTACCAATCTGAAATACTCTTCTTATCTCCCCTTATTCAATAAAGATACATTAAATCTAATGAAAAACTAAATATGCTGACCAAGGCAGTAATTTATTTTATTAAAAACATAAACTAAACGTAACGTTTCAACCTTCTAGCAAGGTCTTCTTCAGACTCTGTATCAAGTACAAAGGCTTTTGTACTTGATACAGAGTCTGAAGAAGACCTTGCTAGAGTCGTTTTCACGTTCAGAAGACACAATGGGCTCTTATGGGCAATGCTTTTCTTATGGGAAAATACGAGCGCGCTGTTGTGAAATTTATCGATTTACAAATTTAGCTTAAGTAAAATCGGTACCTGCAGTTTTGCAGAAAATTTTGTAGAGAATACGATGGTGAACACAAAAAACTGGTAACTTGCTTAGATAATTTTAGATAAATAAAAAACGCAAATTTTCCGTGAAAACACAATTTTTACATTGTTTTCATTCCTAACGTTGAAACATGCCGTAAAATTGAAGCTTTCATTATGAAAAAAATTGACACTGTTTTTTAATTGTCATAGGTGACGGTGGTACTCAGAATTTATCAATACTTTAAAGCATATTTGCATTAAAAAATATTCAAATAAAGTATGTGGAGATTTTTTATATTCGTGCAGTAGAAAATGTCGTCGCTGGCCATTTCTTGTTCTGTAATTCCAAGTAAAAACTTCCAGCGATAAAATTGTGGAGAAAATAATGAAATTATTTTTTATAACCACTCAAAGGTTCCCAGAAATGTTACTTCCATGCATTTGGAGTTTCTTTTTAACCCGAACTGCGCGCGAAGTAAGGAGACGTTGTCTGGCCATCTTGAGCTAGCTCACCGCAGCATTCCGGCAAATCACCACCAAGTTTTCGAGTTATTTTATTTCCATTCAGTAAAAATATGAACTTCGTGCAGTTTGTTATAATAGAATTGAAATTACTTAAATTTAATAATTAACAATTATTTCCAATGCTGCTGTTGTGAGCAACATTAGTGCTGTCGCAAATACACGTTGTTTTCGTTTACATTACTGTCGACATTAATACTGAAATGAAGATCACCTTTCAGTTTCCAACGTACACATTAATTCATAGACACCATATTAACCTTTGAAAGGCTTTCCAACACGTGACAAAATATGGGGCTTCAAGATAGAAATATGACATGCCTTGCTTGAGTCATTCACGTCTTATCAGTTCACGTGGGCCATAACTCATTTGTTTGTTTGAGTGAGAGATTTGCTTTGGTCTGTTTAGACTTTTTCCCTCTCCCGAAAAGGTGTTTTCAGTTGTGTGAGCGCTCAGTGATTTTTACTTTTTTAAGGGATTTCTGAAGTGTCCTATTCGTGCATTACACTCGCGTGTGTAGTGATCGCAATGGATCATAGTAAAAAGGGTAACTGTAACGTTCACAGTATAATATTAATATTAATAATTACATATAATTATCATTATATATACAAAATATGTAACACCTTCATTGTGAAGGAAGGTCATCATTTCCCGGCGACATGAGCTAGCGCTGTATTGGCAACACTGTGCGGTTTCTCCATAAGCGCCGTTGTGTCTTCTGAACGTGAAAACTACTCTAGAAGGTTGAAACGTTACGTTTAGTTTATGTTTTTAATAAAATAAATTACTGCCTTGGTCAGCATATTTAGTTTTTCATAATCATGGAAACAAGGCTTAATGGTGTTTAAATCTAATAAAGGAAAGGGTAAAAAGGCACCTGCAAAATATGCAATTCCTCACAGTATATCACTTTCTTGCATACATACACATACACACACAAATGAGCAAATGTCCACAACAAGAATTGAACTTTTGAAGAATCAAAGCACTCACCAATTACTTTTATCTTGACATAAACTATATAACAAGAAAATATTTCAAGATCAGAAGATTTTGGAGCATGGAAACACATATTTACGCGTTTATGGTTGAGCTATTAGAATATATTCCACAACAGGACATCTTTGCACAGTGGGGCAGTAAAATTAATATCTTATGAGTTTTTACTTCATTTCACACTTGTCACTTAATCTGAGTTGAAACCACTTTCACATTATGTATAGACACTGCACAGTATTTCTCCGCATTGCGCACTTCCAGGACTGGTCTTACAACAGCATCCAACCAATGGGAACATCTGTAAAACAAAGAAGAAAAGTTAAGATTACTTTCACTCTTAATTGATAGTTGTACATACAAGCAATGAAAATCACATATGCACCCTAACTAGGTGATCTAAACACACACACACACATGTGCATATTAAATTCAAGATCTGAAGAAATCGGAATTTGTAAAATTTAAAGTTTGTTCACATGATGCTTATTCTTTATGTTGGAGTACTAAATCAGAATTTTAAATTTTATTTGTTATGTACCCTAATTACCCTATGAGTGTGTGCCTTGGCTGCCACTACTTTCATCAGGTGGTGAGAAGGTACTAATTTACTATAGCCTACTTCAAACAGATTTCTTCATTTTTACACAAGAAACTACTTACCGTAATAAGTTCCTGTAGCATTGTCTAACATATGGAAGGTGTTTTCTGTCATGCCTGAATGTATCATAGCGGAAATTATTTTTTTTAACTATGTTTGCCTAACCTAACTAAACCTAACCTAACCTTATGTAGTGTTTCTTGAGGATGGAATGAATATTACCAAGAAACATTACGTAACGTTAGGTTAGGCAAACATAGTTAAAATTTGTTCCATCCCCAAGAAACATTATGTAAGGTTAGGTTAGGCAAACATAGTTAAAAAAAATATTTTCCGCTATGATACATTCAGGCATGACAGAAAACATCTTCCATATGTTAGACAATGCTACAGGAACTTATTACGGTAAGTAGTTTCTTGTGTAAAAATGAAGAAATCTGTTTGAACTACAGGAAATTAGTACCAAAAATGGTTGCTCGCACGAGAGAAAATGCATTCCGATGTAATATTGATACGTATCAACAACTAAAGAGTGTATGCATCAGTGTAACAGGCCACGTCATAGATAATGTGCATGCACAGTTCAAACCCTGGTGAAAATAGCTCAAAAGCTAGCTTCATTGTGACATAGGTGTGTGTGTACACACACTCTTTCTTTCAATGTATTTTCTTCATTTCTTCATTGAGAAATTGCTTTTCAGTACTGCTTTACAAACATATTGTATCGTTGAAGCATTTACTTATGAAGCAGAAAAACCTATATTCGAGTTTTACAGACTGAGCTTCTAGAGTATTGAACTCACAATTTTGCCTCCAAAGGTGGTTGGTATCTTGAAAGTACTCCTAGACGTCTCCTTAACATTGGAGAAAAAAACCATAAATTGAACGGTGACTCCAAATCAAATCACCGGATATCCGTTCTTTTTGCCTACGTCGAGCTTCAGCCAACACGTCTCGCAGGTCAAAAGTGTGAAATTAAGTGAAAATAGAGGGTGGACCAAAGTATCATGCATCCGAGTTATGAATGTCTACAATCATATACGCACACCCATACGTAATAATATATATTTATTTTTGGCAATCATACTATTAACAAACTAATAATTTTCCAACTACATTTTCTTAATGTGAGTTAAGATTTATTGTACATACCTGTCTGGATTCTTCGGAATTCTGAGAAACGAAAGCTTCACATGGTGTTGATTTCTCCCGCAAATCAGACGAACTCGTAATTCGATCGTACGAGGCACAGTGGGCTTTAAAATGCACTTCAACTGTTGCTAGTGGGCTAAAGAAAACAGCCAGATAGCATCAAAACAACACGCCAAACACGGAACACGAACAAAAATCAGCGTCCGACCGACGCGAACGAACATAGACGGTTACCCACCAATTTCAAATTCAAACCTGAGCACAGCGCAACGCCACCTTCAGTTGTCAACAGTGGAGCGCTACGTTAGTTGGGGGAGATGAACGAGATGCCGCTAGTGTCGCTGAGATCCCCACTTCCCCTCACTTCCCCTCCTAGCAGACGACGTGCGATTTCCACATTTGGGCGGACTTTCCCCTCTCATATAATCCCATTCTCTTTGCTCCGGGCCTCGCTGCGCTGGCTTTATACTCGCGGTGGCGCATGGGTGGTGAAAATAGTAACTACAAGTACGCGTTGCTAACTCATTTTTTTACATATAGCAAACTTCGTACTGAGAAACATCCAAGAAGTAACATTAAGAAAACACTAGTGGGAAAATCACTAGATGCACGTGTCAATATAAACTAAAACTGTGTGCATTCAGACAATACAATTAATAATGAGCCTCGCAGGACTCCGCAATCCTAAACATCGAGTTGAACAGTGTAAATGACAATAAATGATAACATTTACCCAATACAACGACCACGCAGGGTCTAATAATAATAAGCGAAACGTAGAGGTGGATCCGTTAACACATTTAAACATTTAGCATGCATTCTTCATCCATACCTTCTTAACAAAATATAATATTGCGACCTCGCAGGGTCCTTAAATGTGACGACCACGCAGGGTCGTTACAAGATTATGTTGTGAGCGACAATGACGACAGCACAAGAGAAGGTCCAATGTGTGTGGTGGTAATTCATAAGGTCCTCCACAAGCGGTTACATCTGCAGCCCTACAAAGTGCAACTTACGCAAGGTTTGGAGCCAACTGACCTTCCTCAGCGTGCTAACTTTGCTTCTTCCATGCTAGCCTCAATCGAACAGGACGATCAGTACCTGCACAGGGTCATGTTCTCTGATGAAGCCACTTTCCATGTGTCTGGACATGTTAACCGCCATAACGTTCGGATATGGGGTTCTGAAAATCCTCACGTCATTCGTGAACATGTTCGAGCTAGCCCAAAACTGAACGTTTGGTGTGCTCTTATGCATGATAGAGTAATCGGTCCATTTATCTTTGCTGAGGACACGGTTACAGGGGCTAATTACTACGACATGATTCATGAATACCTACTACCTCAGGTGTTGGAACTGCAGCCAAACATAATCTTCCAGCAAGATGGAGCGCCTCCTCATTGGTCTCTAGATGTGAAGGACCTTTTGGATAGACATTTCCCTGGGAGATGGATTGGCCGCGATGGACCAATCTCCTGGCCACCGCGCTCCCCTGATATCACCCCTTGGATTTTCTTCCCTTTGTGGGTACATCAAGGATCGTGTCTATGAAACCCCTGTTCCAGATCTTGTCACACTTCGTACACGGATTGCAGAAGTTCTCGAACAGGTTGATGCTGTTATGCTGCAGCGTGTATGGATGGAGATCGAATATCGTCTCGACATCCTGAGGGCAATTAACGGGGCGCATGTGGAAATGTTGTAATTGTAAATAAAACTTTGAGAGCTGTAGAACACGTTGCAAGAAACTGCATGTATTTATCTCATATACGAGAGGAGTAACGGTAGCAGGACTTTGAGGACACGTATATTATTTTCTTAGTCAGGTTCCTCAAAAGTGTTGACAAGGCGTATAAAAAAAAGTAAAAGTAAAGTGTTCCACTGTGCTTAGCACTACGCCATGAAGGCGTATAGGGGATGTGGAGGGTAACGCCCCACACTTTCTTGATCCGGTCGTGAGTGGGGGTGATGTGATCAGCACCACACCCCTGACCGCCTTTACCCCCCAGGTTTCCCTAGGTTATTCGACGCTGGGTGGGCGTCGGGGCCGCTTCCAACGTTAGAAAAGTTCCCGCATTTGAACCGGCCGGGGATCGAACCCGGGACCTTTAGCATGGTAGTCAGACGCGTTACCGACTGAGCCACCGCGGCCCATGCCAAGGCGTATGCCGCATTATCTTTTAGATCTCTTAAGAAATACCCACGCGTAGTTCCATTAAGACGACATTCAAATATAATATGATCAGGTGTTCCATCAGTTGCACCACACTGACAGATTGGGGATTGCACAATCTTCCTAGTGTACAAGTCTTCAGGGGCTAGGGTGTAATTAAGCCGACATCTAAGAAGGCTTATTAAAAAAAATATTGAAAGATTAATATCTTGATACCAAGATTATTTAGGTATAAGTGGTTGAATTGAATAGTATTTTTCCCATTAGTCTTCCCTGTACTTGTCTATTGTTCATTTAAGTATAAAAGATGTAATTTAGAATATTGAAGCCACAGAATGTACAGTTACAATTACGTTTAGAATTTTTCGCGACTGCAGCGCCCCTAATATAGCTGCCAGCAACCACAACTTTAAATCTTAAGCATGAACTACATACGACACACGCAAATCAAATTGTCATGGAAGAGTCTCGCGTTTGAAAACATTGAAACAAATAAAACTGCCTCGAGCTGAAGTGGTTAACAAGAACCGAAGCGAATATGGGAATTCTATCTAGACCGAGGGCACTTTGTAGCGTGTCTAGTAGCGTCGGAGCTACTATGGTGGCCAAAAGATTATGCAGCGATAAAGACAAAAAGAATGAACTTCACGAGACAGGACGAGAACGAATCAAATTAAGAACACAGAAAAAGGAGGGAAATGGTAGGTGGTTGAACACGCCATTTTGACAACCTTATTTCGTGGCACAAGAATTGACATTTTATCAATTATGCCATGTGCATCTGTTACTAGACGCTTTGCGTACTGTGTATGATTGCACTGCTAAAAAAAATTTTAGACGGTTTGCCAGCAGCATTTAACGTGAAAATGTTCGGAAAGAAATCAATCTTTGGCAAAATATCCCGACATTGTCAGGGTGGCCAAAGACTTGAGCAACAGATGTTCATGTTCTGTCTGGGAGGTCTCGTGAACAACTATGCCGGCAGCCATTTTTTCAAAGGCTTAATTAAAATCCACCGTAAACAGAAAGGGGGAAGGCTTGCGCGATTCACAATAATGCTAGAAAACGCCTTCTTTCAGGTTCACAGTTTTAGCCCACCGCGGTTGAATTGAAATCCCCTGCAGGAAAAGGATGTTCCTCAGGGTGCCAAAAAGGTTGCCCCGATTAGATAAAAAGATATGATAGAAAGAATCGGCTGCAAAGCGAGAATAATTTTTTTCCACTACTGGATAGGTCTGTGCCCTCAGTAATAGCTTCACGTTGGCGGTAAAATTTGGGAAACGTTCAAGGCTTCAACATAACAGAACAACTGTCATAAATTCGTTACACTATATCTGTTACATTTGCCAGCATATAAAGAAAGAGGAGTATACAATGTGCCATCTGTTGACAGAAGCAAAAATGATCGAAGAAGGAAAGGTGAAACATACGAAATGAAAAGCAGTTCAAGTAAACTGTAATTTCAAAATTAAAATTATTTGGTGTTTCAAATTTTAATATAATACATAACATGTTTTTCTAAATTTCCCGCGAATATGAAAGTTCCCTTGGTTAAATACCGTTGGCGAAACCCGTAACTAGATATTTTGGCGCCCAAAGCAGAACTGCGTTTTGACCACCCCCGTACTAACAAGGACAACTTTTTTGTGCATTCTTCGACATTTTCTTCTTTTGTCATGGTTTGTTATATTTATTTACATCCTACAAATTTTGAAATTAGCAAACAAGGAGAAAGCCATTAAAAAATAATAACATATTTAGATTCGTAGTTTGCATTTCTGATTTAAAAAGTTTAGGCTATTTAAGAATATTTCCGTTATGTCTTCGTGTCTGATGAACACCTTTAAAATCATACTACCACTACTTTCATGGCACCTTTAGGCTTCAGATTTCCTAACCTACTCCTCGCTACGGGAGGGCCTGCAGTTCACTGACTTGATATGGGCTATTCAATATGCACCGAACATATGAAGTGTGCTCTACAAGAGCTCTCTTTTCTTTCTGTTAAAGCTTGCCGACAGAACAAGTAAACTGCAACTCCAGGCCGGAAATGAATATCCTTCGCCTTTAGTCAAGGTGAAGCTAAAATGTGAGTGAGGATGACCCTACTATGGCTTCTAAAAGATTCCATCACATAGATCTTAAGTTTCCGGCATTGACTTCCAACAATAATGTCTATTGCGTCGTAATTAATGCGCACCACCGCCATCTTTGAATCACAAAACAGGATGTGGGCCACTACTATGAAGCTAACAATTCCGTTCTGATAATGTATGTCTGTGAGTTGCACTATTGCATTTTAATGTATACTTGCATGAACTGTGGATGACTGCTTTTGCATAAACAAGATTACGAAAATTATGGCTGCTGAAAAAAAAGTATTGTACTGCATTACATAATGATTTCTTTTCAATGTTGTCTGCTGATACACGTGAAAATGGACTTTAGCGTAAGAGAAGATACATTTTTAACCTAAATGGGCACAGCTGAAGAGCATATACGAAGTAATGAGCATAAGATTGAAACATTTGCCTCATCGGCACGAGTTGTACAAAAGCATGACGTACATTTAGCATATTTTTATCTTCTGTGATTACAATGTTCGGTTGTGTGGCGCAGCAGCAAGAAACACGAGAAGAAGAATTTCAGAAACGCAAAATTGCACTTCTTTTCTTGTCTGGCAGGTATTGGCCATTCCAAACACCAAGCAATGTTTTCGTTTAAGCCGCACGAATCGTAAATCAAGAAATTATAGTGTTGCGTCGACTTGCGAGCGTTTCTTTTTACCAAAAGCAGTTATCTTATTTTTATTTGCACATAAAGGTCTGTGTTTCTTTGTGGTTTGTAGTCTGTGGAACACCCACCTAGTCTACTACCTGGCTTACCATAAAATGTCTCTGTTTGCAGGGCGAGATATCTACAAAGTAACAATCTAAATCTTTCACGAACAAACAAGATGGTAAGATTACTATATTAATTGGGAAATGGCGATATATCTCGAGAATACATTATGTGTGTTGTATTTTGCTAATCTTTGAGGGTAGTCCAACTTACCAAGTGTCATCTTCCTAACGCTGTCATTTTTAAGATCTTTGGGAGTGGATTAAGGCAGACAAGAATCCAGTTCTTGGAACGAGTCACGAGATTCCAAACCAAGTTTAGCGTTCAGGCTACAGTTTGATTTAAATGTATCGGTGGGGGAGTTTTAGTCACTGTGAATTCAGAATTCATTTTCGAAAGAAAAAAAAAATGTTTCGCGTCTAATCTGTATTTATTTGCCCTTTAACCCTGTTTTGTCTCTCACTGATAACGGAATTCTGCCATATCTCAATGCATTAGATATCGAACTTCAAGAAAACCAATATCGAACTTGTTAAGCTCCTTATAGTTATACCAATCACTTGCAGGTAACGAAAAGGTGCACTCACAACACTGATAAGTTTGCTTTTGTTTCAATGTTTCAGTTGAAACGCAAGAACAACATTTTTTGGTTTACAAATAATGTTTCCTAATCTGGATTGGATTCACCTATTCTACAGGCAGCAAGGATAATTCAGTAGAATCTCGAACCTTTTTGACGACGAGTAATGAATAGATTCTAATCCTTCGAGAGTGAACGCCATTCATCTGTAGGGAGTTCTACATAATGGGTACAGAACTGATTCTGTGTACCCAACTCAGAATGAGTTACTTCAGCCGCTTTTTTGCCACTTGGCTTCGATTAATCGCGAAGATTAGGATGAATGAAGATTTCATTGATTTTGTTTGATTGGTTGGGCTATTTTATGTCGCTTTTCTGCCACTTTTAGCTAACCGCGACGATAAGGATGAACGATGACATGATGAAATTCGTGAAGGGGCATTAACAGGCTCAGTCCGAGATTCGAACTCGGGACCTCTAGCGTCGTAGCACGCTGTGATAACCACTCCGGCTCAGAGGTCGGCAGGATAAATGAGGAATTGATGAAAACAATGACAGGACGGACACATCTACATCTTACCGGGGATTCGAACTCAGCACTCAGCTTCGTAGTGACTCAGAAAATATCGTGGTTGACAAAAATATTGACAAAATGTTTCCATTCATCAATGTTACTTTTTGTACACGTACCTTAAGTAAGACAGAACCTTTCAGTGACGTGCACTGAGGAGTAGCTAGTCTAGCAGAGATAGATCAATCAATCTCAAATATCTAATTATTTTCAAATCACAATATTTATTGTTTTGTTGAAGCCACAGTTCATATGCAACATTTTTTTTCACGCGCTTCTCGTCCCTCGGTGCGTTCAGCGGCCTAGCTCGCTCTTTCTCCGCCTCACAGTTCCAGGTAGAAACGGGTTTTCGAAGGGAAAGGGAAGATTTCTGCTTGTACTTCCCTTGCCCACTCGTTCCCCCGTTCCCATGGTTGGAAGCCCGTGCTTTCAGGTCCTCCAGTCTATCTCCTATAGGACAGATAGGTTTCACTTCGATTCCTTTGTAAATGCTCTAAAGAACTAAGGGGAAATTTTTCTGCAGTACTTCTGTCCTCTGTATTTACACTATTTTTTACAAGTTGTACAATATGTATGTATAATATGGGATGTACTTTTATTATTTATACAATTGGAACGTCTTATGTGCAGACAAAAATTTTATGCTTTTTTAAAAAATATATGGAATATACCTATAATGATTAAATAACAAATATTTGCTCACGCTCTCTCTTGCTCTAGTTTTAGTAGTGTTTTATTTAAATATACTAATCTCTTGGCCCCCAATAAAAAAATGAATAAGCTAAACAATCATAAATACGGATTATTTGAGCAAGAGAACGCGTGTTCTAATTCTTGTTGTTGGTTTGGTTTATTTTACTTCGCTTTTCTGCCACATTTGGTTATCACGAAAATGAGGATGAGTGATGATATGATGAAACTGATGAAGGGACCTCACAATGAACAATTCAGGCCGGGATTCGTGACGAGCGTGCATTCTTGTTCTTATATGTTATACTCTGCCTGCAGTGAATAATGAGAAAATTAGAAATGAAAAATGTATCCCAGAACTCAAAAAGCCAAATGAATATCATTGAAGAAAGTAGAAAAATGGTTTGTTTAAAGTTGTGTTTTGTTACCCATCGCTTTTTCTAGCTGTATAGATTTAATCGCAATAAGTAGCTAAGAGCTTGGAAAGTCGTGAGGGACAATTATAAACAGAGAATTCTAGGCTCCTGATTTCACAGTGCCCTGCAGATGCACTGGGAGGAAATTATTTGTATTTTCTTCTCTCTTTCATCGCTTTACCTAATTTCTGACAATGAACGTTGAATAAATTAAACGGGTGAAGAGTGGTTGCAAAGAAACACTCATGCAAAGGCCAGGCCTCGAGCCCGGATCCTTCAGTAACGAGATCGTGAGATGGGGAAATTATGGAAATCAAGCAATGCAAAATTTTTGAAAAAAACGTTAATCATATATAAAAATGGTATTTCAAAAATTCAATTGAAAATTACTACTCAGGAGAAATGCAGCTTGCTTTACCGATACCCACGTATCCGAATGGTTAGCGCCTTCCTCACATGTTTGTTGTCGGCCGACCTCCGTGGGGGAGTGCAAGTGGTCCCGGATCTGTACCTGATGGAGGTATATAGTGGTTCGGATCCCACATTAAACTATAGGTCTAGTCCCGATTAGCCTTTCTGTGTATAAAGTGGACTTAAAACATCAAATCAACCAACTGTGGGGGAGTGGTTACCACAGCGCGCTACAACACCAGGAGTTCCTGGTTCGAACCCCTATCTGGACATGATTGTTCTTTGTGTTTGTCCGTTCATCAATTTTGTCGTATCATTTTCGCGATTAACCAAATGTATAAAAAAGCGAATCAAATAAAATCATTCATTGATTGATTGTTTGATTTGGTTTATTTTACTTCGCTTTCCGCCATTTTTGGATAATCGCGAAGACGATATGATAATATTGATGAAGGGACACACAAAGATCACCCAGTGCCAAGCCGAGATTCAAACCCGGCATCTCTGGCTCAGTAGTCAAATCAAATAGTTTTTTCGAAAGTGGGTGAAAGTTATGTATACAATTTTTTGTAGTCATTCCTAACTTTGCAATTTTTCCTGTATTTGACGTTCTTCTTTTAGGAATACTGGGCCCTAAAGGGGGGGGGGGGGTCGTTATGACCCCTTGGGCACGCCACTCATTGCTACCCCAAGTGTCGACGTCACCGCACGTCACTGGAACCCTTCCACTTACAACGTCACTTTTAACAGTATTAATCAATATACAACGAAAAACTGGCCAAAAACCAAGCACACAATTATGAACGTGCAAAGAGAAATGTATTTAAATGAAATAGACTTATTTATAACAGTCTTCTGTTCTTTCCCGTGTGCATAGCTGTTCAGAACAATCTTCACAGACTGACCATCATCTGCTCTGTTACCTATCTTCTTAAGCATCATCAATCACTAACGTCGGGCATTGTTTCTGATCGAGCGCTAATCAAATAATTGGCATCTATAATCTAAATATGCCAAGATGAATCTGGATTTTGTTACATGAAGCCTTAGACGGCGCTCTTTAGGGCTGTAAACCGATCCAACCTTAAGTCAACCTTCGTAACAGCTTCTACTTAAGCCTCACAGTATCTGCGAACCCTTTTTAACCCCGCATTGTCCAGGATAAGGCCATTAATTTCTTTCCTTTTATAGGTCGAGGATCTTAGATTTCACAGTTAAAAAAGAAAAGGAAGAAGAATCTGTTTAGTGGTTGGGTCAATTATGCATGTATGCATAAGGTAATCTGTTTCGGTACAAAATTCAATGCGTTTCTTTGTTGTTGTTCTTCTATCCACAGACTAAAATAAACAGCTTGTAAACTTAGATGACTTTTTCTAGTTGCTTAAATGGACACGCTGAACTTTAACGATATTCTGATCAAGATACAAGTGGATGTTCCATTCGGCGTTCGCTCTACATAAGGTAGCTACAGAAGAAGTGAAAGGGGGAGGGGGGAAACTTCTAATTAAGATGTAACGTCTATAAAAAAGAGGTAGAGATGGACACAGCTCATCGCTTTAGTGAGATAATATCTAACCATTTTCAATCGATATGTCATATGCCATCACACGCACAAATTTCGTGCAACACTATTTGATTTTTTTCCCGTCCTGTATCAATTTATTGTGGTTTGATTAATGATTTTTAGATTCGGTTAAATGACGCAAAAGTTGCTAGTCATAACCTGCCAAGATAGATTAAGAAGTCTTCTTACTCTTTTTTGATGTGAACTTACAGGTGTATAACATCAAGCAGGTACAGAAAGTGGTAGATCTTTATGACAAAAGAGCTCAAGTTGAACGTCGGAAAGTAGCGAGGTTGATCCTTATTGTCACAGATTCATTCCAAGTTTTATCGTTGATAGATATTATACACCGTGCGGTGCAATTTACTGAACGGCTTCGCTTCGAATTGATATTTGGCCAGTCACACGTTATTGTTCAACTGTTTCACTGAACCTGGGAATTTTCTCATGGTTTTCACCACTTTTATTGGCAAGTCTTCTAACTTATGTACGGTATTGCCCTTTTTCTGTCAAAACTAGGGAAGGGAGGGGGGATTAAAAGCTCTTCCTCAAATAACGAAAATAATACCACGTCTTCGATAAGCGTTAAAAAGAACCTAACCTCCTTAATTCAACCCATTCACATAGAGTTTCCAAGTTCCGAAAATCCGTAAAGAAAGAGGAGAAAAGGCATGGAGTGAGGAAGAAAATTGTGCAGAAAGGATATATTCTGTGAAAAGTCGATTCCGGTTTTCTCTCACTATCTGGAACTTATCTATGTCGGGAAAACTTTGAAACCAGTATCCCCTTACTGATATATGGACACCGATAAAAGACGTACAAAAAAATCTTACAATTCTGTGCGAAAGGTAAGGAATTACAGGGTTAAGAAAGCCAGTATTTTTACCCCTCTCACCCTTCCTGAAATGTTACATTTTCCCTCGATTCTCACAAGTTAATAGCGATGAATAGAGGGGCGATGAAACGGGTTTTTCAGAAACGGGGAAAGGATAAAAGGCAAAAAAAAGGGATTTTGGGGTTAAAAGACGTCGAGATTAGCACTTCCCACGGTACAATGGCTGTTTCGGCTTGGCATCTTCTTTTTTCCCTTTTAGGTTTGTACAAATTTGGGAAACCGCTACTGTGGAAGCCTTTCATTGGAACGAAAAAGGTTCACTTGACCTGAATGATTGTCAAAGCAAAAAAAGAGTTAAGATGGCTGAAGATGAAAAGATCTGGTGAAATTTAGGAGGCAGATCTAACAAACCATCACTTTTATCATTTGAGAACTCACAATAGAACAATGTTCAGCAAGTCCGTTACACGCGTAAGTAAATATCTGAGCAGATTATTTCGCCTGAAATGTAACTCCCTTACAGAAATGCCATACTTAGATATACTAGTTATTTTCTACAGCACGCTGTATTCGGTAGTTTATTAGCAGGAAACGGATTTATATGTAGAAAAAAGTGTTAGATATGTAAATATATATTTAGTTATTTTAATGAAAATATGGAATTGAATATGTACTTACAATTGCGGAATATTGTAATTTTCATTTAGCAAGTGGCTCGCCCAGCTAAATAAAATACTTTTATTGATTGATTTGGTTTATTTTACTTCACTTTTCTGGCTAATCGCGAAGTAATAGGCATTGCTCCCAACTTTTGGACGGAAATCAACAATACGGGAGCTATGGGGAGCAAGAGGGATAAATATTGAAGAAAAAAGCCAGGATAACCGAATCTAATAGTGGTCTAACGAAAAGGGCTATTCAAGATGGAATTCGTTTAAGGGGAAAACTGAAGCCGAATACTGACTGTTGTCTAAAGTCGCACGATTGTCAGTTACTTAATTGTTTGCGGTCTGCTCAAACCTAAAATTGCACAAGGAAATTATTAATCTTGCTGGAACGTTTCCTTACAAATTCAAATAAATATTTAGGAATATACGATCTCTAAATAATAAATACTATTTTTCTTTTCTATTTGAGAAACAAGTGTGCACACGAGCACAACTGGATCCAATATGTTTTAAGTGTATTGTGTATGCAAATATGTGTAGATATTTCTACAAATTAAACCTCCACACAGCACATGTTTGGTCGACTTTTGTTGATTGATTTAATTTATTTTACTTCGCTCTTTGTGCCTTTTGGCTAATTTGCGAAGATGGGGATGAGTGATGATATGATGAAATTGATGAATGGACACTCACAAACACCCATACCCAGTCCTGGATTCGAACCCGGGACCCCTAGCGTCGTAGCGCGATGTGATAATCACTTCGGGGTCGAGCTTTGTGGTTAGCAAGGGGATGCTCCTGTGATTTAACATGGTGGCAATGAAACAGCTGGGGGATGCTTTGCTAACTTCGAGCACTGTTGACATACATGCATACATAAAGACAATTACACAGCGCTACGACGCCAGAGGTCTCGGGTTCGTATCCCGGCCTGCAGGATGAATCGTCAAGAGACCAGATCTGCATCAATAACAACATATGCACAAAAAAGTAGCAACTTAAATATATGTAAGAAATCTAATTGATTCATATTAATAAAAAGCTTAGAATTTTTTAAAAAAAATTCATCAAATTATTTTAACTATCTTAAGTCGCCTAGCTACACCAGTTGGTAAATAAATTCGTTTGCTACTTTATAAATATCTTATATATTCAGAAGTAACAAATGAATTCCATTACACTCCCCCCCTCTCCCACACACACTCATGGACCCTTTTTAATTCAAACTCCAAGGGGATACGAAAAATGTTTGAATTATTCAAATTTCGAATTAAAGAGACCTCCACTGTGTGTGTGTGTGCGTATATGCATATAGTCTATATGTCTGTGTGTGTGTTTTAAATACCTAGTAATTTATATATATATTAATATATCTAAATTAAGATATTCCTCCTCCCTCCCACCAGCCTGATTTTACACGTATTGTAATCGTAGAGAGGTAGACTTGAGGGTTGGTGCAAGAAGGGAACGCCAAAAAACATATCCCTGCCTCCAGGGTTGCTCGGAATGCTTATCGCAGCGAGCGAGTTCATTCCCTCCAACTGTCGCTCAATAATCTCGAGACCAACAGCTGCTTCCGCTGTCTGCTGCACTTTCGAGGCGGGCCAGATGGCGCTCCCCTCCGCGGCGTCTGCGAAAACGGGTTGTCACGGGCATGTGTCGCCGAAACTACGAACAGGGTTGGCAGTAGCGTGTCCTTTTCCTCAACTGTCAAACGGTTTTACAATTCTCGGGAGGCGTGATCATCATCACGCCCAATACTTTTTTAGTGATCTTTTGGACAAGAATGTTCATGACAGAGGCGTGCGCATTAAGTTCACTTTATGTACAGAAAGGCTAATCGGGACTGGAGCTACAGTTTAATGTAGGATCTGAAGAATTATGTGCCTCCACCGAGTTTCGAAGCCGGGGCCCCCCATGATTAAAATGCGAGGACGTTACCACTACGCCATCTGGGAGGCCCCCGAAAGGTACATTCCTGTGTAATTTTAGGCGTAATTATATACATTATAAAGTTAAATATAGAATAGAATAGAGGTTTATTTCAGTATCAGCCTTTGCGTCTGAACACACATTTCCATACATCAATGAACTTTTTCCTTTTTGCATATCCCCTCTCCTTATGTATTCACATGTTCGTCTTTTCCTTCCATATTAATTGTGGGTTCTACCCTCACTGTAATCTATCAACCTGCATTTCTTTTCTTGCATAATTTTATACTGATAGCACTAGTTATTATATTGTCAGCAAGAAGCTTTCTGCACACCGCTCTCAGGCACTTTCACTCCCGCTCCTCATCTTATTCGCCCTCTTTGTCCATAGGAAGGTTCCCAGGTCCCTTATTTCAGTTTCCTCCCTTCGCGCCATTTCCCTCCCCGTAATGGCCCTCATTAGCCCCTCCATTTTAGGTTCGTTCATATTCCTTATGTACTTCCATCTAGCCCCCGCTGTTTCATTAATTGATTTGGTGTTTTAAGTCCACTTTATGCACAGTAAGGCTAATCGGGACTGGACCTACAGTTTAAGGTGGGATCCGAAACACTTATGTGCCTCCACCGGGTATCGAACCCGGGACCCCTTGATTACAATGCGACGACGCTATACCACTGCGCCATCGGAGAGGCCTAGAGCCTCTGCTGTTACTTTGCACTGGAGGGGACTGTGGAATTTCGTCTCGTCTTCCCCACACATTGGACATTCTGCACTCCAGTCCTCTCTAACGCGCTTGAATTGTGCCCACCCCCCTAGCCTGAACCATGCCAAACCCGTCCTGTCACTCGCTCCACACACGTCTACGTATTTTCGCATTCCTTATTGCCTATCCGCATCCAGGATTTGTGCCGCAGTTACAGATACTTTCCCAGCACATTCTTCCAAAATGTTTTGTTTGCTGATGTCCACCAATCTGTCCCTTATGATCCCCATTTCCTGCATGCCCCCCCATCGACTCCTTCCTCCCATATCCACCTCAGCCCTATGGTGTATAGTTCCTTCTTTATCATTGTTACCCATTGGCGTTCCTTTGGGTCATTGCTCTGCGCTTGTATCGCAAGCTTTTTTTTAGATTTCCATCCCCCATATTTAGCAGTCTTCCCCAACATTTGAAACCTCTCATTTTCGCTTCTACTTCCTCCCTACTTTCTCATTTCCCTAAGAACCTCACACGTTGCCGTAAACCTCGTGCATACGTACATATCGTGTCGTACTTGTGATGCGGAAATGGAACTCATATTTACTCCATGCAAAGGGAAGCCGGATCTAAAAATATTCCCACTAAAATTTGCACTACACATACGTATAATTAGTATAATTATGTTCAAATATTAGATAACATACAAAACACTGTTGTTTAACGTTAGGATGGACTTCTGTAGTCTTACGAAAATATCATATTGTAGAATGTTAGTATTCAATCAGTTGGTACAAGAGTTTAAAACACCTCCACTTTGTCACTGCCACAACCAATTAGATAGGTAAGAAATAATAACTCACAACTTTCATTGGCTTCAAAATGCCTCATCTTTTAAAAGAGCATAATACTGTTTATTAACAGCAATAAAATCACTCTACACTAAATTTCTAAGTAAATATATTACGGGGGCAACTCCCCCCTTTGCCTCCGGACGCACTCTTATGATTCATGAAACTTAATTCAGCTTTTCAAACTGTTTAATATCACATTACGAACAGGATTTTATTCAGAATTTTCCATCGGAAGGGGAAGTGTGTTTTATTTAGAAGGATGTGAGGGTAAATTTAGAGACAAAATGACAATAAATCGAACTTTTGTGAAAAAAATTAGGTGAATAAATTACTAACGTTTATATGTAGAGAATGAAACAAAAAAGTAACGTGTGAAGCTATCACGTGCCCTGAGTATTTTGTTTGTATGGACCAGGGGGGTGTCCATCCCCCAAGCCGTGGACGCATCCTCCCCAAAGTCGTTCATCAAAATCCCCCCCAAAAGAATTGTTCATCATACCTCCCCCCACACACAGAAATATAGTTTGGATAAACACTCAGTAATTGATTTTTGTTTGAATGTCAATAATTTGATTTAATTTCTTAAAAATACATTTTCGAAATATGTAAGCTATAGACAACGAAAACTGACAGTATTTTACAATTATCCAGTCAGTCGTAGCACAGAAACACATACAAGCGAAACTAATCGTTCCTGAAATCATCCAACACTAAAACTGAAGTCCGCATGTCGGAAGTTCCGCTACCATAAATAAATCACCAGACAATGTTTACCACTGGCCAGATGCCAACAATAGAAAGGTGTATGACATTCGAAACATTTCATCGCAGTTGAAATTAAATAACTAAAGAAAGAAAAAGCACGGCTCACTTTCATGTTCTAACATAAAACGTACAAATCTGCTCAGGCTCACTGTCATTGTTAGTGTACTGAACCTTAATCTTAACAGTTTGTCTGCTCTGATATTAGTGCGAACAGGCACGCTTCCCCCTCCCCCACACCTTCCAAACCGATTCTAAAGGCATAAGACGTGGTGTCTTATGTCAATCCCATCACAGCGATCACCCACAGGTAGGTTGAACAACTGTACACGATGACCATATCTAAAAAAATCAATAATAACAAGTCAAACGAAACTAACCCCCCTATTTTTGTGTGTAGATATAGCTATAGAATTGCTCTGTGGACACCCCTGGTATGGACTCAAGAGGAGACAAGATATTCAGGTGGCCTGTGAATTGGTAGTTATAGTCCGATTACTTTCAAAACATCTCCAGCTTCCTGTGTGAGTCCAGCAAGCGAGCCTACCAACAGTGTAGAGCGTGAGCGGGAGAGTTAGCGATAGGTGCTGGGTTGAGATGACGTCAGCGGCTCGCTTCTTGATTGGAGGCTTCGAACCTTTTGACTCGCTCCCAAGCTGCAAATGCAGAACACCCAGAGATGTTACGAAAGTAATCTCACTCTACAGCAGTGGTTCCCAAAGTGTTCCAATATTTTCACTGAAATGATACTTATTCCAAATATGTGCTTATTTAGTACTTTTGACATAAAATGTTTCTGTTAAACAACAACCTAATTACACTAACTGAGGGTTTCGAGCATGGTTCTTAAAGAATCCAGAAATTCTATTGGGTTCCGCTGCAGGACCGAAACCTTTCTTCTCGCACAATTTAAATTCGGTCCAAATTGCGTATTATTACATTGAAAAAAAGGTTCCTGGACCGTATTTAAATTGATCCAGAAGAAAAGTTTCTGGACCGAATTGAAATACTTCACACATAAAAAGGTTCCTTACAGTCTAGAACGATTTACACATACTGATTTTCTCTCCTGGACCGGAATTGAATTTATTTAAAATTCCTGGACCTTTAACAACGCTGGTTTCAAGTGTTAGATAGGCCTATACATTCTGACTTGGGCGCTGCGGAAAAATCTCGAAACACTTAGGGCGCCGTGAAACGAAAAAGTTTGGGGACCCCTGCGTTACAGGATTCTCCCATTTTCTCTCTCATTTCTTCTCTTCCCTTATCAGTTTCTTTCCCTTTTGTTCTTCCTACACCATCTCTCTTTTCTCCTTTTATCTTATCTTTCTCTTTTCTCGCTCCCATTCTCATTCTACCCTTTTCCTCTCTTCATTTACTCTCCAATTCTTTTCATATATTTAACTTCTTCTCATTCAGTCCCTCGTTCTCCTTATATTTCTCTTTTCTCTGCCTCATTCGCTGGTGAACCCTCCATATATTATACTACCAATATGAACTATAAACGGAAAATATGTAAAATACCTCAAAATATGTCAAAATAGGTAATATAATTATTCCTAACATTGCAATACGCAGACATGTTCCATTTTTGTTTGGCTACATACAAAGAGAAAATATGCAATTACATACAAATTAGATTCATTAATGGCCTATATGAAAGCAGTGCCGTGCCTAAGATTTTCGAAAAGGAGGGGGAGGGGGTTACGTATACTTCATTAGTATTCAGTCCTCGTTTTGCCATCTTTTCCTACCTTTGGTGCTTTTTCTTAGGAACTTGGCCAAATGTGGGAAGGGGGTTATGATCCCCAGCCCCACTAACCATATTCGAGCATGTCACTGAACAAGAACTCATTTTATTTTCAATATTTTACAAGTGCTGTAAAATAATTGCTTCCGTAATCTAAACAAAAAAAAGTTTAAAACAAATATAAGATTAAAATCACCAAATCACTATGTTTTAATCTTTTAGAGGCACGTAACTCCATTATGAGAATTGTATCAATACTAATAGTGAGAAAATGGTATTTTTACGTCTTGTGATGGATATTCCTTCACAAACACAATTTTTGTCCAACCCTGGCTATTAAAGATCACAAACTGTATAAAGTGGAGTGAGGCAGATAATGAAAATTTTATACCTGGCAACGCTGAATCAACAGCTGTTCGAAACTTCATCGGCGCGTGCGTTGGAAAGTGAGCACAAATTTCAAACCGATTTAATGCAATTTTTGGTGCTCTGCGATCCGCAAGTTCCGTACACTCGACATTTGGTGCAACGCTAGTGCTACCGAGATTGAAACCAAACAAGACGCCCAACCCGGAGCAAACATTGTGGTTAAAATTCACGTTTGAGATGAACAGAAACATGACGTAAGTTTGACAACCATCTTTCTAATTCTTTTGTTGTAGGGTTGTTTTTATCGTGGTTGAAAAGTTTAGCATTTTTCTATGTGTTTGTGTGTATGAAGTAGGTACACAAAATGGATGCTTGTTGCATGATATTATTATCACCAGTGGCGTGCCAAGGGGGGTTGTTGAGTGTCAGAATCCCCCAGGCCCGTCCAGAATTTTATTTCGGGGCGATTCATCCCTTATCAGAAACCGCCATCTAAAGGTGAAATGTGAAATGTGTGGGGGGGGGGGGAGGTAGAAATCCCGAAGATGAATTTCTCAGTACAATAACCCCGCCACTTACGTAAATTCGCAGTTAATTAATAACTGTACGTAATTGTCACAAGACATTTTTTATTTGAAAAGTGTGATTTCAGTTTTTTTATATTCTTTTATATATTTTTCATACTTCTATAGTTTATATCCGAGTAAATACTGCTGCATGATGTTTCATTTATAAAATAGTACTGTGTAAATAATATATATATATATATATATATATATATATATATACAGACACACACACATATATATATATATATAAAATTATAAAAGATATTGCAGTTTCTTACGAAGTTACACTTAAGCAACTTACAAATCGACTTACGTAAAATTGAAGTTACGTAAAGGTTTACGGAACGTATTACTTGCGTAACTCGGGGGTTACTATATAATACAACTTCATATACAAGATGTTTAAGCTTGCCAAGGAAGTAAAATTAATTACCACAATTTAAATTAGATATTTGTAGGATTTCGGAGGGAGGGGCTTCAGCCTCTCGAGCCCTGCCCCTGGCTACGTGCATGCAATCCCCTTTCCCTTTGGTACAGTATTTCTAAAAAAAAAAAAAAAGTCAAAGGCAGGAAATGATGGCAAAATGAGGGCTGACTACTGAAAAAAAGTATATGTAAATATGTAACCCCCATTTCGAATATTCTGGGAACGCAACTAATTATATCGTCATGGCGTTGCTGAAAGACAGTAAATTTGAAAATTACCTTTGTCACTAAAGTTACCAGGTTCAAATTCCGGCCCTGGCATAGGCAAGAGATTGCAATTTCAAGAGTCCAAAGATATTTTTTTATTTGTTATTAGTAATAAAACAAAGTTAAATAACACTTGCTTTTCATGCTTCGAATTTTAATACCTATTTCCACTGACCCCCTCCCAAATATTGATTTTGCATTCAACTCGATTCCACGGTTACGTGTTAATGTTCAAATATGCACATTATTATTGTTTGAATTTTCTATAAAAAATTCCAATTTCAAAAACTTTAATCCTTGCTCGGATATTTCACATTTATAGATCCATAATGATTCATGAAGCAATTATAGCCGACCTCCGTGGCTTAGTGGCTAGCACACCGCACTACGACACCAGGGGTCCTGGCTTCGATCCCGGCCTGTGTCCCCTTCATCAATTTCATCATATCATCACTCAACTTCACCTTCGCGATTAGCCAAAAGTAGCAGAAAATGCGAAGCAAAAATAAACAAAATCAATCAACGAAGCATTTAGAGTTAGAATACTGAAGAACTTGTATTATTTGATGAAACTGGAGAAATTAGATCAAGTAGCTTGCAGGTTGAGTCACAAATTAACTTTTGCAATCCTTTCAAACATTGTAATGTTTTTTACATACAGTCACGGTCACCTGGCCTTTAGACCTTGTTTACATGATCATGCAATTAGTGTAAAATGTTTACTAACTCAATGGGAGATGTATGGACACGTTAATTTCTCCCTTTGTACGCGGCCATGAGTGTTAGTTTCTTTCATAAAGTTTAACTAATCATCATTCACTCTCATCGTTGCTGGTAGCCTAAAGGTGCAGAAGAATGGCAAAGTATAGAAATTGACCCAATTTAAAATTCTAAACTACTCTTATGACTACTATGATCAACAAGATAATGTGTCAAGAACAGGGACAAGGAGATGTCATCTCCAGAAATGTTATAAATGTAAAAGTGACACTTTCGTCTTGGAAAGTCCCTGATATTAAAAATTGGATTATTCTTTGAGTAATATAGGAACTGCTTAACATGTCGAGATACCATAGATTAAAAGTAATTACGGTTAATACATGCCTAAGTTTCTTAATTAACTAGTGATATTAACTGTTCGTGATAATCAAAAGGTTGTATGAGTTATACAATTAATGTTAAAAGGTTATCAGATAATTCGAACGAATTATTTAGAATCAGGTGAATAAATCATTCAACAGAGAGAAAGTGCCATCAAGTAAATCGATTAAATGAAACGAAAGATTCACGAATTGTCAAGATTTCTATCCAATCGAACGAACCATTTTACAAAATCGATTCAGAAGAGTCGAACCTGTACGACAAATCGTTTCCCCCACCCCCAAGACTTCCAAGGTAGCGGCCACAAAGACATAAATCTTACCGCGCAGGCGTACAAGTTAGCACGTCGATGAGCGCCGCGATTGGGGGACTGTGGAACTAAGCCACATATTGAACCGTGCACTTCAAACCTCTTAATCATTGTGCCTTTATCTACCGGCGCCATAAATTACAATGTCAGTGAAAACTATTAACAAGTCTTCCGATTTGCATACGACTCACGAAGTGTAGGATGTGAGAGTAATATATGTTGTTAATTGGCTAGCCCTGGGGACTGATATATTGATGAGGCCTATGAAGAATATATGCTGTATACATGCTACCTTCCCCATTCTTGGTCACATCAGTTTCGAGCCCTTGAACAAGAATTTACGCCGGTAAATAACAGATTGTTGCGAATTTAAAGAATAAATATTTCAACAATATGATTTATATATCTATATCAGTGGTTATATTTCATTCAATGAAGGACTATGGGGCTTTAACAAAAGAGTTCAGCAAAATTGTTAGAGGAGCGACCTGTCTGTTGTTACGGGCATGAGATAGGTCAATTCTTCAATTTAATATTCTTTTTTTAATGGTACTCTTAATACTGTTTCAAATTACTTTAAACCGAATATAAACTAACTTACCTTAACCCCTTCCACCTTTCTTCCCTTATCTATGCAGAAATTGATAACGATTCGTGTGAACGAGTGCTTAAGGAGGTCATGGGTTCTAATTGCCGGTGATTGTGGCTGAGTGGTCTGGGTAACAAGCCACGAAGCCAGAGATCCCAGGTTCGAATCCTGGATAGGTCATGGATGTATCATTGTGTTTTCCGCATTATCGATTTCATCCTCAATTTCAGGATTAACCCAGTGAGAGAACGAAATGGGTTCAAAATAAGCGACAGGCCACCCTGACGTATTTTCCCGGAGTTCGTCAGTCATTTCAGAGTAATGCTGGAATAGTGTATTTCACGAAGGTTACGGGTGATTCCTTCCACTTAAAAAAAAAAAAAAAAAAAAAAAACCAACAACAAGTATTCTGTGGTTCGAACAACGGTGAAACCGTAGTATTTTCCGATCTGGCACTAAATATCTGTGACAACCAATCTTACAGGCACAGGCTACAAAATGTCTTGGAAAGAAGAAGAAGCATCCGAAGGTAAGATCGCTGCTTTATGGAAACTTATCAAGAAAGATGAAATTACAAAAAAAGAAGTTAGTATAGTATTTTGTTGCTTGAAGTTGTAATAGGATAGCACTTTCCAATCTGGCACTAAATATCTGCGACACAACCAATCTCACAGGCACAGGCTACAAAATATGTTGGAAAGAAGAAGAAAAAACACCCGAAGGTAAGATCGCAGCATCGTTACAAACTTGAAGTGGAAACTCTTCTATCAAGCAAGGTGAAATAATTAATAATTCATGAACCACCGGATTGCATTGTGTACAAGGGTTCGAGTGATGTATTGTTGTGTTGCTCAGCAACAATATAACTGCC